>NC_133460.1:105345459-105668959 GCF_048565385.1 Saimiri boliviensis
TGGGAATATTACTAGCCTCTTCAGAAGGTTATTTTCATAGGTAGAAAAGACAGTAAGTGGTTAACCCTCAGCACAATGCTGGGCATTCCAGAGATGGCAGCTGCTATGACCGTAATTATTACCGTGAAGAGGGTTTGGAAGTACAACAATGAGTTCCGGCCAGGTAGTCTTGGACGCATCAATTTGGACGGTGGTTGCCGAAGCGCGTGCTGCTGCCCTGGTGTGTCGCTGTGGAAGGACCTTCACGGGCAAAGGGAGGCAGGAGCTCCACAAACCTGGAAGTGTCACAGGAACCTCTGAGAGGTGTCATCTGGAGCCACAACAGATGGCAAAGATGGCAAAACATCTGCTTTAGTTTTGTGCAGAGCAAAGAGCTCAAGAAAAGTGAGGATCAAATTCTACAGAACTCTCTCATTCCCCTCTTGTCTCTATTTTCCTGGCTTGGAATGATCTCGGCAAGAAGAGGCAGTAGGAGACTTATTACCTCTGTAGCCAGAACAAGGTGAAACCAGAAGCAGCCTCAGGGCATTGGGTTCACTTAGAGGATGATTGATGCTGGTATGCTTCAGTTATTCAGAATCCAGCGATCTGGCAACCTCATGTATCTGGGATGTTATAGAAAATATGGAACGAAGTCCGCAAAACATCTCAGGTGTCAAAAGAGAAATATCAAAGTCTACTCACAATATGCAAAGAGAGAACAGGAAAGGCCCTTTCTCAGGCCCCTCCACAAGGCTTATCTTTATATTTTCCCCACAGTGGTACAAGCTGCTTGCCTGTCCTGACAGCACAATAAAAGCTGCAAACTCAAGGAACATAGGGACCTCACAGAGGCAGCCACAGCCGACTCACTGAGATGTGTGGATAGCAGAAAGCAAGGGAGGCAAGAGAAAATCAGCACAGAACAAACATCAGAGATCAAAGGACAGCAGCGGGAGTCACTGCACGGAGAAGCAGCGCACCTGTGGCTTATCCAAGCAGCCAGGGTTCCAGAGCTTCCAGGCTAGAGTTCCGAAATACTCACCAAACAGCCGGCAACTTTGCCTTTTGCATGGGAAATAAATAGAAATGAATCTTGGCCATCTACAACGGGTTTCAAAAAGATCCAGGCAAGGTCTGTGTGCACCTGCCACACAAAGATCAATTTCACATGATTGCAACAAACAGGACAACAGTGCAGGCAAAATTCCTAGGAAAACTTTTGTCCAAAGGTAATGCCAGTTGGTTGTAATGTTGCAACTAAAGTTCAGAGAGGGACTCACTCATTCCACAGGCCTCTAGTGGGGTCTTGGACTTACAACTGCATGTCATCACCTCTGTGGGTGCCTGAATAATGACTCCCATAGATTCTTAGGCTTATCTTCTGGAACAAGACGTAGTTGTTACTAACACCTTACATTACAAAAGGGGTTCTGCAGATGTGATTGAGATGGGGAGATTATCCTGGATTGTCTGGGTGGGCTCTAAATGCAATCACAAGAATCCTTATAAGATACTTATAAATATGAAAGAAAGAGACAGAGAGAGAGGGGGGAAGAAAGATGACTATAGAAGAGGAAAAGGCAACATGGTAGCAGAATTCTGGGATAGATGGTGGGAGATTGGAAGATGCTATTCTACTGCCTTGAAGATGGAGGAAGGAGTCATGTGCCGAGGAATACAGATGGCTGCTAGAAGCTGAAAAAGGCAAGAAACAATTCTCCCTTGGAGCCTGAAGTAACCAACCAAACATTGTAAGGGTAGAGGGAAGTGTTCCGTGCTGGTCACACATGTGAAAAAATAATTCATGATCCATTCAGAAACTGATCACCATGCAGTTATCAGTTAGAGGGCTAAAGCTAGGGTGGCGGCATTTAGAAGATGTACCATATCTTTTTTTTTTTTTTTTTTGAGACGAAGTCACTGTGTTGCCCAGGCTGGAGTGGAGTGGCACAATCTAGGCTCACTGTAACCTCCACCTCCCAAGTTAAAGTGATTCCCCTGCCTCAGCCTCCTGAATAGCTGGGATTACAGGCATATGCCACCATGACCGGCTAATTTTGTATTTTTAGTAGAGACAGGGTTTCACCATGTTGGTCAGGCTGGTCTTCAACTCCTGACCTCAGGTGATCTGCCCACCTCAATCTCTCAACGTGTTGGGATTACAGGCATGAGCCACTGCGCCCAGCCATATAATATCATTTTTAATACAGTATCATTTTATATCGAGAACAAAGGAACAGCAGAAAAATTCTGACTGGGCTCCATATCTCTGGGTGGTCCAAATTTTCACCTTCCTCAGTTATTTTTGGTATATTTACAAAATTTTTGTGACCATCCCTGCCATCTAATTCCAGAACATTATTATCACCCTAAAAAGAAAGCTCGTGTGCATTGGTAGTCACTTCCCCATGTTACCACAGCCCTCAGCCCTAGGAAACCATTAATCTACTTCCTGTCTCTACAGACTTATCTATTCTAGACATTTCAGGCAAATGAAATCACACAATATGTGGCTTTTGGGTCCGGCTTCTTTCAGTGAGCACAGTGCTTTTAAGGCTCAGGTTCATTCGTGTTTATCAGTATCAGTACTTCATTCCTTGTTAAGGCTACTATTCCATTGCATGAGTGCACCATGCTTCATTTATCCACTCATCAGCTGGTAGACATTTTGGCTATTATATATAATGTTGACATGTATGAATTTTTGTGTGGACATATATTTTCAATTATTTTGAGCATACTGTACCTGGCATAGAATTGCTGGATCATATGATAACTTTATGTTTAAGTTTTTCAGGAATTTTCAGACTACTTTCCAAGATCATAACACCCTATTACATTCCCATCAGCAATCTATGAGGGGTTCAGTTCTTGCACATCTTTGCCAATACTTGTTATTGTCTGCCTTTTTGATTATAGCTATTCTAATGGGTGTGAAGTGATATTTCATTGTGCTTTTGACTTACATTTCCCTGATGACCAATGAAGTTAAATATTCTTTCAGGTGGTAACTGTTTATTCAAATACCTTCTTCAGAGAAATGTCTATTCAGACTTTTGCCTATTTTTAAATATTTCTTTTCTGTCTTTTTGTTGTTGAGTTGTAAGAGTTCTTTATGTATTCTGGATATAATTTCCTTATCAGATATATGATGGGCAAATATTTTCTCCCACTGGGTGAGTTGTCTTTTCACTTTCTTAATAGTATACTTGGAAGCACAGACATTTTAAACTTTGATTAAATTTGATTATCTCGATATTTTTTGTTCCTTGTGCTTTAGGTGTCACATCTAAGAAGCCATTGCCTAACCTAAAGTCATAAAGATTTACACATATTTTCTTCTAAAAGTTTTGTTGTTTTAGTTCCTATATTTAGGCCTATGATCTATTTTAAGTTCATTTTTGTATACTGTGTGGGGCGGGGGTCCAACTTCATTTGTTTGCATGTGAATATATAGTTGTTTCAGTACTATTTGTTGAAAAGACTATTCTTTCCCCCATTGAATGGTCTTGGAACTTTTCTTGAAAATAAATTGACGCCAGATATTTGAGTATATTATTGGCCTCACAATTCTGTTCTATTACTGTAATCTCTATGTCTGTCTTTATGCCATTACCACACAGTCTGCTTACTGTAGCTTTATAGTAGTTTTAAAAATCTTTGCATGCATCCTCCAACTTTATTATTTTTTTCTTTTTCAAGATTGTTTTGGCTATTCTGGGTCCCTTGTATTTTCATACTTTGGAATCACTTGTCAATTTACACACACACGTCCCCTCTCTCCCTCCCCCTTGCCATACTCACAAGACAACTGGAGTTTTGATAGAACTTGTATTGAATATTGAATTTATAGACCACTTGGGGAAGTATTTTCATCTTAACAATATTGTCTTTCAGTTCATAAACTCTTTATATTTATTTAACTCTTCTGAAATTCTTCAACAATGGTGTATAGTTTTCAGTGTATATATCTTATGTTACTTTGCTTAAATCTATTCCTAAGTATTTTATTATTTTTTATACTACTGGAAATGTAATCGTTTTCTTAATACAGATCATTCTTTGCTATTGTATAGAAATAGAATTGATTTTATATACTTATCTTGTGTTCTGCAACCTTGCTGAACTTATGTAGTAGTTCTAATATTTTTTAGGGGATTCCTTAGGATCTTCTACAAGATTACAAATGGAGGTAGTTTTGTGTCTTCCTTTCTAGTCAGGATGCTTTTTCTTTCTTTTTCTTGGCCAATTCCCCTGGCTGAAACCTCCAGTACAATGAAGTACTGAAAATGAACATTTTTTTCTTGTACCTGATTTTTAGGGGGAAAGCTTTCAGTCTTTTATCTTTTTTGGCTGTGGGCTTCTTATAAATGCCCATTGTCTTAGTTCATTCAGGCTGCTATAACAAAATATAATAAATTGGGTGGCTTATAAACAATAGACAAGCAGTTTTCATAATTCTGGAAGCTGGGAGGTCCAAGATCAAGGTGCCAACAGATTCAGTGTCTGGTGAGGGCCCACTTTCTATTTGATCTTTTCTCTGTGCCCTCACATGGTGAAATGAGTAAGGGAGTTCTCTTGAGCCTCTTCTATAAGGGCACTAATCCCATACATAAGGGCTCCACCCTCATGGCCTAATCATCTCCCCAATGTCCACCTTCTAATACTATCCAGCTTCCAATACCATCCCCAATAGAAATCCCATATGTTAGGATTTCAATATATGAATTTTAAGGGGAAACAGACAGACCACAGCACCCTGTCTCAGGTTGAGGAAATTCTCTCTTATTCCTACTTTCTGAGTGTTCCCTGGTTAATTTCTTTAAGAAAACAAAAATTATGCCTAGCTTAGGGCACAATTATGTCTCCCTCCATTATCTTCTTATTTCCAAATCATTCAGTTCCAGCATAGAGCTGTTTGAATGTCTCCTTTTGTACATTCAAGAAGGTATCGTCATATCTGATGCGCACAGTGACAACTCCAAGACTAAAAATTCTGTGATCTCCCAAGTTTCAGGAGGCACAGCACTGTATCAGACACTTTCTGTCCAAAGTGGTTTAAATATTACTTATAATAAATAATAAAGGTTTAAAAAGTGGTTTAAATAAAGTGAAAAGTACTACTGCTCAAAAGGTGAACTTCCCTGCCCAGCCGGTTCCTCAGTGAAGTCCTGAGCTGCTTGCTCTGTTTCCTTCTCCATGTCAACTAAAATCAACACATTCCTTTTATCACCTGATGAGGAAGGTACCTCTCAAGCCTACAACTGGTTATCTTCCAAGTCCTTTAGTTCTTCTTTTTTTACTCCCACTAATTGCAAGTCTCCCTCCATTATCTCCTTATTTCCACGTTGTTCAATTCCAGTGGAAGACAGGAATTGGCCCATGAAGAAGAGCAGAAAAAGGAAAGGAATGAAAATGCTTCAGTGTTTCAGGAGATTTGTTTGAAGCTGCAGTCAGGATGAGCCTCCCTGATCCTGTTATCCTCCTGTGTCCCTACTGGACTAAAGAAGTTCCCATGAGGGAGGCTGGCAGCAGAAAGGACCACCCAGGACTAGGACTTCTGGCCCCAACACCACTCCTGGGTGTGTCCCATAGTGATGCCTAAAGTGGCTGCCTCTTTCTTTGCTGGGCCTTGGGTCTCGGGGCCTCCAGGGCACATCACCCTCATTCTCTGTGTCCCTCGCTGCTCAGATTGTGACTGCCTTAGCCATGGCCAACGGCAGGGCCCCCGGCTTCACTCCCTGGCCCATCCAGACAGCAGGCAGAAACTCTAATAACCGCTTCTCTGGGTTTCCACATCCTGTGTCTCTGGATGACTAATCATCTCCAGAGCATGAACAATTGAGTCATCTCAAGCCCCAGGCTTGGATTTGTGCACAAGGCAACCAGCTCCTCCTCAGCCAGCTCCAGGAGCCACTGGCTGAAGTAGGTGTGGCCCCTCCTAAATCACCGCCCTGGCCTGGAACTCTTGGAGCACAACAGGCTCCTCAGGGTTGGTTGAAGATCCTTTGCTCAACTGAATCTCTTTTTTTGTGGGCTTTGCTCCTTTTGGAACAGGCTCTTACAAGTAGAGCATGCAAGATCACATGTGTTTAGAGTCCCCATGAGGCCACGCTCTGCAGGTGGCCTTGGGACGCCAATGCATTCCTCTTCTGGGAACAGAACCCAAATCTCCTTTGAATAACACCTCCTCCCCTTCTCTCTGAGCTGACTCAGGCTGACCAATTTACATAATTCCAATCTCTGGTGACAGTTATTGCCTCAGGGATTGGCACATAACCCAAGTTTATCCTACCAGAGTAAATCGCGGGACTTATTTAGAAGCTGACAGAACAAGATGTATTCTTTTTTCCACAACCTCTCTCCCGAAAAGCGTTGGACCCTGGAGCTGCTGGCCACGTCTTGATCTGCCATAGGGAGTCCAAGAATAAAGTCAACATGAAAGAGGATGAAGGGGCTGAGGGATAATGATATTGTTTGACATTCTAGGAGCTCCTGGATCAAGCCATGCCTGAACTCAATGTACCCCTTGAACTTTTTAATTGCTTGAATAAATAAATTCTCCTTTTGCCTGAGCCAATATGGATTAGTATCATTTGTATACAGAAGATTCCTAAAGACTCAGGTCTTCTGCACATCTATAGGCATGGCAGTTGTGGTCCTGCTCTCCTTTCCCCTCCCCTGAGCAGGCAAGTCTTCCTTCTCTATGATGCAAACCTCCTGGGTCATTCAGAGTATTTCTCAAATGTTCCCTGGAGTTTCTCAAGATGTCTGTCCTCACTGACCATTTCCTTCTTTAACGACTAGGATGATAACCTGTAACTCTGCATCTAACTAAACCCTTAGCACTTTCCTTAGGGACCTTTCAGAGATCTTTTTGAGGCCTAAGGGTAGGAATCGGAGCTTGTCTATCTTGCACACGCCCTGCCCCCAACCCATAGGTCCCTAGAGAAACAGCGGAGGACTTTGTAGCTCTTTAAGGGCAGGGACTGTCAACAGGCCAAACTGTACATGGTAGTTACCACTAGAGGGCGCCGGGGATGGGCAATGAGTAGGACTTCTGCATTTTACCTGCGTGTTATTATTTGAGTCTTGTATGAGCATTTATTTTACAAACCTCTGTCTTGCAAAGCAAACCCTCAGTGTGAATAACTGAGGCGTAGTTGATCGGCTAGCTCTTTTGTGCAGTGTTCTGAAACCTCTTGTTCCTGTCTCTCCTGTGGGAAACCCATAATTACGGCTTTAAGCAGAGACCCGAGCACCATGTCAGAGTCTTGACCTTGTGTGGGAATAATCTATCTCTAAGATCCAGACAGAGACAAATTGCTTCATGGAGCATTTTATCCCCTAGAAAATCCCCAACCCCAGCATCCCGGGTGCTGCCCAAACTCTTCAAATACAAGGGCAAATAAAATAAATAAAAGTAAATATTGTACTCATAAGCAATAGAATGCCTAGCAACCAAGAACAAAGGAGGGCTGAAGGAAGAAGGTTGACTTTCGCAGGCGCTTGTGTATAAACTGCAGTAAAAGTCTTCTCTGTGTGAATACTATAGTTTTGAGTGTTAAATTATGGAAGGTGTAAGGAATGCTAAGGCTGAGACCCAACAGAGAGAGCTGGCCCCACCCTGGAGGGGAGGGGCAGGGGTCTCCTTGGCCTTTGTCCCTGCTGACTGCTATCGAGGGAGAGGGAGTCTCCTCTGTAGCTTCAGGAATGGAACAACGGGCACCAGGCCTCAGTTAAGCCCTTTGGGGACCTTCAGCCCTGAAACGATGCTGGTGCAACCCCACATGTAACTCAGAAGAACATGTGAAGTCACAAAATAAATGTAAGAGCGCTGATGTTTTTCTATAATGCCCATTTCAATGCTTTGTTAGAAAGTGTGTATTTAAAGCACATAACACTGTTCTCATTAAATTTTTTGGTTACAAAAACTTTTAAACACGCTAGGAAGAGTAGGATTGTTGAACCTCTTATCTAGGTACGGTATTATTAAAATTCTGCCACATCCACCTCGCCGATGTTTTTTCTCTCCCTTTCTTTTTCTTTGCTAAACTATTTGAAAGCAAATCCAAGATATCACGTCACTTCATCTGCACATACCTGGATATAATCTGTGAAAATTATAGACATATTCTCATACAACCATAAAGCCAGTATCATACGTTAATGAGTTGGGGATGCTTTGTTTGTTTCTGTTTTGGGCATCCTCCAACCTCTAGTACATAGCCCATTATCCAGTTTCCCTGATTGCCTCAAAGGGTCTTTTGCGTTTGGTGTGTGTTCTCATTATTAATACCCTTATGTCGTAAGTCCCCTGGGTGCATGCTTAGATTGATTTTTGGAAATCTAAGATTATTTGGTATTTCTTGAAAGCAGAGGAGAGGGAAGAAAAAAAGACAAAGGAAAGGAAAACCCAGAAGCGGTATTTTTATAAGATCTATGTGAAATGTTGCTGGCTGTCACCTTTGCCCACATAGGATCCCCACTGCTTAGGATAGGGTTAAACTGCCCCAGCTTATAAAGCAGGCATTTTCCCCAGGGTCTTCTGAATTTTGAGAGCTTCTGAAGATTTGGGGTGGGAGGTGGATAAAGGGTTGCTGTCCTTGTCTGTCACCATGGCAACTCCAGCCAGGACCTGGCCATGCTAGGGTTTTCTAGCGCATTGCGGAGCCTGCTCACCCAGGTCACAGTGAGCAGGAACGTGGACTTACAGGCATGCAGCTGCTCCCTGGGAGGGCTTCCCCAAGGAAGCAGGAGAGGGGATCTTGAAGACCAAGGTTAGTAGCAAATGTGAAAGATAAGGAGAGACATGGAAAACCTCTCTTGACTCCATGGAGGTTGGGGAGCATCTGACTCCTGTGAACTGACAAACCCAAGAAAAGTGAGAAGCGTTCTTACCTTCCACCCCAGCTCTAGGAATTTGTTCTGAGAAAAAGCCAGAGTTTATTTTGTTTGAGAATGTCCCTTAAGCATTCTTTATAGCAATAAAAAGAGCTGGGAGGATTACCTGAATGCTCAGTGATACAGAATTGGTTTAATAAATTATAGCACATCACTACAAGGCAACACTAAGCATCCATTCAAAATAAGTTTTGAAAAAAATATTCAATGATATGGAAAAATGTCCACAATATATGAAGTGCGAGAAAAAAGAGGTTATAAAAAATCAGTCTGCTGCCGGGCGCGGTGGCTCAAGCCTGTAATCCCAGCACTTTGGGAGGCCGAGGCGGGTGGATCACGAGGTCAAGAGATTGAGACCATCCTGGTTAACATGGTGAAACCCCGTCTCTACTAAAAATACAAAAAATTAGCTGGGCATGGTGGCGCGTGCCTGTAATCCCAGCTACTCAGGAGGCTGAGGCAGGAGAATTGCCTGAACCCAGGAGGCGGAGGTTGTGGTGAGCCGAGATCGTGCCGTTGCACTCCAGCCTGGGTAACAAGAGCGACACTCTGTCTCAAAAAAAAAAAAAAAAAAAAAAAAAAAAATCAGTCTGCGGTCAGTGTCATTTTTTAAAAATTAAAAGAAAAAGAAATGAGGGAGGGACTGAGAAGTCTATAATGAAAACATTTCTTAAAATCAATATAGTTTTTTCTCTAAGTGATAAAATTTTTGACATTACTGTTCAAATTTCTTATGATGAACACTCATCAACTTGTAACATAAAATTTTTACTTTATTTATTTATTTTGAGACAGGGTCTCACTCTGTCACCCAGGCTGCAGTACAGTGGTACAATCTTGGTTCACTGAGCCTTCACTTCCTGGGCTCAAATGATCCTCTTGTTTCAGCCTCCAGAGTAGCTGGGACTACAGGGGCTCACCACTACATCTGGCTAATTTTTGTAAAAAAAATTTTTGGCGATAGGGTCTCACTATGTTGCCCAGGTTGGTCTTGAACTCCTGGTCTCAAGTGATCCTCCAGTCTCATCCTCCCAAAGCACTGGGATTATAGTTGTGAGCCTCTGTGCCCAGTCTAATTTTTATATTAATAATAGTAAATGTAACAAAGAGACAAAAGAGGAGGAAGGAAAAAATGGGAGAGACAGAGAGGGAAGGAGAGAAGGTAAATGTCCAAAGAGAAAAGAAAAGGCAGAGGAAGAAACGGAAAATAAATCTGGGCCAGCGGATTTAAGAGCAGTTTTAGAAAAGTCCATTTAGGGTTAAAAAATTATTTTACAAAAGAAGAAAAGGAAACAAAATAAAGATTTAGAAGGTCTAAGTAATCTTTTAATAAGTCGTTGGCACATATACATTGACTGGACAACCTCAGGCCAAAATTTTCTTTGGAGAGTATGGTTTCCTTCCTTTATAAGACTAACATAATAATGAACCTTGACTTTTTAGGTTGTGAGGATAATAAATAATTGATAATACTGTAGAAATGAATTTATATAATTTTACTGAATGGTCATTAGGTAGCTGTTCAATCAATTAAGAACTCAGTATCGAGTTTCACAATTTATTAGCTAGTAAGGGCTTGCCTAGGGGACCACTGCTCATTAAAATGTGATGACAAAGTTGGATAATACTCTTCGCATGAAGTTTTCCAGGACAATCAGAAACTAGTGTGTTCAACGTGAAGAGAAAAACGTGAAGTTCCTGGTGACAGCTACTGGCCTACAAGCAAATGAAGCTTAAAGCAATGTGTTTCTTGGGGACACCGGCCAGTGTGGCCTCTGTCATCCAGGTGTGGCTGTCACCTGCCTATCATCCTAGTCCCTGGTTCTGCAGATTTTGCTGGGGCTTTTGGAGAGGGGGTGGCAGAGAAGGGCACAGTCCAGGCCAGGAGGGTCCCCAGAACTCCTTCCCTCTCTGACACTTTATTGCCCCTTCCAAAGCAGACCCAAGGCACGGGGCATTTAGAACAGCACATATGCCTCAGAACACACTCAGTTAAATCTCAGTTGTCCAGGGCTATGGAAACTTCCGGCACTCTGACTGCCTTCTCCTCCCAGCTCAGCTGAGATGCCTCCCAGCATTTCCACACATCACGGCGGAGGAGAAAGTTGAAGCTCCTGCCAAGAACGGGAGGTGTTCAGTGTCCGGGGCTTTCTGGTCGCTGGCACACTAAGAACCTGTTACGTGTCGGTTTCATTCTCAGCATTCGCCTCACAGGTATTGGCTGAGCATCTGCTCTGCATCAGAGCCTATTCTAGGTACTGAAGATATAGCAGTAAACCAAACAAAGTTTTCCTTCCAGAAAATAAACAGTAAGACGACAACAAGTAAGAACAATACACAAAGCATATAGTATGTCAGATGGCTCAGGGCTGAGAACGAACATGAAGTAGAGAATATAGGTTGCTGTTCAGACATGGTGACCAGGGAAGACCTCACCAAAGAAGGCTACTTGTTTTTTGTTTGTTTGTTTCGTTTGAGTTGGAATCTCACTCTGTCTGCCAGGCTGGAGTGCAGTGGCTTGATCTCAGCTCACTGCACCCTCTGCCTCCCGGGTTCAAGAGGTTCTCCTGCCTCAGCCTCCCAAGTAGCTGGGATTACAGGTATGCATCACCACACCTGGCTCATTTTTGTATTTTTAGTAGAAACATGGTTTTACTATGTTGGCCAGGCTGGTCTCAAACTTCTAACCTTAGGCAATCTGCCCACCTTGGCCTCCCAAAGTGCTGGGATTACAGACATGAGCCACCACTTCCAGCCAAGAATGCTATTTGTAAATGGGAGCGAAGGAGGTGAGAGAGTGACCCGGGCAAGGATTCGAAGAAAGAGAAATCTAAGCAAGGACACAGCGAGTGCAGAGACCAGAGGTCGACTGGTTTCCAGCAGGACCTAAGCACTGTTTCTCAATCTTTTTCTTATTGCCTCTTCTGGAGTCCTTTTATACATTTTTATTTTCACTAATTCCCCAACCATGACATTTTAAAGCCATAGATACATTGTATATCTGTTCATTTACTGTGTATCTGTGCTTTATGAATGTTAAAAAAGTAAGATTTTTTGCCCTCAAGAACCAACTTGCGTGCCCTTGGGAGCTGCCGCATGCTGCCTGCTGAAAAGGCAGGAACTTGTGCTCAGCGGGAGGCTGGAACTGCAGGGGAGAAAAATCCCAAGGCCAGGGCCAGCCCAGCTCATCACCAGGTCCCTTCACTCTGAACAGCACAGTTTGACTCATGTTTTCTTAGGATTGCTCTGTCCATTGTGGGAAAATAGATGGGAATATGGAAATGGATGGCAGTGATCCCTGTCTTAAATAAGTTTACAGTAGAGTGAAGAGACGAGGGAGCTCTCTCTTTTCTCTCCTTCCTGCCTCTGCTCCTCCTTCCCTTCTCCCTTCCCTCTCCCCTTTTCTCCCTCTCTCCCTCCTTTCTTCCCCCTTTCCCTCTCTCCCTTCGTTCCCTTAGTCACTTTATAAATATTTGCTGAGCACCAGTTCTGGGCAGGTAGTCAAGGTACGTATGAATTCACTGTGCTGAGTTATTATAAAGGTGTGCACAGCACGTGATGGAGGCACAGAGACTCCGAAGGCTTCTTAGAGGAAGAGTCCTGGGGAAGCAGATATGCAAGGACGTAGAGGTGCTGGCCAGGAGCAGAGGTATAAGAAGCACTTCAGGAGTAGGGGAGGTATAGGCTGAAGCCAGAGACACAGCCAGAGGGAAGAGGCAGGAAGCTCCAACATTTGGGCTAGGCTGGAGGGAGGACCAGGTGGGTGGGAGGTGACAGAGAGGCTTGACTGGCCATAAGGGAGGGCCTGATCTTATGGGGCCTTAGAGGCCACATTCAAGATCTCAGCCTCCATCCTGTGGCATGAGGAGCACAGAAGGATTTTGTGCCACACCATCAGCTGGGCACCTGCATTGGTACTGCCTGCAGGTGGTGCCTTTGAGGGGTCCCAAGTGAAGGCAGCTGGGGGGCCAGGATGCAGTAAGGAGATCAGGTGAGAGATGCAAAGGGCCCAGACCCTGCTGTGCAAGCTCTCACCTTCCAATCTCGTCTAATCACACTCATCATTTGTCTAACTCTGGCAATATGAGGAAGTCAGAAACCAGCCCGGCTTCCAGGGGAAATCCAAATCTGTTCAAACACAGACGTAACTGGAGAGGTGCTCAACCCGAACATAGCTGTCTGCTGCTCCTCTCCCTTCAACTTTGGACACCGTTCCCAGAGTCCTCTTGCCCATTTTGAATGACCCATGATAAAGTCAGTGAGAGGGAGGTCACAGAGCGTTCCCTGAGGCCTGGGCGGGCACAGCTTCACTTACCAGACAGATCGCTGTGATGGGCCTTGGCACAGCCATGGTCTTTCCAATCAGAATGGCATGTTCTGTGCAGACCGTGACCTCCAGCCCAGGCTGCCCAGGAGCTCCAGCCTGAGCGCCTTGCACGGTCAGTGTCTCAGCCCTGTGGGTCCCTGCTCTCTGCTCTCCTCTTTTTCATTAACTTTAACTGTACTTGGGCAGACCTGCAGGAATAAATCAAGAGCAGGACAGGCGAGGCCCTGCGTCCAAAGCTGAGACATGCTCCTTCGGGGGCCAGAGCCCATGAGGAAAACGGCCTCTGCTCATCATTTTTCATTTTATAACAGCCTCATCTTATCCAGTTTCTAAATCCCTGGAGGAGCCAGTAGCAAAAATGTTTCAATGGCCAAATCTCAATATTGGAGGAAAAGAAGATGTGGAGGCGGACCCCTCGCCACCTCCAGCCCCACCATACCAGTCCCTAGCTGGGGTTAAGGATGAGAAAGGAGAAGGCTGCCCACACTCTCCAAGGAAAAGTGGAGGTGAAGCCACAGGAGACCTGGACAGCTGCTTTCAGCAAAGCTGATCGCGTGTGAAGAAGGGGATTGCACAAGCCCAGCTGCTTGGGAAGGTTTCGTAAAGCTTGGAATGTGAGGTCTGTCCGGCCAGAGCCCAGATACTCCTACTTGGTTTCCTCACCCATAGCAGTGAAGACAGTTCATTGGAGGACGCAGCTGTAGTTTAATGCCAGCCCCAAACCCTGGGAAAAATGCTCAGATGTCCACAAATCATTGCTAATGCCCCAGCACGTGCCCAATGCCTGTTGCTTCTCCTGGGACTAAAGCTATACATAGGAAAGGCATGTGCTATATTGGTGAAGGGCAGCCTTTGAGAACACGTAGGTCCATGCTCAAATCTTGTCTCCAACCTCCTATTATACTATAGCATGCTACACAACACAACACAATGCTACACTATGCGGCACTACAGCACTCTCTATGATACTATCTAATACTATCCAGTACACCACACCCCTCTCTATGATACTATCTAATACTATCCAGTATACCACACCCTTCTCTATGATACTATCTAATACTATCCAGTATACCACACCCCTCTCTAAGATACTATCTAATACTATCCAGTACACCACACCCCTCTCTATGATACTATCTAATACTATCCACTATACCACACCCCCTCTATGACACAATTGAAAACTATCCACTACACCACGCCCCTCCCTATAATACAATCTAATAGAACTCACTACACCACACCCCTCTCTATGATACTAGCTAATACTATCCACCACACTACACCCCCTCTATGATACTATCTAATATTATCCACTATGCTACACCCCTCTCTGTGATACTATCTGATACTACCCACTACACTACACCCCTCTCTATAATATTATCCAATACTTTCCACCACACCACACCCCTCTCTATGATACTATTTGATACTATCCACTACACTACACCCCCCTCTATGATATTATCTAATACTTTCCACTACACTACACCCCTCTCTATGATATTATCTAATAATATCCACCACACCACACCCCTCTCTATGATACTAATACCATCCACTATACCACACCCCTCTCTATGTTACTATCTGATACTATCCACTACACTACACCCCTCTCTATGATACTATCTAATACTTTCCACTACACCACACCCCTCTCTATGATACTATCTGATACTATCCACTACACTACACCCCTCTCTATGATACTATCTAATAATATCCACTACACTACACCCCTCTCTATGATACTGATACTTTCCACTACACTACACCCCTCTCTATGATATTATCTAATACTTTCCACTACACTACACCCCTCTCTATGATACTATCTGATATTATCCACTACACTACACCCCTCTCTATGATACTATCTAACACTATTCACTATACTACACCCCTCTCTATGATACTATCTAACACTATCCACTATGCTACACCCCTCTCTATGATACTATCTAATACTATCCAGTATACCACACCCCTCTCTATGACACTATCTCATACTATCCACTATGCTACACCCCTCTCTATGATGCTATCTAATACAGTCCACTACACCACACCCCTCTCTATGATACTAATACTATCCACCACACAACGCCCCCTCTATGATACTAATACTTTTCACTACACTACACTCCTCTCAATGATACTAATACTATCCACTATACTACACCCCTTTCTATGATACTATCTAATAGTATCCACTACACCACACCCCTCTCTATGATAGTATCTGATCCCATCCACTATGCTAGACCCTCTCTATGATACTATCTAATACTATCCACTACACTACACCCCTCTCTATGATACTAATATTATCCACCACACTACGCCCCTCTCCATGATACTATCTGATACTATTCACTACACTACACCCCTCTCTACGATACTATCTGATCCTATCCACTATGCTACATTCCTCTCTATGATACTATCTAATACTATCCTACTCTATCCTTTGCTATACTGCCCAGCACAGGCCTGGCACTTAGTAAGTACACAGAAAAATGAGATTTATTGCTGTTATTGAATAAGTTTAGGATACCATCTTGGAGATCACTTGAAATGATTGACTCTGAGGTTCTGTGTGAGGCTGGACCAGAGAAGGCAGTGACGAGGAGAGAAGCAGGCAGCCTCCTTCAAAGCAGCCGAACCAGCCTGCTCCCTGGGCAGGGTATGAGGGGCCAGCTCACTGCTCCTCAAGGAAGCCTCAAAGGGCCTGGAGCAGGGCCAGATAAAGGCAAGAAAATGATGTTGGTTTATTGACTAAACCAACCTAACCTGGCAAATCTCCATTCCAAAAATCTCAGTCGGGAGCTACCCCATGTCCCCTGTGGTTCTCTCTCTGCTGGATTCATTCAGGCGCATATTCTCCTACACTCCCACTATATCCTATACACAACTCCACAGTAGTAAGGATCATAATGGTTTTCAATCATCTGCCAGCTCTTTGATGGTGAGGACTGAATTCTTTCACTTGTCTGTCCCCAGCACTGATCACAGCACCTGGCTGGGAGGAGCACTCCATAGATGCTGGAAGGAAGCCGTCACTCATGAGCTTCTTTGCCTATGTGGGACCTCACTCACCACACCTTGTCTTAGGCTCAGGGATCTCAGCACTGAGGACCTCAGCATTTATTCTGGGTATTTCCCAGACATGGCACGTGCCCGGCATGAAGGCAGCTGTGTGAATTAACTATCTCACAGTCTGCTCTTTCCAGTTTCAAAGGCTGATCCTTCTTCCTGGTAGATTTTCTGGCATTTGAACAGGGGCATACCTGCCCCCTTCACACATTCCTGGGCCTAGATCCACATTCCCTGGGTCTTCATCATCCCACATGCAAATACCTGATCTGTCTTGTCTGCCAGTGCTCACCCCACACTTTGACAACCTCTCCATCATTTTCATTCCTTTCTCTGGCCTTGCTCCAGGCCCTCTGAGGCTTCCTTGAGGAACAGCAAGCTGACTCACCCCTCCTGTCTAGGGTAGCCCCTCACACCCTGCCCAGGGAGCAGGTTGGTTCAGCTGCTTTGAAGGATGCTGCCTGCTTCTCTTCTCCTCACTGCCCTCTCAGGTCCAGCCTCACACAGAACCTCAGAGTCAGTTGTTTCAAGTGATTTCCAAGAACCATCCTTGGAAAAAGCCTTGCAATCATCAAATGGTGCTGATCTAATATGAGCTAGCACAAATCCTACATTAAACTAAGCAAATGGCGTTAATCTCATCATCATCAAACCTAGGCCCACAGCCCGAGGTGACGCGGGGTGACTGAGTCTCTGGATCGTGTGAAGGAAGGCTCCAGTGATCAGGTTGCAACAAGATCAGGTTGACTTGGGGTAATAACCCCAGTTGCAATTACATGTGCTGTTTACATACTTTGCCCCTTGTACTTGATATAGTCCAGAAAGAGCCCTGGGCACAGCTGCTTAGTGCCTCTTGGGGTAAGCCACATGCCCTGTGCGAGCAGGAGAGCCACCTCTCTCCTGAGAGAGAAACAGGGCCCAGATAACATCTAGTTTAGATACCTCTTCAGACCAGATGCTCTTGAAAGATAATCCCTTTCTTGTCTATCTCTCTGGCTTTCAATATCATCATTATAAGACCCAGTGCCTCCTCTGCATAAAGAAAGAAGAACAATTCTCCTGGTGTCTTCAGTTTTAAAGAACAGAAGGATTGGTACAATCCCACTTTGAAACAAATTTCCAGTAGTTTTTCCAGGTATCGCTGGAAGATTTGGAAATAAAGAAGCAGTCCTTTAACCCAGTGCAGGAAAACAAGCAAGCTTCACTGTTCTATAAATGATGACACTCTCAGTAGTTGCTGCAGCAGAAAAACCAGCTCTATCTATACACAGTACTGAGAAGGTTGGGTCACTTCCTCCCATTTGGGATCTGGGATAGCTAATACATGCCTAAAAGCAATCTGCTAAGTATGAATGAACAGGGCCTGCAGATTAAAGTTGCAAGCTTCCAGCTTTGGGGTGCTCAGGAGGGCATCTCCTCCTGAGAATCAACAACAAAAGGAACAAAGCAACGAATATGAGCACAGGGCATTCAAGTCTATAAGCTCTTTGCTAATATTCTACCTCACTGCAACAGAGCAGTGCTACTGTGAAACTAAGGACGAAGAAGAGAAGGGCCTCCGTAATTGGGGAGCTCAGGGTGTGTGCAAAACGATGATGATAAAGAAAGGCGAGGGACAGTATAATATGCTGGATTCAGCAGGAGCTGGGCCCCTGAGAGCTGGGGAGTTAACAGATTGCAGCCAAAGCTGCAGCCCTCACGTTTTCTGACTTGAGAGATAATGAAGCAATAAAAGCAGCAGAAGCAGCCAGTAAAGTCTCTGCTCCATGGGGCTGTCTGTGCAACAGCAGCTGCTTGTGGGTGCCTGCTCAGAGTCCAACCGAGGACCTGCAGTCCTCTAGCAGACTAGCAAGGCAGAGGACCAAACAGCCAGGCCTCAGTGGCCCGGCTGTAATTCCCTCCTTCAGGGACACCAGAACCTTGGCTCCCCAGCCTGTCACTGAGCCCATCCCAGGGTGGGGCAGCCCATATGGCTGAGCTGTTGCATGGCCAGAGACACCAAGGGTAAATAAACCCTGGGACTACAGATGGGAGGCCAGCCAGGCTGGCTCCACTTTTTGATCTCATCACGGGGGCAGTCCGTGTGGAAACCCTGGGAGGCACCTTAGCGATTTTCCAGGCCAACAACTTCATTTGTCAGATGAGAAAATCCCCCTCCCTCTCCTAGGGGTTAAGGGACTTGCCAAAAGTCACACAGCGAACCAATTGCAATGCAGTAAAAAGTGGTGGCTAAGAACACAGCTGGGCTTGAGCTCCAGCTCCATTGCTCTGGAGCTTGAGCAAGTTATGAGGTTCTTAGTCTCCATCATACAATGGATGTGAGGTTAGGACCTTCCATGTTAGGTTCTTGGGGAGATCAAATGCATGAAAAGCCCATTGTCTGGTTCACAGTAGCTACTTAGTCAACGTTGTTGGTTCTAACTTATCATGACTTTGAGTCATTGGAAGTGGATCTCAGAGTCTCCTTCTGCCCAGGTCAGGGATATAGTGTGATGGATAAAATTTTGGAAAACTGTTTGAATTTTGCTTCACCTCTGGTTTTGTGACTTTGGACAAGGTATATAATCTTCAGGAGCCTTTGTTGTTCTCATCTGTAAAATGGGAGTAACTCTTCCACCACACACAGGTTTGCTGTGAGGAACAGAGACAGGGAAATGATAAAGAACTCATAGCAGCATGGTCACTCAGGAAACCACAGCTGTAACTATTAGCATCGAATCCAAACCTCCTTCCCCCACTCAGCAGTGACGACAACTGCTTTTAGTTTGAAGAATAATAAGTTGATGCAATGGAGATGCTAAGTTTGTGGCTTCCCGAAAGGCTGGCAGGAACTGCCCAGCCAGCTGGTGGATGGCATGATCTGAAATGGACCATATGTTTGAAATTATGAACCCAGATGTTAGGTCCTGGCACCTAAGGTTCACACCATTAGATTCAATCCTTTAGGTGTCTCTAATGGTCTTCAAGGTGCCAGGAAGTTTGCATTAAAATGCAAATCAGTTTCCTGAGAAAGGAAACAAACATATTAAGTTATCCACTTAACATATTGCTGAGCTTAGTTGATTTGGTGTGAGAAAGATTAGGGAGAATTTGAAAGGATAGAGGTAAGAAGAATTCTATTTCTATAGAAAGAAAGTTATTTTTCTACCGAGCCCGGTGATGAACCATGGCTATGAACAAGAGGTACAGTGGGGTCTCACAAGGTGACTGGGGCACTGGAGGAGAGAGGCAAGGGGCAGCAAAACTGGTGTTTTTCACAGCCTTAGGATTCCTGTCCTGGCCAAAAGCACACAGGTGTAAATTCTACTCCAGTCTCTGCTGTGTGAGGCTCGGGGATTGTGGAGAGCTCATCCAGATGATGAGGCTTAGAAGAATTCTCAGCGATGCACACATGGATGATGAAGCCCAGAAATTAACACTTGGGAAAAAGGGTCTGTTTCTTATGCACATTGTGGCCCTTGATGCTTCACACCCTCACTTAAACACACTGGGGCCCCATGAATGTTCACACAGGAAATGATCAAAGCTTCAGAGATGAAGAAAAAATGGTTAAGAATGTTAAAGGTTTGTTTTGTACACAGAATTTAGAAGATACAGCATCCCTGTTCTTAACACGATCACTTCTTTGCTTGTTGTCTTGAACAAATAGGATGGCAGAAGAGTCCTGGCAGAATTTCTATTTTAAGTTCATAGCTTGAAATTCTTTCACTGAAATCTAGAATAGCATGCCTTGAAGCAAAGAACAAGAATACAATGTTTTCCTATAGTAAGAATGTGGGTATGTCAGTATTTCTCTACAGTAGGCTAGTACTAGTTTAAAGGAAAAAAAAGTTATTGTAGGATCCTTGAGACAAAGACTAGTGAAAAAAAATCCTCCTTATACCAGGAAAGCCTCTTCTAAGCACCACTCTTAGGTTTAGGAATTTCTGATTCCCAGTTTTGATTTATCCCACAGCCTTAACCTACCTTATAACCTCCAAGTTGGTAATAAAATCATAATAACAGCTGCCTTTTTCTGAGTCCTTATTCATTAGCACTGTGCTTGTCACTTTACGTGTTGATTCTTTTATTCTGTACAATATCTCAGGACCATTTTAATCCCCATTTCACAGATTCGAAACTGAGGCTCATATGGCTGATCAATGTGCTCCAAGTCACAGAGGCAAAGTGGCAGAGCCACTTTATGTGAACTCAGTGTGTGTGGGTTCTAAGGCTGAATATTAGCTGCTTGCCATGTAACCACTCTGCCTCCACTGATGAGAGGAAAACACAAATCCTTCAAGTTGCTTTTTTTTTTTCTAAAAAATCCTTTAGGCAAGGAGAAAAACCACTGTTGAAGAAAATACCACTAAACACACAAGACTCACAGAAGCACCAAGAGAGGTGAAGGAAGTCCAGGGAAGTAATGCATTGTGGAACAAGCATTCGGGCATAGAGAAAAATATCCTGTACTTCCACTTCTTGGTAAGAAGGGCATCAAAGCACTTCTTAGAAAACTCTACCAAGAAGACATAGCCAATAGATCTTTTCAGATCTACTGCATACCACTCTATTATTAGCTCCATCACAATTCATTCACTGAGTGATAAGAATTTTCCAAGAGACTGTTAGCTCTAAAAGTCAGTATCTCCTGGAAAGATCTTTAGATGCAGGAAGTCAGATAAAGTAATTTTTAGAATGATTTCTGAGTAAGCTATGTAATTAAGGCTTTTAGCTCCACTGTTCACTAGCTGTGCAACCTCAGGCAAGACGTTCAGCCACTCAGTGTCTCTGTATTCTCACCCGTATATTGGGGGACCACTTACTGTGCCAAGGTGCAACTGAGGGGCTGCATATGTAGCTCCTAAACCCTAGAAAGTGGCTTTCTCTATGAGGCCTGATTTGAAAGCTTCTCAGAGAATTTTATATTCTGGGAACTCTGAAAAGAGAGAAAATCCAATCCCATGCACCACAAATGTAATGCCTCTCAGTCTGGGAACATACAACAGGTGGCAAGAACCAGGACACATTAGAGAGAACAGGTGCCAGGTTTGGGTCTAAGTCTGGCTGACCTCTCAGTATTAAGCCAAAGGATGGGGTGGGAGTGAGGAGTTCCCTCCATATCTGTGACTTTTAAAATCCTTGCTTCTCTTACGGTCTGTCTGAAGATGATCGCCATTCCTGTTGAGGCACAGTAGGGAATAAGCCAAGCGGAGCCTTAGCACTTTTATCCTGAATTGTGTGGCTATTGCTGAGCGAAGTCAGAAGGACATTTATTTTCAAGACAGGCTTTTGTTCTTTTGGAAAAAGAAAAATCTCTCGTCCTTTCTGCAGGTGGCTACAGTAAGCTGCAATTCACAAAGCTGCCAATTTTAACACATGTGCAGGGGCACACACACATGCATACACATGCACACTCACGCACACACAAGTTGACTCTGGTCCTGGCTCCCTCTGAAACAATCCATCTTCAGCCTTCGCTGTTAATCACAACTTTGCACACTGATAACCAAATGACACTGAGCCTAGCATGGCTGTCCCTGTCTCTCTGCATCACATTTACGTAGGTTGATGAAATCATTCCGAGCAAGGTTAAGGCATGCCTCCACAGTGCAAAGGTTCTGCTTAAAACAAACACTGCTTGCTTTTGGGACCTGGCAGGGAAATAAAAAATAAACCCAAGATGCTCTAGGCTTCTGTCCTGGTTTCCAGGCAACCAGATGCTGGGTACAGGAAGGGAGAGGGGCTTTCTTCTGGTGCCAGACAGTATTGATAGACAGAGGGCTAACTTTCAGAGCCAAGGACATGGGGAGGGACAGAGGAAGCCTGCATAAGCCTCATTACCCTAATCAACCATAGAGTCAGCCTGTTGGCAGGGAGAGCTGGAAAATGAGCCCATCCACAAGCTGAGCCAAGGAGAGAGATGCTTTTCTATAGTACTTTACAAAGGCCCTGCCGCTATAAGCAGGAGGATTCCTGGGTCATCATCATCTTGGCCGCTAAAGATGGGTGTGCAGTTCAGGTGAGCAGAAAGAACATGACAACTATCTCCTCGGGAAGTCCCAGGAACCACTCCAGGGGTATGAGTCCTGTTTGGGTGGCAGAGGGCACAGAACAATGGGCAGGCCAAGGTGTCCCATTCTTCAGTGTCATTTAACAGATCCGCTCCATGCTACTGTGCACTGAGCACCTTGCTAAGCCAAGGCAAGCCAGGGAGAAAAGGATGGAGAAGCACCAAGCCATCCAATCACCTTTGCTATTTCTTTTTCTAAATATCCAGAGCCCTGTGGGATCATGGGGTATAATGGAGCCTTCCAAGGGCTCCTCTGCAGATCTGGGCTACATCTGAGCTCTATGACTTACAAGCAGAGCCAGTGACCCTCAGCATGACACCTAACCTGGCCAAGCTTCCCTCTCTTCTGCCCAAAGGGTTGTTAGGAATCAGCATTCAGCACAATCATTATTTCTACTAAAAAAAAAAAAAAATGAGAGTTTTCTATCTCTTCTTAAGTTTCTCTGGTGACACAGTAAAAGGCCTGTTCAGCTAAGATGGTAAGAATGTAGGCTTCTCCTGTCATTCTATTTGCAGTCCTCATAGTGCTGTATGGCACACAGAATGTATACTACACGTACATGACCAAAACGTGTGGCAGACGTTTCATCCTGGATGGCAGAAAATTGTATGCCAAGAAGTAGCATTCCCATTTTGTAGAGGATTCTAAATTGCAGAGAGGTTAAGAGGGCTGTTGGTTCACAAGGAAGCGGGGTGTCCACGCCAGAATCTGCAGGAGGACAAGTTTGGTAAATTACACTGAAAAAAAGAAGTCCCCCAGCCCCGCCTATTGTGGCTGTGGCCTTCTTCCGGCCACTGGACTCAGGCCCACTGGAGTGGTTCCTGGTACCCCTAGGGGGTGTAGGCAGGCTTCTGCCCATCTGAATTGCATGCCCCTCTGTGGCTGCCAGGTTGTCTCCACGTTGCATTTTGGCACCTCACATTGAGCAGCACCCGCTGTTCTCTACTGGGGCCTGTGTCCTGGATCTGGAAAAATGAAGCAAAAGAAAACGAATACAACAAGCAAACAGAAACAGAGAGGGATCCGATCCCGGGGTTTCCGTCCTGGCTCCCCTGTTTACTGGCTGTGTGGCCTTGGGTAAGTTCCTAAAGTTGTCCAAGCTTTGGGTCTCTCATCAACCACAGAGCAAAAACAGTGCGCATCTCACAAGACTGTGTGAGATTCAATGACAGATGCAGACAGCAGGTTCAGCAGGAAGTACCTGGCACTTAGGAAGCGTTCAAGGCTTCTTAGTGGAAAAGTCTTCAGAAGATAGCTCTCCGTGCAGTGAGCTCTTCCTGTAGTGAGATACAGGGGAGGATCCTCTCCAGGCCTGGGGTTGTGATGTGTATGAGGCAGGGACAATAGCAGCCACTGGCACGTACCAGGGTCTTATCAGGCTGGCCATTATCCTAAGCACTGTATAGGATTTGCCTGATCTGTTCTTCACATTGACCCTGAAAGGTAGATCCTATGGTAGCCAACTTCAGTTTACAAACGAGAAAACTAAGGCTCAGAGAGGTTAAGAAACTGCCCCTGGGCTCACAGCTGTTCTGCCCCAATTTGACATCTCTATGCCCCCAGCCTCTCAGCCCAGAGCACGTTCTCCCAGTTCGCTTTTTGGGGTGACATGTGGGGCCAAACGCTTTCCAAAGAGTTGTTACTTTCAGATGAATCCCAGAGCATCTCGGGATGGGCCCTGAGAAAGAGGCTGGCACCCTGCCCCCACACCTCAAGGAGGCCAGGAGCACTCTTGGTGGGAAGAGGAGCCATGGCTCTGGGGTGGCCGACAGCTGACCCATCATCCTTGCCTCACACGCACCAGATTGACTGCTTCCAGTTAAATAAAAGTATCAAAACCCATAACCTTCATAAGAGCACCTGGGGATAAATGCGTTACTGAGCTGTCATCACGTTCTCACTCAGAGAGTTCCAGGAGCTCGTGTGCCGTGCACATGGAGCTCCTTGGCAGTTGGGACGGCTGCTTCCCTCTCACTCAGGTGGTCGCATTTCTCGGGCCAAGCTCTGGGTTCTGCCATGACCTCTCTCCATCTCGGTAGCCACTTCCAAGTTTTACCACTACTTTCTTGTTTTATGTTTTACATGAAATTGTTCTACCAACTTGCCACGTAAACAAGGCCAGCCCTTCAGGACAGGAGGGGGTTTGAATGAGTTGGGCTCTTTCCAAACCAGGCTGGGAGGAGCTGGGGCACTTCAAGGCCCTCCCTAGAGGGGTGAGGGTAGGAGGGACTCTGGGTAGGGATCCATTTGTATCTGTTTTATATCTTAGAGGTCTGCATGAAATTTTGTTTTAACAAAGGGTCTGGTGGCCAAAAACATATTAAGTCATTAAATAGTTAAATGCATAAATCAATTAATAAAACTGCTGAACAACATGATTTCTTAGGGCCCGCCTGGTGTGAAAACCCTTTCTGCATAATCAGCAGCGGACGCTGAAATGTGAACTGCTGAGTGAAAATGAGAACCACGCTGCCCGTACTCTTCTTTGGTATTTTCCAGGGACACAGAGATAACAGGAAACCATAAATAAGGCCAAAGACAATGAAAGATGAGACCTGGGTTTGGCATGGAGCCAAGAGGTCTCTGCTTCTGTGATACAGGCAAGGCCTAATGACTACAGCAAGGGTCTGTGAGGGGGATGAGTCTGGCCCTGCTGCCAGTGCTGGGGAACACCAGAGTCAAGTTGAGCCCCACTTCCCAAGATCCTAACATCCCCCATCCTCAGCTCTTGAGTGGTTCCTGCTACATCTCAATGAGAGTCCACATGATACTGTGGGAAGGTGGGTGACAGCCAAAGCTTAGTGATACCTTCTGGCCACAAAGCAACTTCTGCCAACCAGAAGAAAGACTACACATCTGCACACAGAGCACACACATATACACCACACACACACATGTGCACACACAGCACATACAGTGTACATACACATATGTACACACCTGCATGTGCACACACACGTGCACACACATGTGCACACATTCACACACACACACATGCACACATACACACATCTGCACACACATACACAGGCACATACACACAGACACCACACACACACACACACACACACACACGCATACACCACACACACAGCTATTTATTTGTGGAAAATCATGGTTTATTCAGACGGTGCCCTGCATAACTTTCTAAACTGGGTTCAAATTGGCATAAGACCATGTATTTTGTGCTGTCCATTTACCCCTCTTGATCTCATGACCTGATCTTTTGAAGATTAAGGCACACATTCATCACTATGAACAAAAACTCCTAGGCTAGGCACCAAGTAGCTTGGAGGGTTTATAGAGATAAGCTTCCCAGGACACTCTGCATCCAAGGACTCAGGCACTTGGCAAAGCATATGTCTTCCTTATGTCAGTCGGATGCAGCCTGTGTCTTGACAGCGTTGTTCTGAAAGTGGTCAAGCCCCGTCAAAGTGTGGTCCTGAATTTACTTCCATCATTTTCCCCGGCTTTAGTCCATTCACAGCACTTATGACGTTATATACCTCAGTGTCTGTCATCTGCCTCCTCCTCTAGACAAGGGATGAGTTTGACAACAGCAAGGAGCTCATTTATTTCATTCACCGACATAGCCCCAGCTTAGAGCAGTTCCTGGAATGTTGTAAGCACTCAGCGAGTCTCTTGAATCAATAAGGAGTGAATGAATAGATGGTGTATAACCTTCCTTCTCAATCTTCAGTACAAACCTCGGCCACTGTGGTGCAGCAACGAGGGACAAGCCAGGAGATCACAGTCAGCTACTTACTTACTTAAGGGATTCCACACAAATTCCTTGACCTAACTTCCATATGCTCACCTGCAAAACGGGCAAAATCCCCACCCAACAGGACTGTGTGTGAGGATGCACTGAGCTCATGTATGTGCAAAGTGCCCACGTGTTTTCCGGCACATGGTAGGTATTTATCCAGCCATTGTTGAATTCAAGATAGCTTTTGATTATTTCCGCACTTTAGAGAAGAAGAAAATTGAGATTCAGAGGGTGGATGACAGTAGTAAATCCAGGACTCAGGCTGGCATCTTCTGCCTCTCAGATCACAGCTTCTTCTGTCTCTTCATGCTGCTTTTTCTAGATCAATCTCCCCCTTTCTCTCACAATGCACACCCACACACAGTGTGTGTTAGTGACTCAATTTAACATTTTTTGATTTAAATATTTAATTTAACATTAATCTAACATTTTCCCCAAACATACTACCGACCTTTTTACTCAGTCAAAACTTAGTCTCATGTAAAAGCTTCAGACAAGAAGATGGAAAGAGGGACAGGACTTCTCTACTATAGATGGTTGGCCTGGGCCCTGGACTGTCCCCACCCAGCCCAGGGGCCTCTCCTTGATGGCTCTGGTCTGTGACTGTTTCCACAGCAAAGAAAATATCCTTTCTGTCAGGTCCCAGGGGACAAACCCTGAGCCAAGGCATGTTGTGGGCCCTAAGGGCTCCCTAAATCCTTCCCTCTCTTTTACCCCCTAAGGGCATCTGGATCCTCTGGTTAGGATGCAGAGTAAGGACCAGGCCGCCTGCCTTCCACTTGAGCCTCTGTGGGGTTGGGGCAAAGATTTCTCTAGCAGGAGAGAAGGTCTGCACAGAGGTATCTGGGCTGTACCAAGCCATGGCTTAGTGCTCCTGGTGATGAGGAACAGCTGCGCCCCAAAGGCAAAGCACCGTGGCCTGGTAGACTTGAGTTGCCTTCCCAGTGTTTTGATAAAAGCTTGAACAGAGAGGAGGGACTGTGTCTCTCCCCAGTTGCCTCTCTCGTGCCCAACCACAGGCTGACCTCCTACCACGTTACAAAGACCAGAGATGGGCTTCCTTCTCTCCCGCTATTGGAGGGGCGGCACACCGGAGTATTCTCTGTCACTGTGGAGAATGATAGAAGCTGGAAAAGGTAGAAAGGAACCCCAGGCTGCCAGCTGAGGAGACGAAGCAGAGAAAGTCTGCTTGAACAGCCAGCGTCCCAGAGGAGGAAAAAACAATGACCACAGGAAGCTGGTACAGAGTCACATGGATGCGCCTCAAATCCCACCTCAGCGCCCACCAGTCAGGTGAGCCTCAGTTTCCATAGTTCTACTTAAAGAGCTGGTAGGAATCAAGCCAGTTAGGTTGTAAAAGGCCTTTTGGTAGTTTGAGGAGATACAGTTGAAAGATGGAAGAGTACCTTTTTCCTAGGGAAGGGATAGAAATGATCCGTCATCTCAGGTCATGGTTATGGCTAACAGGCTTCCCATCTCCTCACTCCTCTGAAGCTTGTTTTTTACTGCATCTCAGTGTGGCAGCTTTCCCACTCTGACTACCAGTTTAATGAACATTTAGCTTCTTTGTTGGCTTCTTTTTCCACAGAAGTAGACCTAGCTGCTTTTAGGGTACCCCCCTATGCCCACATACCACTTGATAATGGTAAGAATCACCAGGGGGTTCCTCTTATTTAAAGAAAGAAGAGGAGGAGGAGAAAGCACCAAATCCTACCCCACTCCAAACAGACCCAATCTGAATGGCCAGAGGGAGGGCCTAGGAATCTGTAAACCTAACACACTCCCTAGGGGATTCTTATCCTTATGCAAATTTGGGAAATATACTTCAGGGCATGGCTTTCACACTATTTTTTTTTTTTTTTTTGGCCAAGACCCAAGATAAGAAATACATTTATAAATACATTTTACATTGCAAATCAAGATGTACACAAATAGCTGGCTGATTAAGAACGTTTCATGGAACCTTATTATTCGTACTCCATTTTTCCACAGTCCATTCCACTCTATTCTACTGACTTCATTTTTAAAAGTGCTGGATACTACCCAGTGATCAATTTCCCTAACCAGCTGGCAGTTTAAAAAATTTTAATTTAAAGTATGACTTTCTCATAATGCTTCAGTCTAGTTGTAGACTTTACCAGTGGTTTCCAGAAGCCAGTCTTCTAACTCATAGCTTAAGAATCATCAGGGCCCTTGATAAAGGTGCAAATTTTCAAGAGAGTGGTCAGAACCACAGTGTCCAGGAGTCTCAGTATTCTTGCTGGAGATTCTGAGCCCAGAGAGACTGCTTCTGATTGATCAGGTGGGTCACATGCTCCTTCTTGGCCAGATAAAGGAAGACACACCTTGATGGGCAGTCCTGCAAACACTGGATCCCTTGGAACTGGGTAGCTCCCTAAAGTAAGTGGAAGAAAGGAATGGGTGCTGCACCAACAACACCAATGACCACAACAGAGGCCATCCTGGGGCACCCAACTAGCAGTTTGTTCATCTCTCCTTCATCTTTTTTTTTTTTTTTTTTTTTTTTTTTTTTTTTTTTTTTTTTGAGACGAAGTTTCGCTCTTGTTACCCAGGCTGGAGTGCAATGGCGCGATCTCAGCTCACCGCAACCTCCACCTCCTGGGTTCAGGCAATTCTCCTGCCTCAACCTCCTGAGTAGCTGGGATTACAGGCACGCGCCACCATGCCCAGCTAATGTTTTGTATTTTTAGTAGAGACGAGGTTTCACCATGTTGACCAGGATGGTGTGGATCTCTTGGACCTTGTGATCCACCTGCCTCGGCCTCCCAAAGGGCTGGGATTACAGGCGTGAGCCACCACACCCGGCCTCTCCTTCATCTTAACTGCTTGATGTGCTCTCTGGTACAACCTGGAGTGCCTAGCGTGGTGCATACTGCAGGCATCCATGTACGTGGGTTGCATGGGATGCCACGGAATACTTGCATTTTGACTTCTGGTCTTGGTCTGAAGCGATCAGGTTTTTGACTCTGTGCTTCATGTTCACAACTGAAGCCAAACTCCTGAGGGCTGGCTCTATTGATTGCAACAGAGTCTAGATTTTTATTTATTTTATTTAACAAACTCTTCAGTATGCAAGGCAGTGTTCTGAGTGCTTTACAAATATTAACTTACTGAGTTCTCATAAAAACCCTATAAGAGAAGTACTACTACATGCCAGGAACCGTTAAAGGGGTTGTACCCATATTATCTCCAATCTTCGAATCCATCCAGTAAGGGGACAGGAATTATTTTTCTCCATCAACAAGACACTGAAATTCAGAGGTTGTATAAGTTGCTCAAGGTGTCACAGCCAGTGGCAGAGGTGCTCCTTGGACTCTAGTAAGGAAGAATGAGTAACGCCAAGGGAATCTTTGAAATGGCATTTAGTCCTAGGGTTACCAGTTAAACTCTTCCATGCTCGGAACATCCAGGTTCGGGGCAAATGGGCCAAGCCCTGGGGGAAAAGTTGTGTCTTCTTACAAACAGAAACAGAGACACACACCAAAAGGACTTGCCTAAGTTCCAGCTGTGGGCAGGACGCCAGTAAACACATGAAACCCCCAGCGGCTGGCTGAACATTCCTGTAGCTTCGATGTGCCCTCATTCTGCTAAAATGTAGTGACAAGGAAATTCATCACTGCTTATATGAATTTCTTTTCAATGAAAAGAAGAACTCTCTATTCACTCACGGAGACTTTTGTTCAAGTGTCAAGCTCTATTTTGATTTTCTAGTAGCACGTATTGCAGTCAGCCACACTCTAAAACAATCACCTCAACTTTCTCTTTGCTTTCATTGCAGTGACAATGTTGTTACAGCTGACTAATGTTTTTTCTCAGTTAGCATGGCTAACTAATATTTTCTGAGTTAAATACGTCTCTTCAGGTTTCCCTAGGTAGGTTCTGAAAAGGAAATTTTCACCCCTGATTTGGAAGAAAGGTCTCTGGGGTCATTTAAAAATAATAAATATACAAGTGTATATTTATTAATGAAAATAAATAAATGACATCATCTGTGGGTTTAGAACTGTTCTGTTCAGCTGTTAGATCCAAGTAGGTTTTTATGATCCTGGATGTATATTCAGATTGGTCTAGTGCCTGTGACTATGGGAGTTTTTAACAGAGATAAAGGAGTTACATTAAAATCTGTATGCAATAATTACTTTCCCATAGGTACAAGAACATGCTGTTCTTCCTAAATTTCCTTCACTTGGAGATGAAAGTAAAAATAATGAGTTGGAAAGTGTATCAGTTATTTATTGATACTTACTGCTGTGTAACAAGCTACCCAAAATATAGTTGCTTAAGACCACCATGTATTGCTTTTCATGGCTCTGTGGGTTGATGGGGTGGTTGTTTCTCTAGTCTCAACTGGTAGGCTTAACTGAGGCTCATTTGTGTGGCCTCATTCAGCTGGCCCCTCAGCTGGGTCTGGGAGAGGGTCTAAAATGACTGAATTTACCTACCTGTCTGGCACCTTGGTGCCTGGCCAGGCCTCTCTCCTCATGCGATCTCTCAACATCCAGTAGCTTGGGTTTTCTTACATGATGGCTACAGCACCAGGGCTTCATATGCCCAAACTCTGGAGCTCCTTAATGCAACATCTTTTTTTTTTTTTGATCCTGAATTTAAAATTATTTTATGTTCTGGCATACATATGCAGAATGTGCAGGTTTGTTTACATAGGTATACATATGCCATGGAGGTTTGCTACACATATCAACCTGTCATCTAGGTTTTAAGACCCGCATGCATTAGGTATTCATCCTATTGCTGTCTCTCCCGTTGCCCCTCACCCCTCAACAGGCCCCGGTGTATAATGCTCCCCTCCCTGTGTCTATGTGTTCCCATTGTTCAACTCCCATTTATTAATGATAACACGTGGTGTTTGGTTTTCTGTTCCTGTGTTAGTTTGCTGAGAATGAAGGCTTCCAGCTTCATCCATGTCCTGGCAAAGGACATGAACTCATTCTTTTTTATGGCTGCATATTATTTTTATGGCTGAGACATATTTAACTCAGAAAATATTGATTAGCCACATTGAGAAAAAAAATTAGTCAGCTGTAACAACATTCTATTGCCACATTCTATTGACCAAAGCAAGTCATGAGGCCAGTCTAGGCATAAAGGCATGATGAAATAGATTCCATGTTCTAATAAAAGGGGATGCAAAAACAATTTTCATTGTTTTCACATACAAAATATATTCACTGCTTGCCCAAAAGTTGTAATCCCATTATACTGTCAGTCTTGGTCTCAAAGTCAAGGATCCTCTAAATGCAGATACAGATGAGATGCCTTGGCTGCTTTTCTGCAAGTGCAGCTCTATTGACACATCTCCCCTTGAAGCAGAGGCCTATAAAATAAAGAGATGGGTGCTGCCCCTACTTTGCAACATACCTGGTGAAACAGGGACAGGATAACCACCATAAACAATTCCATTTTAAAAGAGGAGGAATGGGAGGCACATGGCAATTACCAGTCCCTAACACTCTGAAATATAGCCAGGCACCAACTGCCAATTTCCCTACTCTAGGAGTATGGAACGCTTTTTGATTAGTATCCACTTCTGCTCCTTTGGAGTGGTTCCATAAGCCATTGTTCCTGGCTCTTGGCTCCACTCTCTGGGATCTTGGCTCTGCCCTCTTCGTTGTCTTTCCTTTCCTATAAGAGATGGCACATGTTTGCAATTGACATGTTTTCTCTGCTTGCTTCTGTCTACAGAAAGCTGAGGGTCCAGAAGCTCTTTTCATTTTGAACTGTCTTTGTCCCTTTTGGTCCAAGTTGGTAGTATTTTCAACAAAGCAACATTTTTTTTTTTGATCCTGAATATTTCTTATTTTAATCATTTTAAGTTCTGAGATACATGTGCAGAACATGCAGATTTGTTACATAGGTATTCACGTGCCAGGGTGGTGTGCTACACCTATCAACCCATCATCTAGGTTTCAGGCCCACATGCGTTAGCTATTTCTCCTAATGCTCTCCCTCCCCTCGCCCCCCAGCCCCCAACAGGCCCCGGTGTGTGTTGTTCCCCTCCCTGTGTCCATGCCTTCCCACTGTTCACCTCCCACTTATGAGTGAGAATATGCCGTGTTTGGTTTTCTCTTCCTGTATTAGTTTGCTGAGAGTGATGGCTTCCAGCTTCATTGATGTCCTTGCAAAGGACATGAACTCATTCTTTCTTATGGCTATACAGTATTCCATGGTGTATATGTGCCACATTTTCTTTATCCAGTCTATCATTGATGGGCATTTGGGTTGGTTCTAAGTCTTAACAATGCAATATTTTTAAAACTTTATATGTTTCCCTTGACTCTGATTGGGGTTGAGTCTATGCCCCCAAAATTATATCCCTTATTCTATTTTGAGGCAGACCTCTCTCTACTTTGGGCTGAGTGTGAATCTGCAGTGGGATATTCCTTGAAGATTCTTAAAGCCTGTTTTTCTAGCTCACAGGGTCTATTGGGCACCAGCTTAAAGTTTTCTGAGGTCTTAATAAAGGACCTTATGACCACAAACTTGATGGATTTCTAACCTCAGACCTTGGTTTGCTTGAAAAATTTTCTACTGGCAGGGGTGAGAACTGTGTGTGTTGGAAATAAGAGTGTCTTATTTTCTAATCAACCATGTCCTGGGTCTTTGATGTTTTTTCTAAATTCTGCTTGTAAATGAAATAGCTCTCTCTAAAGCTCATCTCTCCTAGTACACATCATATATAGCTAGAAGAAGCCAAGTGGCACTTACAATATTCTGTCTAGAGACTTCCTTAGCCATATCTATGAATTCAGTAGGTAATTTTCTGTGTTCCAAGTTACCCACGAAAGATAATTTGGACTACCATCCACCACGTCGTAACCAACTGCCTTTTCTCCACCTTCGATAGCGGCTGCCTCACCTTTTTCCAGCCCTCGCCCATGGCATCCATCCCACCTTCTGTGCACATTCTAGTCCAGAGCCACCAATTTGTGTTTCTGTTCCTGTAACACCTCACTTTTCTCTCTCTTTTTTTTTTTTTTTACAATTTTAATAATATGTGCTTTAATGATTTGTGTACTGACCTCCTTGGTTGTTTTATATGCTCATATTTACAATTCAATTATCATTACACTGCCAATCGTTTATCATTACATTTATCATTGCCAAATTCATTTATCATTACATTGCCAATCTTCCTTACAAGGTCCAGCAGTACTGTGCTAAGTACACGTAACATGGAACTCCTCTTCATATTTTATGTGACTCGTGTCACCAAGCTTGCCCCTTTGTTTCCAGTGGTTCTCATTTATTCATTCCATTAACAAATATTCACTGGGAAATACTAAGAGCCACTATGTTATTCTAAGATGTCCACCACGGGGGGTCAACAGATCTATAAACCGATGCCCCCTTCCTTGTGAAGTGTGGTATCCAGGAGAAGTGGTATGAGCTGACTCACATTTCACAGGCTCCCTCTCCATGCTGTGCTGCTATCAGAGCAAAGGCAGGAGTGGGGGAAGCACTGGGAGGCTTTGATGATATTCAGACCATGACGTGAAGATTCCAGGACCACACAGGCAAGGAAGGAATGCGATAGAGTCAGGAAGCAGTAGCAGGGAAGATACGGAAAGGGACTGTGAACCAACACTTCATTTTTAAATATCAAATGTAATGGTTAACTTTATGTGTCAATCTGACTGGGCAACGGGTGCCCAGATATTTGAGCAAACATTATTCTGGCTGTGTCCATGAGGGCATTTCCGGATGACACTGATATCTGAAATAGTAGACTAAGTGAAGCGGATGACTCTCAGTGTGGCTGGGCTTCCTTCAAACTGAGGCCTCCTCCAATCGGTTTTAAGGCCTGAATAGGGCAAAAGGCCTGACCCCACTTGCCTGACTCCTGCCTGATTGCCTTGAACTGGAACATTGGCTTTTACCTGCCTTTGGGCACAAACTGAATCATTGGCTCTTCCTGAATGTCAAACCTGCCCGCTTTTGTCTTAGAATCTGTTCCACTGACTCTCATGATTCTCAGACAGAAACTACGCCCTCAGGGTGTAGTTTCTGGGTCTTCAGTCTGCCAGCTGCAGATCTTGTGACTTTTCAGCCCCCATGATCACGAGTGAATTCTATATAATAAATCTTTTAATAAATAAATATATATCCTTCGGGTTCTGTTGCTCTGGAGGACCCTCACAAATAACTCAACTTCTATATGTTATTTACTGCTATATATCAAAAACATCCCCCAAACCTAGTAACTTAAAACATGGGCAGGCAAAATTTTGTAAATGGCAACAGTGATGTTTTAGACTTGGTGGGCCTTGTGGTCTCTTTGGCAACTACTCAACTCTGTTGCTGTCCACTAGAGTAGCCATAGACAATACGTCAGTGAATAAGTGATGGTGGTATTCCAATAAAACTTTATTTACAAAACATGTGCCAGACCAGATTTGGCCCATAGACCTCTGAACTAAAACCAGTTTATAATTTCTCATGACTTTGTGCGTTGACTAGGAAATTCTGCTGGTCTTGTCAGGCTCCCTGTTGCAGGCAGCTGCAGTCAGCTGGTAGCTCAGCTGGGGCTGGTGGGTCTAAGGTGACCTCACACACATGCCTGGGGCCTTCGTGCTGGCTGTTTGTTCGGCCTATCTCTCCATATGGTCTCTCATGATTCAGTAAGCTTGCCTAGGTTTCCTACCATGGTAGCTGAAACATTTCGTGAGGACAAAGGCAGAAGCTACATGCCCCTTGAGGCCTGGGCTCCAGAACTTACAAAACTTCTGCTGCATTCTGCTGGTCAAAGCAAACCACAGGCCAGTTTCAAGGGATGGGCAGTAGCCTCTACCTCTGGAGTCTACAGGGAGTTGCTTAATATCATTGTCATTATTTTTCAGTCTACCCCCAGAAATAAATGGGAATGCCTTACCTTTCATATCTCCATAGAAATCCACAAGACTCCTTCAGCAGTTTCAGCCCCTTGCTACCAGCATGAGTCAGTGGAAACCAATTCCCTAGCTGAATTACGAAACTAAGCTCTCTTATCAGCCCTGCCTAAGCCTTTTGGTTGCTTTTCTTAGAATCTTGGTCTAATTATGAAAACAGCCTGAGGTAAGAAGATATATTCACTGGGCCCTGGAACATAGAAACTAAAAAGCCTATGGGATTTACCTGTGTCTGCAAGAAAATGAAGATGCAGCCCTGTTAGCTTTCCCCATCCTGTTCCCCTCACCTGGGTACCACAAATAAGGGGTTACAGGGTAATACTAGACACTACAGAACTTGAAAATTTTCAGCTAAATCATGGGCATTTCCTGGAGGTGTTTCAAACTTTGTCAAGCTTCCATTGGGAAATTCTCTGAGCATTTCTTATCTCCATAGTTGAAATCAGAGCAATTTTTTTTTAACCAAAAAAAAATTAAAATTTGGCTGAGTGCAGTGGCTCATGCCTATGATCCCAGCACTTTGGGAGGCTGAGATGGGTGGATCATGAGGTCAGGAGTTCAAGACCAGCTTGGTGAACATGGTGAAAACCCATCTCTACTAAAAATAAAAAAAAAAAATAGCTGGGCGTGGTGCTGGGTGCCTGTAATCCCAGCTACTAGGGAGGCTGAAGTAGAGAACTGCTTGAACCCAGGAAGCGGAGGGTGCAGTGAACCGAGATTGTGCCAGTGCACTCCAGCCTGGGTGGCAGAGCAAGATTCTGTCTCAAAAAAAAAAAAAAAAAAAAAAAAAATTAAAATTCCTTGCTGATCTGAGCTACCAGATACTTCCTGTGGAATATTGATCTCGTTATTTATAAATAAAATGCTTTAGGATCAGTCTGCTAACAGATGCACATTTAGGTTATAGGATGTCTTGGATTCATAAGCCAAAAGAAAAAATGTTTACTGATATATAATGCATTTTTACCTTTGAGATAAAATTTCACATTAAAACATAAATGAATTAAATATATACCTCTAGAAGCTAAGGAAATAGTAAAAATATTTCTCCTTCCTCTGCTTAAACCATTCTTTTCTAAAGTAGCCATTTTAAAAAGTCATCATCGAAATGAATGAAAATGAAACCTTCCCAAGGCACCATTAATGCTCCCATAAAGAAAGCCAATGTGGTTGATTATTTGCTTCATAAAAGTGTTTTTTATGACTCTTAGTTTAAAGCTATTTATCACTGAAAAGGCTGTGCAAGGCCAGATACAGAATTTATTTTCAAAGGTACCTTATACCAAAGAGGCTGCAAGGGTATTATCTGCCATGTGGACTTAAGAACTCTTGTTCTCTGAGTAGGTTTTAAATCAAAAGCGTTAAGCAGAGTTTAAGCCCCATGTCATTTTAAATTCCAAGCTTTAGATCCATGAAGCATGGATTTTATGATGGAAATGACAGCTGACCCTCATCTGTAACAGATACAGCAAACTAACTTTGTGGCTCCCTCAGTAAACGCATAGGGCAGGCAGATAAGATATGAATGACTAGGAAAGTGGGTGTAAAATCCATGGCCAACGAGTGGTTCCTGAGGGCTTACCAGTTGTCCTCTCAATGTTCAGCTGGTGTTCCTGTCTGCCTCTGCCCCGGGAAGGGCTTCCTGTCTGCCAGCCTTTCAGTAAAAGTTTTTTTTATAAGAAACTTTACAGAATTGACTATTATTTACTGGAAAAATAGTAAAATAATAGCAGTTACCATTTATTAGTTCCCATATGCCATGCATTGGGGTACATACTTTCATATGTTACGTCATTTTATCCCTATAACAATCCTGTGAGATAGTTTAAGGATGCTTTTCCAGTTTTTATAGACAAACAAAGAAAGTGAGACTCATAATGTTTAATAATTTTACCAAGGCTACACTGTTCATAATGAGCAAAGCTGAGGCTCAAATCCAGATCTGTCTGACTCAGAGGCTGAGCTCTAATCTACTGTGATAGTCTCACACTTAATCAAGCACTCTCCTTGTGTTCCTATCTCCCTAGTTACAGCGGAAGCTTCTCAAGAGGAGAGACATGCTATATTCTTCTGTGGTATCTTCCAGGGTAACTAGTACAGACATTCAATAAAAGAATTTATCTGCTAGTTAAAAAAAAATACCTGTATATTCATAATTCACTGGGGCTTAGAATATCTGTCTGAAAAGCCCCCATCTTTCAGGGAGTTTTTCAGTGCCAGGGCACAACATAATTTTCTTTAGCATTCAATTTAAATTTAATCAACTCAAAACTCACAAACTAGCAGGTCATGTTTTTGAATGAAACTCCAGTGAGGCTGAAACAATACAGGAGGTGAGGGGCAGGTCTCTTGGAAAAAGCAAAAGGATATGCAAAGGGGCATCAATCAATCACACAATGCTTCAGATGATCAATGTCTCTTTCGACGCACCACAGAGCTCTGGATTTAAGAGGAATGCTAGCATTAAGGCTTGATAAAGTCATGGTCATCTCACGAATTCCACTGTCACCTCATTAGATATGAAAAATAGAAAGCTTTAGGACACTTGGAGATATTTTCAGTAAAAAATAACATTTTTTTTCTTTATAAGGGAACTGAAAACCACCTCCTAATTGCATGGTGAGCAGTCAGGACAGGCTGCACAGCCAGTGGGGTCAGAGCCAGAGGTCTGGTAGTATAAACTGTCCTCCAGCCTATGAGGGTTTCCTCTACAAAGAGAAATTGTTGTTAAAGCCTTAATTGAGAGGTCAGTGGTCTTAGGACAGGCAGGAGATAAGCCACCAGCTACGTGAAGTAATGTTGACTTTGATCTACCAGGCCTTTTGGCATAGAAAGAAAGCCAGCCTTGAGCCAGGGATTCTCTAATCTTCTTAAAGATAAGCTGTAACTGTTTGGCTGGGGTGGGGGTCCAGGGTAGAGAAAGGATTTCTCTCCGTGTGTTGTGGCCAGACTCATGAATGAATCAGTTACTGCCTGACATCCCTGCCCAGGCTCTAACCATGCTCTGAAATGGCAAGGCAATCTGTCCTAAGGGTGCTTGTTCGAAGGAAGAGTCTTGAAGAGAAGACCATTATATTACCACAGTTCCCTTCTCAGGAGCCGCTTTGGAAGATGTCCGGTGGATGATTTGCCCCAAAGAAAGCCAGGATCAGCAGATAACTGATCAAAATGTCTCAGGAAAGGAAGCATGGGAGGGAGAGAAGGAGAGAAGAAAGAAATAATTGAAGAATTGAGTTATTTGGGATGGCTGTGCAATTCCAAGTTTATGAAAACAGAATCTTACCACTTAGCTCTCTATATATAAAGAGAAAGAGTGAGCCCTAATCTATTGCAATAGTCTCGCACTTAATCAACCACCCTCCTTGAGTTGCTATCTCCGTAATTATAGTGTAAGCCTCTCAAGAGGAGAGACATGCTATATTCTTCCTATATTCTTCTGTGATATCTTCCAGGATAACTGGTAAAGACATTCAATAAAAGAAATTTATCTGCTAGTTTAAAAACTGTATATTTATAATTATATATATTATAATCGTATATATACATATATATGTATGTGTATATGTGTATATATACACATACCTACACTAAATGCTATGCTTTTTAAAATTTCTCCATAGCAAAAGATCACTTTATAGAAACTGGTGAAGGTAGGTCCAAAAAATGGTATCTATCTGCTAGAAAGACAGATCAGTAGTTGGTAAATTCTGCCTTGCCTGTCACTGATTGGAAATCACCAAAATGATTGATTCCTGGGATTGGAAACCACATAGACAGGAAATAATGGAATCAAATGACTGAAGGGGATCTTGAGTACTATCAGATGGAAAAAGGATCAGTGCCACTGTCAGAAGCCTTTGTATGACCCTTCTGCCTTTACAGTGTTTGTTAAGGCATCATTTTATAAAGCTTCAGCCAGAGAAGGGAGAGATTTGGGATGCTTTACAAATGGGCAAGCCCAGATACAGAACTTGTGTTTGGAAAAGAGAGCTTAACTGCAAGAAGCATCATTCAGAATAGACATGGGGCATCTGATCCCCAAGTTCAGAAAAAAATTTCTTCCATCCAATGAGGCACTATAAATTCTGACCCAAATAGAATGTGGGCACCATCCACACCAACACTCATCCCAGCAACCGGGACGTGGTGACCATGTGTGTACCCTTGTAGCTAGGAGTGATGTTACAGTAAGGGCTGCTTTCCATATCTAGTGGGCTAGAATGTACTTCCACAAGCAGCATCTTACTTTGACTTGAAGACTTCACAAAACTGTCATGAAATGGGTTGAGCTTTGTTGCCACCTCTCTTTTAGATTTTCAGCACTAGGGTTCAAGAATCATGGGTTTACATGATTGGCTAATAAAGGTTGCTTAGCCAAGAAGAGGCAGAGATGAAATCTGTACCTAGATCTTTGAATATAAGGCAGAAAAGATACTAAGGAGACACCATGCAGCAAGACACCATGGTCAACTCCAACTAACATTGGTAGTAATTGGGAATTCAGACTAGAAAGGAACTTCAGATATCAACTCTCATAAATTCGGGACATTCCCCATGGAAAGACATCCAAACCTAGACCCCTACTCATCCAGTACCTATACCATAGTGAGTGTCCATCATGGATCAGCCTGGTATTGCCAGCCAATGATGTCCTTCACCTTCTAAAATATTGCTGGTGGCCATGGCACAGGGAAAGAGAATGTGGTGAATTAGGCTCTAGCTATTGGTTCTGCCATTCACCTTTCAAGGGCCAAATCAAGTCACATGGTCATGCTTAACTTCAAAGGGCGTAGATAAGTTCCACCCTACTGTGTACCAGGAAGGGGAAAAAAAGGAGAATTAGTAAATGTCTTAATGGCTTTCCCAGTGCCCCTCTCATGAATCCAGGAAGATACTGATAATCAAGTATGCTTCATTGAAGTCAGTGGTCACAGATGTGAATCAAAATTGTTAGTGTATTCCTTGAAGAACTTAGCCAAAAAATGTTGTCCGGTATTCAACTAAGGAATAGGGAGTAGGGAGTTCAGAGACCTGCGGTTGAGGACTCTTCTCCCAGCTCCACTCTGCACACTTCCATTGTGAGCAATGCTTCCTGGGTTGTGCAGTGAGGGACCCTGCCTATCTTGCATTGTGGCTCCCAGCATAGTACCTGCCAACAGCAGAAAATCCATGCATGTTTGTGGACATCCCATCTACTGCATTCTAGCATCTCCACTCCATAGGATTACAGTGCTCTGTTTGCACTATGCTTGGTGCAATATCATGCTCACAAGCATAGTTCTTTGGTCATCCACAAATGTGGAGAATTGATATTGGGCTAAGCATGGAAAAAAAACAATAGACCTGGTCTCTGTTATCTTAATGTAGCTGAAAACAAAACACACACACACATGTGCGTGCACGCACACACACACACACACACACACACACACATACACACGCACGCACGCACAACAGGCCATAATGCCCAGAAGAGGCATCTTTGAAGATTTCACAGACAGACAGCAGACCCAGAGAGGATGCTCAAAGGGAAATTCTGCTTTTTTTTGGAAGCACTAGGATCATAAAGCCATGACAAATGTGCTCCCCGTATCCCTCTGCTAGAATTGGTTACCCTCCCAGTCTATCTTTTCTGCACATCAAAGAGAGAGGAAAAAAGAAAAAGAAAATATAAACTCCAAAAAAGAAATCAACTTCTGCTGGAAATAACAGCAGAGAGGGTTCTTGAAAGCATGGCATGGTACTCTAGATAAAAAAACAAAAACAAACAAACAAAAACAAAGAATATTTGGAAAAAAGTCTTTAGTTCCCTCAAAGACACAGACTTTCTAAATAATCCAAAAAGCCTCATGCCTGGTCCCAGTTCTTCCATCTTGAATTCTTGAGAACCCTCCTTGGAGCATGCTGAGAAATGATCTCTAAGTCAACAGAAATTTAGTGGCAATTTCTAAGTACCCACAAATTCTTAAAAGATACCAATTTAATATTTTTTATCATTTTGATATTATTTATCTCCAAAATATGCATTGCATCATTATCATCAATCAAATATTTTCCCAAAGGAACCAAATTAATTGCCCAACAGAAATGTTTTGAAATGTTTACATGTATTGCTTTGAATAAGCATAAAAGTAAGTGTGTGGGAGCCTGTTTATAAGTTAGCAAAGTGTTAGTAAACTCTGGTTTGACACTGATAAGGTTCATATGAACGTCATCGCTGAAGCTGTTTCCTAAATAATAAACAGGATCTCTAGGCCTATCCTTTTTCAAGTATGCCTCACTAAATTAAAAAATATCTACTGTAACCAGAAGAAATACAAAGTGCACAGAAAAGATGGCAGCATTATTGTTGCATTCAGTGCAACATTTAGGGAGAAACAGCTCTTGGGGAGATCCAGTGTCACTGCCCAGGGTCTCAGTTGGGTCAACTGTGGGCAAGTCACTGAACATTCATTTTTCTCTTTTGCAAAACACTGATAAGAATATTGCTTTTCCTATAGGGTTTCTGCCAGGACTGAATGAGATAAGGCTTGGAAGATACCTTAAACAGTCCTGGCACAGAGTAAGTCCTCAATGGACTGGCAAACTGCCACTGTTGTCAAGCGAGTTTGGGTTTTCTCATGAGACAGAACAACATTGTGATGCTTCAAAAGGGTCTTTCAGTAGCCATACCTTGTAAAAGAAGACCTTGCAATTCAGTGTTTGGAAGAAAAGGACAGAATGCAGAAGACCCTGGACTTTTCCCCATGATCTGGAGATCGTTCTAGATCTGCTGGAAACCACTGGGTCATCTTGAATGGGTCACTGCAAACTACCTGGACCTCAGCTTCTAAGAAATAAGAAATCTAAATGGCATCCAAAAAACATCATCAACAACAACAAACAAACAAACAAACCAGCATTAAAAAACAAGAAGGTTGGCAGGGCATGGTGGCTCATGCCTGTAATCCCAGCACTTTGGGAGGCTGAGGCGGGTAGATCACAGGGTCAGCAGATCAAGACCATCCTTACCAACATGGTGAAACCCTGTCTCTACTAAAAATACAAAAATTGGCTGAGTGTAGTGGCACATGCCCATAATTCCAGTTACTTAGAAGCCTCAGGTAGGAGAATCACTTGAACCAGGGAGTCAGAGGTTGCTGTGAGCCGAGATCGCGCCACTGCACTCCAGCCTGGCAACAGAGCAAGACTTTGTCTCAAAAACAAACAAACAAACAGAAACCAAGAACGCTGATTATGTTTTAAATCACAGCATCTACTCTTCAAAGGATACCTTACCAGGAGCTGAAACAGAGGAAGTTTCTCAATGCAGCACTGCTCTGACTTTCACAGAGTAGGGAGTTCAGAGACCTGCGGTTGAGGACTCTTCTCCCAGCTCCACTCTGCAGACTTCCACTGTGAGCAATGCTTCCTGGGTTGTGCAGTGAGGGACCCTGCCTATCTTGCATTGCAGCTCCCAGCATAGTATGTGCTGACAGCAGAAAATCTATGCATGTTTGTGGACATCCCATTTACTGCATTCTAGCATCTCCACTCCATAGGATTACAGTGCTCTGTTTGCACTATGCTTGGTGCAAGATCATGCCCACAAGCATAGTTCTTCGTTCATCCACGAATGTGGAGAATTGATACTGGGCTAAGCATGGAAAAAAAAAAAAAAAAAAGAAAACGGACCTGGTCTCTGACCTCACGGAAAGTCATAGAGAAGGGAGCATAGAGAATGGTGTTACTCTGCCATGACTAGATTTGGGTCCTGGTTCTTCTACTGGGCTTACTCCCACTTTGTACACTGTTATGGGTTCAGGCCAAATAACTTTTAGAAAGCAGCTAGCATATTGCCATCAAACTCAGAGCTCAAACGATGCCCGTCCCTTCCCTGTAGTGTTTCACCAAGAAGTGGGCAGGGCTGTTAGAAAGCCTGAGTTTTTCTTTGCCTCTATATTGTAACAATGCCTGTCTACCTTTGGGACTGCCCTGCCCTGACCCAATTTCAGAACCGAGACTGTCCAATTGTGTTCGCATTGGCGCATTAATCACACAGCTCCTGAGCGAAGGGCTCGCCCTGTCATTACTGTCATTACCTCCAGACCAAGCACTGGCAACCACTCCACAGATCACTGTTCCAAGCAAGCCATTGTTCCAGCTTTTCCTCTGGGCAAGGCTTGGATGGAGCAAAGTCCTCTCCAGCCTTGGAGGCTACACTGTGCAGTTTCAGTGAAAGACAAAAGGCTGGATTCAGTCTGAACTCAGCCTGCAGCTGCTCAACTAGCTGGAGCTCCAGGCCAGCTCTGGTGCTCCCAGGTCACAGGCCAAGCCCAGCCAGACAATAGAGATGCGATGATGCCACCCTCCAGTGGGCAGGCAGCACCCAGGAGGGGAGGTCATTAAGTCACTCACTTCATTGTTACAGTCAAAAGAAAGAAAGTATTTAGTTATTTTCTTTAGGGCAAAACTGTTAAAGGAAGAAAAGAGCTGAGTGCTCTAACCAGCCCTCCCACCGCTTCTACTGGCAAGCCCCTTCTGTCTACATGGCCACTGCCTGGTAGTGTTTGTTTGTGTAAAAAAGGCTGAAACCGATTATACCTAGCCAGGGAACATGTGCATTTAATAGAAGCTCCTGTCTCAACTTCTTTGTAATCACTGTGTTTTACACCTTTGTAATTTTTTTGCTCCCTTGGAAGGCACTAGCAATGAGTTTGTGTTCCCATGAGCCAAACCTGATTTACAACAAAATAAAACAAACAAAAAATGTTTTTAAAAATAGGAATCTTTCGGCACAGTAAAAATGTATTAAGGTAAAATGTCAGGCCCTATTGTTAGGAGGGCTCCAAAGCACAACCTCTTATCCATTGGCTCAGTGCAAACACATACTACCCTACGCTGCTAATTCCACTCCCATAGAACTTCCTCTGCTTCTTCCCTGTGGGTTTTATCCACACTCAGCCACTTAGGCATGTGTGTGCTTTCCTTGTGAGTGGGGAGCTCCAGGAGGGAAGAGATTATGTCCAATTTATCTGCACCTGCCCTGAACACCCAGGTAAGGCATATAGCATCAGAAGGTAGGACTAGCTTTCACATATTGAGAATCCACAGGCTATGTGATCCTGTATATTATCTTCAAAACTAATATTATGCCTGCTCCTGGAAAGAAATGGAGGTTCACTCTGAAATTCCAGGGATACTTTGATCTTTTTAAGGAGTAGTTTCCCAGATGTTTTTTAGACATGGTGGACCAATCTTTCTTACCAATTAGCTCTGCTTATCACCCTATACCAACAATTCTCATCCACAGCATCGTGATCCACAGGTGGGTCAAATTCATTTGTGAGTTGTAGTTCAAGTAATGTTTGCTAGCAAGACTTTAAGTAGCTAGGTTATTAGAGTTTAAAAGACAAAAGAAAATTATAGCAGATTTCAGAATGACCGCTAATTACCTGTTTTCACTCATTTGTCTTCCCATTGGCTTTACTGAGGGAGAAAGAGGTAGAGATGGGGAGTGCTGGGGTGGGGAGAAAGAGGTACAGGTGGGGAGTCTATCACCTACTCCATCCTTTTGTGTCCTAGGCAGCCCAGGTCAGAGGGAGCCACCATCTTTCATGTACTGTCCTAGCTTTGGCAACACATTCATGAAGGGATCTACTTCTCAGAAAATTTGTGGTACTGTTTTTCAGAATCCACGTTCCCCATGGATTGTGATTGTCATCTACCCTGGGACAGGGAAAGATTGACAACCCCTGACTTCCACCAACACCCTTAGGAGACTTCAGATTACCAACTTCCTAAAATGATTTTAGTTTAAAAAGCTACTCATCACTCACCCCCATTAGAATCCCCCCAATCCCATGCTACAAAGAATAATATGCAGCAACTACTTTTGGGAGTGTTTTAATGTACTTTTTTTATACCTCTTAGTTTAGTTTATTCTCAAAATTGCCCTAAGAAGTAGATCAAGAAAATATCAACTGTCTTCATTTTATGAATGATAAATTGTTTCTATGTTCTAAGGAGGTATCAAACAGCAGGGCAGGTGTGGTGGGGACACACCAGTTTAAGCAAGCATGGTTCTTACTGAACAAGCAGCAGTGCGGCCTTGGCTTTGTGTAGCACAAAGAGAGGCCTTTGGCCAAAAACCACGTGTATTGTTCTACTGTGAGATTGGCTTCTGCACTAATTGCCTAAGGACAATCCCTTGCTCCTTTTCTTTAGCAATAAGCATTTTTGCATGAATCCAGAACCAGTACTCATGGACATATCTAGAAGAGTACAAAGTGTTTTGGGAAGTAATTAGAATTTACACTTTTTTAGTGCCATCTCTACATCACAAAAGAGTACATGTGCAAATATTGTAGCTAGATTCACGAACGTAAAAATAGCCAGAAAAAAAAAGACCCTGGAAATAAGGAAGCATTCAAGACGTAACCTTTGCTGTTGAGAATTTATTCCAAAGAGCTCAGCATAAAAATCATTTTAAATGCTGTGCACAAGATCACAGGGCTACTTTGCTTCATCAGGTACTTTTATTTGAAATTTTAAAAAATCAAAATAAACAAAAATTAAAAAATAAGACCAATGTAGAAATTTAAAATTACTGAAAGACTGCAAATATATCAAAAACATTTCACTTTCACAATACACATTAGTGCTGTTGTATGAGAAGCCCATAAACAAGGTGTTTGCCTTAGGGTCTATGCCATCATTCTGAGCCTCGGCGGGAACATGCCACATGGTCTTCAGCAACTGCACCTTCACGTATTGTCAACACATTTTAGTGGAGTAGGCATGTGCTCAGCTCTCCTACTTGTAGCAATTTCATTAAGGCTGTGTAAAGATTTGAAGATAATGGGTAGCAAGAGGGTCACATTAGCAAGAACACTTCCCTGCTCCCCCGCAAAAAAGGGCAAAAAGCTGGGGGCTTGCTGGCTCATGTAGCTGGAAATACCAGAGGTAGAGAAAGAGACATGGCCAGATCTGGGGACATCAAGGTCATGAATCAACAGTCTTGCATCAGTCATCTTTGTTCTTCAAGGCTGTGATGGTTCATTTTATGTGTCAACTTGACTAGGCCTCAGGGTGCCCAGATACCTGGTCAAACATTACCCTGGGTGTGTCTGCAAAAGTGTTTTTGGATGAGATTAATATTTGCATTGGTAGACTTGAGTAGAACAAATTTCCCCTCCTCATGAGAATGGGCCTTATCTAATCCCTTGAAGACCTGAATAGAACAAAATGATGACCTTTCAGTAAGAGGAAACTCCTTCTGCCTGACTGACTTGATCAAAGACATGTCTTTTCCAGTCTTCAGACTTGAACCAAAACACCCATTCTTCTTGGGTCTTGAGACTGCCTGCCTTTCAATCTGAAACTTATACCATTGGCTCTCCTGGGTCTCCAGCTTGCTGACTGCAGATCTCAGCACTTCTCAGCCTTCACTGTTGTGTGAATATCATAGAGCATACTAATGCAAACCTAGAGGGTATTGCCCACTATATGCATAGGCTGTATAGTAAAGCCCTTTGTGCCTAGGCTGCAAATCTGTACAGCGTGTTAGTGTACTGAACACCGTAGGCAGCTGTAACACAATGGTAAACATCTGTTTATCTAAACATATGGTAAAACTATGTGTTATAATCTTACAGGCTCACCATCGGTCTATTACTGACTGAAACGTTGTTATGTAGCATATGACTCCTGTGTGTGTGTGTATGTATGTGTATGCGTGTGTGTATATATAGCCTATTGGTTTAGTTTCTGTAAAGAAGCCTGACTCATAAAAATGTGGCTGGAGTTACAGGATGTGCTGACTGATTGACTGAGCCAAAAAAAAGTGCCCATCCCGGGAGTCAGTGGGGGAACTGACTGTACTAGAGCCACGTGAACTAAAAATGAGCAAGAAATGATCCCCAAAAGAAAGTCAGGGTGCTGCTACCCTAAGACAGAAAGAGATGGTGACAGGCAAAAACAGACATTCCTTACAGGTCTATGCCCCAGTTATTTGAATCAATAGGGGCTTTGTCAATTTAGCTTGAGAGCCAGAAAAGCTAGGATGGAAGTCCCTACAATGCCACCTAGCAGGTGGCCTTGGACAATCCATTATATTGGACAATCCATATACCAGGCCTTCACTTCATCTCTAAGTGAGAATAATATTTAGATTGGAAAAGCACGTAGCAAAGACCTAGCATGTAAGGAATATTCAGGAATTGGTAGCTAATCTTATCCTATAAGATATGAGAGTTAAGCAACAGTGGCCTAATTCTGTAGTGATAAAATACATTCAGGCCAGTGGTTCTCAACCCATTTTTATCCACATATAGCTAAAGAACATTCTACAACTCATCAATAGAAGTTGTTCACACTGGCACGAAGTAGAATGGTCTTCCTTAAGTTACATGTCAGCATCTCCAGAGGAAGGGTGTACATTGAAAATGCCCCTGCTGGCACTGATACGCAGCTCACCCTCCCCACTCACCTTGGGAATCACCAATATACCATTAAATGCTTATTGGAGCATGCCACAGCAAAATTATCTCTAGATGATGTCTCTATCCAAAAATAATTTCTTAAAGGAAAAATGTCACTCAGAATCAATGTCTACCCCTCCCCCGGTGCCCCCAACAGCAGAAGGAAGATAATTCACAGTTACGTTTAAGGTTCTAATCATAACCCATCTCTGTCATAACCGTGGTGGTTAAAAATGTGCCTGCTATTTTAAGCCCATAATTATTTTTTAATAGTACTATCATTTCTTTCCATTAAATCTGTGTCAGTGAACTAGAGCTTGGCCAAAAAGAGTGAAAAATACACGTAGTCAAAAGTTGACTGATAACAGAAGTAGGCCTTTTTTCTTAGTCTCTGATACCAAAATGAAAGGGATAAGAGAAGTGACAAAACACAGCAAATGACAACTACTAATTTAGTGGTAGCATGATTTGCATAGTAATGCAGGAGATGTGTTGCTGATTGTTGCATTTGCTCTATCATTAGAGCCCTGAGAAACATTTGTAACTTATCTGCATTCCCCACTGGTTAACATGTTTTTGATAACTAAGCCATCTTCAGTATATGAATTATTCTATCTGCCCAAATCCACAACCCTCATTCAGGATTTTTCTCTTTGTTAAATACTTTCTTTATCTCTATCAATACATATTTGAAAAAAAAAAAAAAAGTACAGAAATCACATTCACTTTGGTTTTGCCCCATATAAAATAAAAGTGAAGCACTTTTATTTTACCCATTTGGATCACATTTCATGGAGATTGTGGGCTTGTCTACAATAGTCACTGAGAACCCCAATTTCAGGAATTGTAACACCTGAGCATCTCCTCAGATCCTACTCAGGGATATTTAAACAACATATATATATATATATATATATATATATATATATATATATATATATCTTTGAATTTTGCTCAATTTTTATTTGTTTATTATTAGTATTTAATTATACTTTAAATTCTGGGGTACATGTGCAGTTAGAATGGTTACTAAAAAACCAGGAGATAACAGATGCTGGAGAGGATTTGGAGAAATAGGAACACTCTTACAATAGCTTTCTAACTCAAGGGAAATTTCAGAAAGAGTAACCTACTGGAAAATTGAGAAGTCAGAATGGGTGGGGGGAAAGGCAGATATATAAAATTTTAAATTCTAGAAATGTAAGATTTTACTTGTATTACTAACTCAGATTAGTTCAACTTTTGGATTAGTTATGCACATTTTCTATTTTTGTTCTACTAACCTTCTCAGCTAACTGGTCTACCCAGAATTCTGGGATCACAGCTTATTATTGCCTGCCTCCACGTATTCAGTGTTTGTATCTTTTAGATGCCATCTTCCCATTTAGTCAAATCCCATTGTCCAAGGCCATTTTAAATTCCAAACTCGTTGGGAAGCTGCTGTTGATCAGTTTCACCTGGATGGAGTTACTGCTGCTCTTCTAAATTGATATCACACATTTCATACCTCTTAGAACATCTACTCTTGTTTTCTTTTTCTCCTGTCATCTCTTCCTAAATAATGTACTTCATTTGACGAACATTTACAGAAAACAGTAGACACTGTAGGCACCAGCAATACAGGAATGATTGAAATGGACAGGCTCTCTGCCATCTCGAAGTCTCTTGGTTGATTCATAACGGGATAATATCACATACACTTTGAATTACTGGCAAGCATGAAGTGGGTGTGGGTGAAGCTGGGTGGGTTAGGAAAGGAAAGGAATAATAACAATTTAAATAATAGAGGCAATTCTCCCTCGATGACCAAGTGCTTGTGCAATTGTGAACTGGGAGATGAGTATCCAGCTGGTCTTCTCTCTGGGGTACCTCCTTCCCACCCCCTCCCCTCCTTATTGAGGGTTTCATAGGGTAAACAGCTCTCATCTTTAGTTTGTATTTTTTTCTAAGTTGGCCCCTAAAGGCAAGTCAACTACCTCATTTATTACTCAACAGAAGAAGCAGTACTTAGGATCCACTCTTGAGGATCTACAACAAAAAGAGCTGGGATCGCACTGGTCTCAGAATACTGGAGCTGGGGAAGATTGCTTTCTAAGAGAGGGGCAACCCTCTCCAGTCTGTCAGCTGAGCTCCAAATCCCCCTTATTCTTCCCTCCTCATTTCCACAAAGGGCATCTTTCAATAAGAGAAATTCTCATAATCTAACTTCGCTGGAATACTTTCTTCACTTGACACAAGTCCAGGGCATTTCCCCAAAGACCCTCGATCATGTCAGAGGTTGCTCAGAGTTGGTGAAAAGAAATCTGCATTTAGTGGTAAGATACTCATTTTATTATTTTCCATTCAACTGGCCAGGGTCTTATCTTCTCTTTAAACATATTTTACTCCAGCGTTGGCAAAGAAACCGGAGAAAACGTAAGCTGCATGCACATTTCAGACAAGCCTATGGTTCTCAACCCAAACTAAGGTCCTATAAGATATATTTTTATGTTTGGGGTAAGTACCATGCCATATCAGAACGTGATGTGCATGCTCAACCCTGACCCAGGTACTTCTGCTATGGAAGTCTGAGCCAGTGAGGAGAATGCATTTGGAAGACACTTCTGAGAGGAAGTCTCCCAGAAAATCTCCTAATCAGCACTATCTAACATTATTTTTTCCATAAAGGAAGTTCCAAAAGCAGTTCTGCTACTTGCAGAAATAAAAATCAAAATGGACCTATTCTCATATTGTAAAAATCCTTCAAATAAGATTCTAAAGACACAACTCAGCCTTGAACCGAAATCAAGACATAAACATGAGCTCAACAAAACAGCATGGAAATAAATCAATCATGTATGCTACATGTTTCAATAAATATGCCAACAATAATAAAATGTTAGGTGTGGTCTTCAAAAGCCAGCATTTCTTATATTATATTCCCTGTAGCATTTTTGAATTAAGTTGAATAACAAAATAAAGCACTTGTATATTTATGGGATTCTTTTCTTCAGAAACTTTTTGACTCAAATAAAATGCATTCCATATGTATGATAGCTAAGCTGCATTTCCATGAGACATATATTTCCCCTTAACACCATTTCTCAGTTAATGAATGTTTCAAGGGACAGTTTTCCAAGTTCTCCTCCCAAAGCATGATGTCTTAAGGAAAACAAAACAAAACAAAGCTAGGAGGAAATACCTCATCACTATTCATTATTTATAAACAAGTGTAGTTCAGATCATGAAGGAATGGCTCCATTCATCTGTTTCACCTCTCCAAATCCAAGTAAACCACTCCCCAGGCTCTGCGTTTTCTGATATTTAGTCCTGATAGCCACAGATCAAGACAGGCCCTTTGCAAATTGGTGGATACTGAAATACATTAACACACACACACACACACACATACACACACACACACACACACACGAATTCTCAAATGACAAAGCTTTCAAAAAAAAAAAAAAAGAGGAAGCAAAACAAATGGCTGTCTGTCATTTCTTTCTGCCCCATAGCCCCACCTGGGGAAAAAAATATAAACTATGTTTAAATTTATTCAACAAAAATTTATTGGACATTCATAATATGCCAGGCACATGCTGGGACCCCAAGGATGCAATGCTGAGGATGGTTCTGTCCCAGATTCCAGAGGAGGGAGCAGGTGGAGGCTCTGTGGCTTAGATTTCAGGGAGGGGAGTGTTAGGGAGACCCCCTGGAGGAGTTGATATCTGAGCTAGAGGCTGAGAAAAAGACAGGGAAGAGAAGGTGCCAGGCAGAGGGGTCAGCAGAGTGGAGGGGGCTGGGAGAAAGGAAGCATCTTCCCAGGTCTGCAGCTCCCAGTGGGAGGGGTGTAGCAAAGCTGACGCTGAAGGGCAGCAGAGCCAGACCTCCAAGGCCTTGGAAGGCACACACAGGAATCTGGGCTTCATCCTGAAAGGAGTGGGGTGGCAGGAGGTCACCAAAGGGTTGTAACCTTGCAGTGACAAGGTGACATCTGGGTTTTCATCAGGGTAGTGACAAGGTCAGGGTTGTGCTTTTTCAAAATCACTTGAATTGTGGTTCAGAGGCTTGATCAGAGTGGGGCGGCATAGCCTGGAGGCCAGAAGGGTCCCTGGCAAAGCAGATTTGCCTAAACAGTGTTTTAGGTGTGCCGTCTCCTTGAAGTCCCTCAGTGCCAGCCTCCTTGCCCCTCTCTGAGAGGCATCAGTCATATTCCAGGAAGCAAGTGGATCATATGACAAGACGTCCCCCAAATGACATAGTCCTTAGTCAGAGACCATCAAGAGGTTCAAGCAGCCACCTGGGACCCCCAACCAAGGCAGGCACTCCGTCAAACCCTGGCCACTTGGAAAGGCTTGTGTGTCATCAGATAGTGGGCAGCTTGCAATAAGTTGTTTTTAAGTGTTTAAGTTCCAACGTACTGACCTCTTTAAAATGCTAGGTATTTACCTTTTAATCAAATAGAATACAACCAGTACTTTAAAAACTGAGAATTTCACAGTATATGGTGAAATGTCTGTGCCTCCCTCTGCTCTGAGAGACCCCCAGTACTAAGACTTTGCCCCAAAGGGTTGCAAATACAAGAAACAGTCATTGGTTTTCTTTTTAGCCTCTAGGATGGAGGATGTTGTGCTAGTTAAGAATATTACAAAAATATTCCATAAATGGCTAGACATTTAAGAAATAAAAACCCTAAGGGTCCCAAACCTGCTCTTAATCCTAAGAGTATCAAATTGAACACTCACCTCCATACATCAAATTGGAATAAGAGATCTGTGAAAATCCTCAGATGTAGAATTTTAATTTTTTAAACTTCTAAAGGTTAGATGTGAGAATAACATGATGATAACCTCTTTATCTACCAGGACAGCAAAATCCAGGCTTAGGACGCAAGGATGCTTACATTGATTAAGAGAAACTAACCAGCCAGCAAATGCCTTGAGAGTTCCCAGATAACCTGAGAAGTGACAAGAAACAGAGACCATAAATAAAGTTAAGTGTCCTTGAGAAAAAATACACCCAAAGTCGCTTTGCTGTGTCCCACAAAATAATTCTTTTTCATGCTACATAGCAAGGAGTTCAATCTAGTTCTTTCTAGTTTTGTCTGGCTTACTGAAAACAAATTCCATATAGGGTTGATCTGTTTTCTACATATTCCTCTGAAGATTTAAGGCTTTGCAAAACCAGGCTGTACCCAGAGTCGAGTCTCACTTCTGTTTTATGCCAGGGATAAATAAGAAGGCATGATCTGAGCAAACCTTTAGTATCTTCTACAGACTCTATCACTGGATCTTTCTCAAGAACCCTATTTGTAAATGGATGTTTTATCATAATGCCCTAAAGAAATTATTTCTATTTAATTTTATAAAATTCACTTATTTTATCTCCAATAAACCTGGAGTGGTTTGATAAATGGTAGTTGGGCCACAGGAACCTCCCTACTTCTTGTGAGTATCTCAGAATATTTACTTGGGAAATACACATGGATTCCTCCAGGGCAGTTTCTGTAGGCTCTGAGATATACCCTGAAGGTTAAGTGATGAGCAGAAAGGTTAAGCTTTTCAAACCATTCAGTTTTATATAATACCTGGACCAAATCCACCAACCAATGCACTACTCCATTATAGCAAACATTTTCCATGGCCTTCCAGAGTCCTATGATTTTTCTTCTGTTGACTCTGCTACAGTATTTCTTTGGAAAACTACTTTTTCCTCCACCAACAACCCATGTGCTTTAGTGGTGCTGACTCCAGCTCTTTATTGGGAAGATGCCACTGACTCAGGCCTGCCAATCAGGGATCACATTCTCCCTCCAAACTGATTGGTTCAGGAATAGGTGATGTTGCATTCAGAGTCGATGAGAATCAATGACTCTTGCTGAAAGAGATTCAGCCCCTCATATTCCTACTGGTCTTGAACCTGGCCCAGAGTGAGCTTGAGTGGCCATTTTGCCATGATGAGGTGAGTCTGCTGAGAATGGAGCTCATGCTCACAAAGGGTGTAGGTGAGAGATGGAGACAGAGACCAAGGGACATCATTTCAGCCCCTGGATCGAGCAGCATGCAAAATGACAAATCCCTATACTTTTCAGTTATATATGTCAGTAAGTTTTCTTTTATGCTTAAGTCAATTTGAGACAGAATTTGTGTCATTTGCAACAAAAGGAGTCCTAATTGATAAAACTGTATGTAAACCTAGGAACTACTGAAAACACAACTTTGTGTAATGTGACATTGTGAATACAAAGCTGAAAATGAATCAACTACATTTCCAGGTAGGACTTATTCTCCCATCAACAACATCTTCACGTGGCATATCCTCTTTTGGTGTGCACAGTACTGCCGAATAAATGAAATTTCTCTTTTTCAAAGCAGTAACACTAAGATCTTAAATCAACAAAGTGAGATAAAAACAGAGGCTCAGGTCTAAGGAAACAAAATGAGGATAATAACAATTCATGATGATTGTACATAATGGTACAGAATACATACTATTAAAAATCAAATTACTATGGGGTTTTAATTCCAGTAACGGTGAAGCAGCTACTATTGGGCTAAACTCTAGACAAAATTTTTTTTTAAAGAACTATTTAAACATGCTAGAGAGCAATCAAAATCAGGCAGAACTAGAAGAGATTCAACCCTTGGAAGATGGGAGTCACAGTTACATTGGGTGAGATCTATGTTTATACGATTTTTCCTTGAGGCCATCCCCCTAGACTACGAAGTGTTGTGTGGCTAGAACTGAAGCAGAAAACCACAAAGAAGTTAGTTTGAGATACTAGAAAATTAAATTTGGGCAGCCAAAGCATGTGCCTCGGAGGCAATGCCACAAATCTGCAACCATCTGATCTTTGACAAACCTCACAAAAACAAGCAATGGGGAAAGGATTCCCTGTTTAATAAACGGTGTTGGGAAAACTGGCTAGTGGTGTGCAGAAAGCAGAAACTGGACCCCTTCCTGACACCTTACACTAAAATTAAGTCCAGATGGATTAAAGACTTAAACATAAGACCTAACACTATAACAACCCTAGAAGAAAACCTAGGCAAAACCATTCAGGACATAGGCATAGGCAAATACTTCATGACTAAAACACCAAAAGAATTGGCAACAAAAGCCAAAATAGACAAATGGGATCTAATTAAACTCCAGAGCTTTTGTACAGCAAAGGAAACAAGCATTAGAGTCAACCAGCAACCAACAGAATGGGAAAAAAGTTTTGCAATCTATTCATCTGACAAAGGGCTAATATCCAGAATCTACAAAGCACTAAAACAGATTTACAAGGAAAAAACAAACAAACCCATCCAAAAGTGGGAGAAGGATATGAACAGACACTTTTCAAAAGAAGACATATATGAAGCCAGCAAACATATGAAAAAAATCTAATCATCACTGATTTTTAGAGAAATGCGAACCAAAACCACACTGAGATACCACCTCATGCCAATTAGAATGGCAATCATTAAAAAATCTGGAGACAACAGACGCTGGAGAGGATGTGGAGAAATAGGAACACTTTTACACTATTGGTGGGAGTATAAATTAGTTCAACCATTGTGGAAGACAGTGTGGCACTTCCTCAAGGACCTAGAAATAGAAATTCCATTTGACCCAGCAATCTCATTACTGGGTATATACCCAAAGGATTATAAATCATTCTCTTATAAAGACACATACACATGTATGTTCATAGTTTACAATAGCAAAGACCTGGAACCAACCCAAATGCCCATCAATAATAGACTGGACAGAGAAAATGTGGCACATATACACCACGTAATACTATGCATCCATAAAAATTGATGAGTTTGTGTCCTTTGTAGGGACATGGATGAATGTGGAAGCCATCATTCTCGGCAAACTGACACAAGAACAGGAAATCAAACACCGCATGTTCTCACTCATAGGCGGGTGTTGAACAATGAGAACACGTGGACACAGGGAGGGGAGCATCACACACTGGGGTCTGGTGGAAGGGGCAAAGGAGGGACAGCAGGGGGTAGGGAAGTTGGGGAGGGATAACATGGGGAGAAATGCCAGATGTAGGTGATGGGGGGTTGGAGGCAGCAAATCACATTGCCCTGTGTGTACCTATGCAACAATCCTGCAAGATCTGCACATGTACCCCAGAACCTAAAGTACAATTAAAAAAAAAAAAAAGACTATGCCCTAGAAATAAGAATTTGCCATTAGACAAAGGGAAACAACCAAAATGAACCCATCCTAACAAAGTATAAACTCAAGCATCCATGGGTTCAAAATGATTATCTAATAATTTACCTCCTGGTTAGAAAAAAAATTCACACTCTTCAAAGGAAGATAACAGAATACAGAGAATCTGTAATATATATTACACAATGTAAGGGACACAATTTTAAGACAAACAGAATATGGAAACAACTAGGCAAATGTGACCCATATCCAAGGATTAAAGTAGTCACTGAAACTGATCCTAAGATGACACAAATGTTGGAATTAGTAGACAAAGACTTTAATACACCTAGTAAAAGTATGTTTAAGGAATTTTTAAAATATAGGGTGAAAATATGGGAATTCTCAGCAGAGAAATGGAGCAAAAAAAAAAAAAAATCCCAGAATAAAATACAAGATATAAAATGAAAAGCTATTGGATTTATTTATCTGTAGATTGGAGATGGACAAACGAAGAGTAAATTGAAGGCAGATCAGTACATATTATCTGATCTAAAGAACAGATAAAAAAATGGAAAAGAAATAAATCAGAAACTGAGTGACCTGTGGGACAATATTAAATAGTCTAACGTAATTTTGTAACTGTAGTTTCAGAAGGAAAGAAGAGGGAGAGTAGGCTGGTAAAACTATTTGAGGAAATGAAGGCCAAAATATTCCCAAATTTGGTAAAAAATATTAAGTTAGAGATCCAAGAAACTCAGTGAATTCCTAGAAGGGTAAATTTAGAGAAAAAAAATCAAACAGATTCATTATGTTAAAATAATGCTAAACCAAAAGAAACATAAAATCTCAAAACAAACAGCCAGGGAATATGGCAGGGGACCCATGTTACATTTAGAAGAACAGTTATTTGAATAACTACTTATCTCTTATAAGAAACAATGAAGGCCAGATGTCAGTGAAACATTACCTTTACAATATTGAAAAGAAAATAAAAAGAAGACCCATTCTAGAATTCTACATTTAGTTGAGTAATCCATTCAAAACTAAGGTAAAATAAAATGTATTTTCAGACACATAAAAGCTAAGAAAATTGGTTTCCAGCAGACATACCCTACGAGAAATGCTCTAGGGAGTTCCTTAGACTAAAGCAAAATAGTATCATATGGAAACTTAGAAATACAAGTTACAATGAAGAGTACCAGAAAAGGTTAGTATGTAATAAATCAGAAACTCATCATTATAGAGGTTTGAGATAATCAACTTAAATGCAGATTTTTTATAATCACAAAGATAATAAAAATGAGAAAAGCTAATAAATATGTCAAAAAAAGCAATTCAACATGAAAAATATTGGTATCCCATAATAGAGAATACAACTGAAAAATCAGGGTGCATTTAGATATATGGTATATGAGAATGTCCCAAAATGAAGACCCAAATCCACTGACTAAAAGAACATACAGTATTCCAGGAAAATTTGAATATTAAGGCATATCCTTGTTAAGTTCTTAAAGGACAAAGAAATAATCCTTCAAGCAAAAAGGCAAGTAAAAAAGCATCTATAAATGGTAGGAGAATCAGACTGGTCTCAGAATTCTCCTCAGCAAAATTCAGTGCCAGAAGATGTGGCACAATGATACATACCTGGAGACAAGAAACTATATTCCAAGAAAATTTTATCTACCTAAGATACCATTTAAGTAAAAACACAACCTGAAGACAGTCTCAAACGTGAAAAATCATCAGGCATACAGCAATAATGAACATTTTTTCTGGAAAAGCTACTTGATAATAAAATCCAATCAATTAGTGATAAATCAAAACAGTGACATCAGGAATGGAGAACAATAGTACAATGATTGGTAATGAGGATTGAATTATTTACATGTAGAACTAATAATAAACAACTATAGAAATGATGATGATGAATGTGAATCTTAAAAATCTGGGTAATATAAACATGATAATTTATCAAATACTGGTATCTAGTAAGAAGAGATCAGGGAGTAAGTATGACATTGCTAATGTTATCTTTCAGAGTGTGAAGTCAGTGAATATTATCTAAAATTGAACCACATAGTTAAACAAAGAAGCTGCAATGACTCCAATCACTTAGCAATATCAAAATCTTTTTTTTTTTAAGTATAATATAAGTGTGGGACTGCCCGCAGTGATATTTACCATCACAAGGAGAAAGCTGACCTGAGCACAGAACAAATCCAGAAGGAAACAGAGCAAGTGATATGTATACAGGGGAAATACAAAGGGACCCAACCATCTCTTTGTGATTTCTGATTCCAGCTGCATCTAGAACTGGCACCTCTGGGGCTTTCTATTTATGTGAGGCAATATATTCTTTTAATCATAAGCCAAAATTTTTTAATATTATGTAATTATTTTAGAAAATAAAATAGAATTTAGAATATGGATTGGGACAAAGATTGAGGCTCAGAAGAAAGTCAAAACACAATCCAAAGAATCTAAGGAATTGAATCAAATGATATAGGAGCTGAAAGATGGAATGGCCATTTTAAGAAAGAACAAAACTGATCAGAGATAGCTGAAAAACTCACTTCAAGAATTTCAGAGTACAATCACAAGTATTAACAGCATAATCAACCAAACTGATGAAATAATCTCAGAGCTTGAAGGCAGGTTCTCCAAAATTGTCTGATTAAAATATAGAAAAAAGGATAAAAAAGAATGAACAAAACCTCTGAGAAATATGAGTTCATGTAAAAAGATCTATGACTCACTGGTATCCCTAAAACAGGGAGAGAAAGCAAGCAACTTGAAAAACATATTTGAGGATATCATCCATGAAAATTTTCCCAACCTTGCTAGAGAGGTCAACATTCAAATTTGGAAAAATACACAGAACCTCTGCAACAACCTATACAAGATGACCATCCCCAAGACACATAGTCAACAGATTCTCCAAAGTCAAAATGAAAGAAAAAATATTAAAGGCAGCTAGAGAGAAGGGGTAGGTCACCTACAAAGGGAACTTCACTAGGCTAACAGTGAACCTTTCAGCAGAAATCCTACAAACCAGAATAGATTAGGAGCATATATTCAGCATTGTTAAAGAAAAGAAATTTTAACCAAGAATTTCATATCCAGCCAAACTAAGCTTCATAAGCAGAGGAGAAATATGATCCTATTCAGACAGGCAAATACCAAGGGGATTACCACCAGACCTGCCTTATGAAAGATTCTTAAGGGAGTGCTAAATATGGAAAGAAAAGACCATTACCAGCCACTATGAAAACACACTTAAGTGCATAGACCACTGACACTATAAAGCAACTATACAATCAAGTCTGCGTAATTGACAGCTAACAACATGATGATGGGATAAACTCTGCACTTATCACTATTAACCTTGAATGTCAATGAACTAAATGCACCCAATTAAAAGCAGGAGCACAGAATGGCAAGTTGGATAAAGAAGCAAGATTTAATTTTATATTGTCTTCAAGAAAGCCATCTTACATGCAATGACACCCATAGGTTTAATGCAATGGAGAAAAATCTACCAAGAAAATAGTAAACAGAAAAAACAACAACAACAACAACAACAACAGCAAAAAAACAAGTTGCCATTATAATTTCAGACAAAACAAAACAGACTTCAAATGAATAATTATCAAAAAAAAAAGGCAAGGGCATTATATAATGGTAAAGGGTTCAATTCAACAAGAAGACCTAACTATCCTAAATATATATACACCCAACACAGAACACCTAGATTTATAAAACAAGTTCTCAAAGACCTACAAAGAGACTTAAATAACCATTCAATAATAGTGGTAGACCTCAACACCCCACTGACAGTATTGCATATCATCGAAGCAGGAAACTAACAAAGATATTTGAGACCTGAACTCAGTATTTGGCCAGATGGACCTAACAAACCTTTACAGAACTCTCTATCTAAAAACAACAGAATACACATTTTTCTCATATACACATGGCACATACTCTAAAATCAACCACACAATTGGTCACAAAACAATTCCTAGCAAATTTAAAAAACCCCAAATCATGCCAACCACACTCTTGGACTACAGTGCAATAAAAATGGTAATCAACACTAAAAAAATTGCTCAAAACCAATTACATGGAAATTAAGCAGCCTATCCCTGAATGACTTTTGTGTAAACACTGAAATTAAGACAGAAGCCAAGAAATTCTTTGATATTAATGAGAACAAAGATACAACATACCAGAATCTCTGGGATACAGCTAAAGTAGTGTTAAGAGAAAACTTAAAGCACAACACACTCACAACAAAAAATTAGAAAGATCACAAATTAACAACCCAATATCACAACTAGAGGAACTAGAAAAACAAAAGCAAACCAAATCTACCAGAAGAAAAGAAATAACAAAAATCAGAGCTGAACTAAAGAAAATTGAGATGTGAAAATTCATACAAAAGATCAATGAATTCATGAGTTGGTTCTCTGAGAGAATAAATAAGATTGATAAACTGCTAACTGGACTAATCCAGAAAAAAAATAAAAGAGAGAGAGAGAGAGAGAGCAGAATCAAAGTCAATCTGAAATGACAAAGTAAACATTACTACCAACCTCATAGAAATATAAAAAACCATCAGAGACTACTATGAACACTTCTATGCACACAAACTAGAAAACTTAGAAGAAATGGATATATTCCTGGAATTTCACGACCTCCCAAGATTGAACCAGGAAAAAATCAAATCCCCAAATGGATCAACAATGAGTTTCAAAGTTGAATCAGTAATAAAAAGTCTACAAACCAGAAAAAGCCCAGGATTAGATGGATTCATAGCCAAATTCTACCAGACATATAATGAACAGCTAGTACTATTCCTACTGAAACTGTTTCAAAAAATTGAGAAAGGACTGCTCCCTAACTCATTCTATGAAGCTAGCATCATTCTGATACCAAAACCTAGCAGAGTAACAACAAACAAAAGAAAACTTTAGACCAATATCCTTGATGAACATATGTGTTCCTCAACTATATATTAGCAAACTGAATCCTCAACTATATATTAACGAACTGAATCCAACAGCACATCAAAAAGCTAATCCACCATGATAGAGCAGGTTTTATCCTTGGAATGCAAGGTTGGTTCAACATATGCAAATCAATAAATGTGATTCATCACATAAACGGAACTAAAAACAAAAACTACATGATCATCTCCATAGATGCAGAAAAGGCTTTCAATAAAATTTAACATCCCTTCATGTTAAAAATCCTCAACAAACTAGGCGTTGAAGGGTGATACCTCAAAAGAGATTCACAGCAACGTCATCGAATGGGCAAAAGTTGGAAGCATTCCCCTCGAGAACAGGAGAAGACAAGGATGCCCACTCCCACTACTTCTATTCAACATGGTACTGTAAGTCCCAGCAAGAGCGATCAGGCAAGAGAAAGAAATAAAATATACTCATATAGGAAGAGAGGAAGTCAAACTATCTCTGTTTGCAGATGATATGATTGTATGCTTAGAAAACACCATAGTCTCTGCCCAAAAGCTCCTAAATATGATGAACAACTTCAGCAAAGTTTCAAGATATAAAATGAAGAGCACTGATTGTACAAAAATCAGTAGCATTTCTACACTGACAACATCCAAGCTGCAAACCAAATCAAGAATGCAATCTTATTCACAATAGCTGCAAAAAGGGTAAAATACCTAAAAATACAGCCAATCAGAGAATAGAGCTAAGCAGGAAGATGAACAATCTCTACAATGAGAATTGCAAAACACTGTTCAAAGAAATCAGAGATAACATAAACAAACGGAAAAAAAAAATCCCATGCTTACAGACAGGAAGAATCAATAATGTTAAAGTGTCCATACTACTCAAAGCAATTTACAGATTCAATGCTCTCTGTATCAAACTACAAATAATTGGAAAAAATGATATAAAACCAACAAAGAGCTCAAATAGCCAAAGCAATCCTAAGCAAAATGAATAAAGCTGGAGATAATACATCACTCAACTTTAAACTATACTACAAGGATACAGTATCCAAAACAGCATGGTACTGGTCCAAAAACACACACACAGAGCAATGGAATGAAATAGAGAGCCCAGAAATAAAGCCACACACCCGTGACCATCTGATCTTCAACAAAATCAACAAAACAATGAGGAAAGGACTCCCTATTGAATTAATGGTGCTACAATAACTGGCTAGCTGTATGCAAAAGATTAAAACTGGACCCCTTCCTTATGCCATATACAAAAATCAACTCAAGATGCATTAAATACTTAAATGTAAAGACTAAAACTATAACAATCCTAGAAGATAACTGAGGAAATACTGTTCTGGACACAGGCCCTGGCAAAGATTTCCTGATGGAGACATCAAAAGCAATTGTAACAAAACCAAAAATTGACAAATGGGACCTAATTTAGCTAAAGAGCTTCTGCACAGCAAAAGAAAAACAACCTACAGAATGGGAGAAAACATTTGCAAACTATGCATTTGACAAAAATCTAATATCCATAATCTACAAGGAATTTAAACAAACTAACAAGCAAAAAATGAACAGCTCAATTAAAAAGTGGGCAAAGGATATCAACGACACTTTTCAAAAGAAGGTATACATACACGTGACCAGAAGCATATGAAAAAAATGCTTAACATCACTAATTATTAGTGAAATGCAAATCAAACCTACAGTGAGACCATCTTACACAAGTCAGAATGTCTATTATTAAAAATTCAAAAAATAACAGACTCTGCTGAGGCTGCAGAGAAAAGGGAATGCTTATACACTTCTGGTAGGAATGTAAATTAGTTCATCCATTGTCGAAAGGAGTTTGGCAATTTCTCAAAGAAATTAAAACAGAACTACTATTTGACCCAGAAGTCCCATAATTGGTATATATTCAAAGGAATATAAACCATTCTGTCATAAAGACAAATGCATGCATGTGTTCCCTGCAGCACTATTCACAATAGCAAAGATTTGGAATCAACCTAAATATCCTTCAGTGTTAGACTGGATAAAGTAAATGTACACATACACCATGGAATACTACACACCCATAAAAAAGAACAAGATCATGTCCTTTGCAGCAAGATGTGTGGAGCTGGAAGCCATTATCCTAAGCAAACTAATACAGGAACAGAAAACCAAATACCACATATTATCACTTATAAGTGGGAGCTAAGCAATGAGTACACGTGGATGCAAAGAAGAAAATGACAGACAGTGGGGCCTACTTAAGGGTGGAGGATAGGAGAAGGGTGATGACTGAAAACTATCTGATGGTTACTATGCTTATTAGCTGGATGATGAAGTAATCTGTACACTAAACTCCTGTGATATGCAATTTACCTATATAACAACCTACAAATATACCCCTGAACCTGAAATAAAAGTTTCAAATTAAAAAAAGGAGGTCAAGAGAAGAGAAAGAGATTCTGGATGCATATACAGTCAGTTGTCCTTATTCATGGGTCTGCAGATTCAACAGACCCCGGATTGAAAATATTGAAGGAAATGAACACAGAAAAAATAATAGTACAAATAAGAAACAAACTACAGTGTAACAATTATTTACACAGCATTTACATTGTATTAGGTATTATAAGTATTCTAGAGATGATGTAAAGTATATGAGAGGATATGTGTAGGTTATATGCAAACACTAAGCCATTTATATATCAGGGACTTGAGCATCCTCAGAGTTTGGTATCTTTCAGAGACCTGAAACCAATGTTCTACTAATACCAAGGGATGACTGTATATCAATCTACTAGTTTGACATAGTAGAAATAAAAGGTTGTTACTTTCTTTTCAAATTTTGTTCTATAAATCCCCCAAAATGGAAGAAAAAAAAAAAACCAAAGAGAGAAACACAAAGAATCAATAAATCTCAGCACGAAGCTGAGTTACAGATATATTGTAGATGGAGAGGCTCCACTCCCACCTAGATCACTCAATCCAATGTCCTATAATGCAAGTAAGTATATAGAGCCAGAGGGCTGACAACCTGTCATAGGGCACCGCAGTGAGAGAGGGGCATTGCTAGCTCTAGAGCCCTGATCCCTTACCCACTGACTTCATGCTTTAGAGCAGGCGTCCCCAAACTTTTTACACAGGGGGCCAGTTCACTGTCCCTCAGACCGTTGGAGGGCCGCCACATACTGTGCTCCTCTCACTGACCACCAATGAAAGAGGTGCCCCTTCCTGAAGTGCGTCAGGGGGCCGGATAAATGGCCTCAGGGGGCCGCATGCGGCCCACGGGCCGTAGTTTAGGGACACCTGCTTTAGAGTTAATTCCACTTTTTCTACATTCCACTTTTCTACGTTTCCTATGGATGAAGCTAACTATGAAGTACACACATTGTACTTGGTAAATGTGTGTGTGTGCCTGCACACGTGTGTCGTTTTTCAAAGGTGCTCGAAACATGGTTGAAAGCCTTCTGACAGAGCCCTGATTGTTTGGAGAGAGGCAGGGCTAGCAAAATCAGAGGAGTGTGTAACATAAAAGTGAGATTAAAAAGGGGCTATTGTTCCTATAACTAATCTTTACATTGAATCTTTTCTAGCAAAGGAGCGGATGTAGGGTTGGTTTCAGCTCTATCAAAAAGACCTGACATTTCTGTGAGGAGGCCAAACAATACACAGTTCTAGAGATACTAACCTGCAATCTAGTCACACAGAATATGTCCTCTATAGACCTAGAAACTAGTAGATACCCTAGAAACTAGTTCACCTACTGGTGAGCAAAGGATGCTAAGAAGGGACAATCACACAGTGTCTTTGTACCCTAAAGTGGTGCAGTCTGTGACCTAACTCCTGTTTCTGAGGCACAAGCAACCACTAGCCTCAGAAACTTAGGAATTAGAGCACAGACTGCACTATTCCTAGATGAAAGGGAAAAAGGGCTGACTGACATTTTTATTTTAGAGTTAAAATACCAGAGGAGTTCATATTTGGTGTTACTGCCATCTGAAAAAGCTGTTAACTCTGATTGGCCTTCAGGTGGCTATTTTGCATTACCATGGGGTCTTTTACATCTCCAAGGGTGTCCAGCTTCTGAAATCAGAGATGAGTGGAGAATGTCAGTCCAGTTCAGAGGAAGGCTGTGCCAGGCACGGACCTGAAGGACACTGGTGGTTGACCCTGCAGAAGTCAAGATCGACCCTGAAGCCCTTCTCCACATGCTTTTGGATGGACTGAGGCTACAGATACCACTGGCACCACCCACATCTCTGAGAGTTCGCCACAATCGAGACAGGGCTTGGTCTTTCTGGGAAAGACCCCGCATTTGCCTTCCTGTGGCGTGCTAATTGTTTCTTCCATGAGAAAATCACTGTCTCTGATAATGTTCTTATTTCACGTGATCATCTGAGAAAAAAAATGGACAAGCAAGTTAAGAAAGTGAAGAGCAGAGGCCATTGGGAGGAAGGCTAGAAGAAATGAATTCATGAAAGCCATGAAAGATCACATTGATGCCAACACATTGTACAGACTGGGGTTTAATCTGTTGGACACTGTGCCAAATGATTTTCAGGTATTATATTATTAATCTTGATGAAAATCATAAGAGACAGATGTCATAATTATCCCCATTTTACAGATGAGAAAACTGATGCTTGGAGGTAGCCTGCCCAAAGTAGCAACTCTAGAAAGGAGAGGACCAGAACCAGAATCCAGTCTGACTCTGGCTCCTATCCTTCTTACTCTCCCCTGCCTGCCCTTCCTTCCTCTCGCCCCACAAACAAAGCCATTCCCCTTGGGAAAGGTCTGCTGTCAATCATTCCTACCTTACAATCATACACTTGTAGACATGAAATGATATATCACCTCCCCCAGAAGAGAAACCTTTTTAAAAATCTTCTCCAGTGATCAGCTGTTTCGCTACCAACTCTGCCTATATGGGACCCACATTTACAAAAATGGTGTATGATGGGGTACCATTATCCTGGAACTGCAGCTCACTGATGAAGTCAAGTAACTGATACAACATTGCTTGCAAGGAACAGCAACTCTGCACCTAAGAAGCAAGGCAGAGGGTACTGCATGGACTTTCAGAGGGCTGTTTCTGCCCTGAGCCTTCTTCCTCATCTGTAAGTTGAGGGATTTGGATGGAATGCTTGCTAAGGGATGTTTAAGCATTGTGATGTTGTAATACCTGTAAGAAAGCAATTAAACTCTGATTTTATAAACCCTCACATTTATTGTGGCATTTTTTTTTGTCATCAAATTGGCAAAGACTGAAACATACTGGGCTAATGAGGGGATAACAAAACAGATGCTCTTGGACTTACTGGTGGGTGAATAAATTGGCTCCACCTCTGTGGATAACTATAAAAATACAGTAACAATGACAATCCTAATTAATTGCAGTGCATAGACCCATTCACACTGATAACTCACTTCTGGGAGATTCTCCTAGAGCTATCGTTGCACATGGAAGATTAATCACAGTGCTGTTTATTATAACAGAAAGCTCGGAATGACCTGCATGCCTTTTGGTGAGGGATGGCATGCTAAACTAGGCTACATCTAAATAAATGGGACACTACACCATCATTAAAAAGAATAAGGTAGATGAACATGTTAGAACAGGATCTCCAAACTAAATCACTAGGAAGAAAAAGTGGAGAACAACATAATATGCTCCCATTTGGTTTGGCCGTGTGGTTTGAAGGTGTATATGTGTTTGCGCAAATGCAAGTTTAGAACATCCCTGGAAAGATTGTGTTATAAACAACTGTTAACAGTGGTTGCCATGGGAGGGGACTTGGGGACCCAGAATAAAAGGGGGAGATTTTTTAGTTATTGTGGAGCTTATTGTACTCTTTTTTAGCTTTGTACTTATAGTTAGTTTTTATGTTAAAACAACGGGTTCAAAGTTTTTTCATTTTATCAGAGGTCATGACAAAAACATAAAAATAAGAGAAATTGTGTCAACTTTATTACATAATGTATCACATATCCACATATATATACAGCATTACACAGTGTTACATATATAACATATATCTACATTACATACATGTATATATACATACACAAATACAATTACACATATACATACATACACACACACACACACACACACACACACAGGCACACGCACACTAGTTGAAGAATTTTCTCACCCAGTTGGTTAAAAGTTGAAAGTTTTGAAAAGATCTTTTTCATATCCTTTGCCCACTTTTTTGATAGGATGTTAGTTTTTTTTTTTTCTTGTAAATTTGTGTTCCAGAGATTCTGAATATTAGCCCTTTGTCTGATGGGTAGATTGGAAAAATTTTTTCCCATTCTGTTGGTTGCCGGTTCTCTAATGATAGTTTCTTTTGCTGTGCAGAAGCTCTTAAGTTTAATTGGATCCCACTTGTCTATTTTGGCTTTTGTTGCCACTGCTTTTGGTGTTTTAGTCATGAAGTCCTTGCCCATGCCTATGTCCTGGATGGTACTTCCTAGGTTTTCTTCTAGAGTTTTTATGGTGTTAGGCCTCATGTTTAAATCTTTAATCCACCTAGAGTTAATTTTTGTATAAGGTGTAAGGAAGGGGTCCAGTTTCAGCTTTCTGCATATGGCTAGCCAGTTTTCCCAACACCATTTATTAAATAGAAAATCCTTTCCCCATTGCTTGTTTTTGTTAGGTTTGTCAAAGATCAGATGATTGTAGTGGCATTCCTTCTGAGGTCTCTGCTCTGTTTCATTGGTCTATATCTCTGTTTTGGTACCAGTATCATGCTGTTTTGATTTTAGCAGCCTCATAATATAGTTTGAAGTCAGGTAGCAAGACATTTATGCAGCCAACAAACATATGAAAAAAAGCTCATCATCACTGGTCATTAGAGAAATGCAAATCAAAACCACACTGAGATACCACTACATACCAGTTAGAATAGTGATCATTAAAAATTCAAGAGACAACAGATGTCAGAGAGGATGTGGAGAAATAGAAATGCTTCTACACTGTTGGTGGGAGTGTAAATTAATTCAACCATTGTGGAAGACAGTGTGGCAATTCCTCAAGGATCTAGAAACAGAAATACCATTTGACCCAGCAATCCCATTACTGGGTATATACCCAAAGGATTAGAAATTGTTCTATTATAAAGACACATGCACACGATTGTTTATTGAGGCACTGTTTACAATAGCAAAGACTTGGCACCAACTCAAATGCCCATCAATGATACACTGGATGAAGAAAATGTGGTACATATATACCATGGAATACTATGCAGCCATAAAAAAAGATGAGTTCATGTCCTTTGCAGGGACATGGATGGAACTGGAAACCATCATTCTCAGCAAACTGACACAAGAACAGAAAACCAAACACCACATGTTCTCATTCATAGGCGGGTGTTGAACAGTGAGGACACACGGACACAAGGAAGAGAACATCACACACTGGGGCCTGGGGGGTGGGGGGCTAGGGAAGGAATAGCAGGGGGTTGGGGGATTGGGGAGGGATAGCATTAGGAGAAATACCTACTGTAGATGACAAGGCGATGGATGCAGCAAACCACCAACATGGCATGTGTATACCTGTGTAATAAACCTACATGATCTGCACATGTACCTCCAAACTTAAATAAATAAAAAATAAAATAAAATAAAAAATAAATAAACACATAAGTTGAAAGCTCATGAAATTCCAGTCATTGATTCTCTCCCAATTTGGAGACACAGCCTCTCCCTTCCATAACCACAGACTATGCTTGGAGCCTAGGTCAGCCACCTACACAATGAACTTTCCAAGATGAAAGATGATGCTTTTTTTTTTCTCTTTCGTCCAATGCCCAAATGTCTCTCCCACATCCCCACCAAGTGAACACATTCAGCATCCATCTCACTTTAGCCAGAGGAGCTGGGCATAAAGAGGCCTCATTGTAAGCCCCACGGCAGGTAAATGGGCCAACACTTGTTGGCCATGGCCTGAAATCTGCGATGTAAACATGAAACAATCAAACATCTCTGATTCACGTTTGTTGAATGTTCTTAAGCCCTGAGAGGAAAGGAGTCAAAAATAGCAAAGAGTTTTGAAACCGTTTAGGAAAAGGCACTCTTTGGCATACTTGTTTTTTCAGCATTCAATGAACAAAAAGGTTCACTGTTTCAACCACCAAGAGAACAGCCAAGTTTTTAGAAACACAGTCACACTTTTGGCTGACATAAGGAGATTTTCCAACTGGGCTTTCATCCGCACACGTATGGGTGGTCTCTTCCACCTACCACGGACTTTCCTGTGCCAATAATTTTGTTTGTAAATCTAGTGTAATAACAAAGCTTGTGTACTCATGGAACTCTAGATATTCAGCACAAGGAAATACAAAGGTGCATTTAGATGCCTCTATTGCTAAGAAAACCTTGATTCTTTGAAAGATGGAAAAGTCACTTTAAGCAGATCTCTTACGTCTTTATGGAGAAGTATAGCTGACTCGCAATTCCTTCAACAGAAACTCAAGATTGAATTATTTCCACTGGGCAGATTAAAATACACCATGTTTTCATGAGGATGACTGGACTTCATAAATTTGTCACTGCCTAGCCATGTGCAGCCTTTGATCCTTTCCATTGGGTCTTGTTTTGAGCAGAAAGCGTTTAGCTGCTGGGTGACACATGTCTCTGCATCCATCCCTCCTACATGTTAAATTTGGCTGTCCTCATCAGGAGGAAACAGACAGGGCCAGCTATTAGGGAAGTGCTACACTCACACACTGAATCTTTTCCATTTTAAAGTAAAGCTGCTCAGAAGCCCCCAAACCAAACCGCTTTAGTTTAAAGGTGTAGGCTATCTGGCCAGCATGTCTGTCTCCTCTTTATCCATTAGGGTGGATTCTGCTGGTTGGTCTGATTGGGTCATTATTCTCCTTCTCTCATCCCAACATGTTAGTTCCCTACTCAAAGAGGACCCCATCCCCCAAGAGAGAAATACTATTCAATCCAATCAATGCAAGTCACTGAAGTGCAACAAATAGCAACTGAACTTTCTAAGGGTCATGTATGATGCTGGTACCAGGAATGTAAGAGAATAAGACATAGAACCTTCCTCCAAGATGCTCATCAGCTAATAGAGATGACAGACAACCCAACAATGAAGTGATCAGTGCATGAGGCCTGCCCTATGGATTTTGAGCACTTATCAATCAGATTTATTGGTATCCCACACTTCAGGGGCTGTGGGTGCTGTGGGAAGGCAAAGCAATCAGAGAGAACTTCCTGAGGAGGTAGCAACTGAACTGGGTCTTAGAGGATCTGTAGGAGTGTGGCCAGAGAAAGGTGATGGGAGGCACTTCTAGGCAAAAGGGAGAGAATTAACAACAGCACAGGTGTGTTCATCAGCATAGAAAAGCAGGTATTTGCGTAGCTGAAGTGTGAAGTACAAGGTAGGAAGCGGGTAGAGACAATGGGTGTAATTGACAACAGGGACTCAGCTTTTCATCACCATTTAAATATAATCATAATGATGATATTTGGAATTTTATTCCATTTTACACATGAAGAATATGGGGGTCCAGAAAGGTTCTGATTTGTTCAAGATTCTTTACCTAATACTTAGCAAACAGAGCTCAAGCCTGGTGCATGGGATACTGAAGACCTTGCTCTTGACCACGACCATGGGTTGCTATAAAAATGGAATAGAGTAGAGACTCCAGTAACCACAAGAGAGTTGGGAGACAAAGTCCTCACTTTCTGAAAGTTGTGAAGGGCACATCAGTAATCATGATATCAGGGAGTGGCTACAGTGGCTGGCAGGACAGTGGTACTCAGTGAAGGAGGCAGCAGCTGCCCCGGTGTGGGGAGGGGCACCTGCCATTACCAAGGCAGTTCTAACCATGCCTGTGTAAACAAAATCGCAAGGAAGTTTACACAGCAGCTGGGCAGAGCCCATGGCAGCTCAGCAAGGCCTCTACAGCAGAATGTGACTAGACTCCCTCCTTGCTGGGCATGGTATCTCTGAATAAAGGCAGCAGCCCATTAGGGACTTACAAATAAAGCCCCACCTTCCCAGATCAGAGCACCTGGGAAAAGGGGCGGTTATGAGTTCCACTTCAGCAGACTTAAATGTCCCTGCCCAGCAGCTCTGAAGGGAGCAACAGAGCTCCCAGCATAGCACATGAGCTCTGATAAGGGACAGACTGCCTCCTCAAGTGGCTCCTTGACCCCCAAATATCCTAAGAGACACCTCATACAGGAGAGCTCTGGTTGACATCTCCTTCATCCCCTTCTGGGACAAAGCTACCAGAGGAAGAAACAGGCAGCAATCCTTGCTATTCTGCAGCCCCAGTGGGTGATTCCCAGGCAAGCAGGGTCTAGAGTGGATCTTCAGCAATCCTGCAGCATGACTGTTAGAAGGAAAACTAAAAAACAGAAAGAAATAGCTTCAACATCAACAGAAAGGATGCTCACTCAGAGACCCCATCCGAAAGTCACCAACTTCAAAGACCAAAGATAGATAAATACACAAAGATATGAAGAAACCAGCACAAGAAGGCTGAAATCACCAAAAACCAGAATGCCTCTTCTCCAAGGGATTGCAACTCCTCGCCAGCAAGGGAACAAAACTGGGTGGAGAATGAGTTTGAAGAATTGACAGAAGCAGGCTTCAGAAGGTGGGTAATAAGAAACTTCTGAGCTAAAGGAGCATGTTCTAACCCAACACAAAGAAACTAAGAACCTTGAAAATGGTTAGATGAAATGCTAACTAGAAGAACCAGCCTAGAGAAGAACATAAAGGACCTGATGGAGCTGAAAAACACAGCACGAGAACTTCATGAAGTATACACAAGTTTCAATAGCTGAATCAATCAAGCAGAAGAAAGGCTATCAGAGACTGAAGATCAACTCAATGAAATAAAATGATAAGACAAGATTAGAGAAAAAAGAGTGAAAAGAAGTGAACAAAGTCTCCAAGAAATATGGAATTATGTGAAAAGACCAAATCTACCATTGATTGGTGTACCTGAATATGATGGGGAGAATGAAACCAAGTTGGAAAACACTCTTCAGGATATTATTCAGGAGAACTTTTCCAACCTAGCAAGGCAGGCCAACATTAAGATTCAGGAAATACAGAGAACACCACATTGATATTCCTCAAGAAGAGCAACCCCAAGGCACATAACCATCAGATTCAGTAGGGTTGAAATGAAGAAAAAAAATGCTAGGGGCAGCCAGAGAGAAAGATCAGGTTATCCACAAAAGGAAGCCCATCAGACTCACAGCAGATCTCTTGGCAGAAACCTTACAAGCCAGAAGAGAGAGGGGGCCAATATTCAACATCCTTAAAGAAAAGACCTTTCAACCCAGAATTTCATATCCACATAATTGGAAGTAAATCACTCCTCAGCCAGTGCAAAAGTACAGAAATCATAACAACCAGTCTCTCAGACCACAGTGCAATCAAATTAGAACTCAGGATTAAGAAATTCACTCAAAATCACACAACTACATGGAAACTGAACAACCTGCTCCTGAATGACTACTGCGTAAATAATGAAATGAAACCAGAAATTAAGATGTTCTTTGAAACCAATGAGAATGAAGACACAACATACCAGAATTCCAGGACACCTTTAAAGCAGTGTCTAGAGGGAAATTTATAGCACTAAATGCCCAAATGAGAAGTGAAGAAAGATCTAAAATTGACACCCTAATATCAAAATTAAAAGAACTAAAGGAGCAAAATCAAACAAATTCAAAAGCTAGCAGAAGATAAGAAATAACTAAGATCAGAGAAGAACTGAAGGAGATACAGACACAAAAAAAAAACCTTCAAAAAAAATCAATGAATCCAGAGGCTGGTTTTTTGAAAAGATCAAACAAAATAGATAGATCACTAGCCAAAATAATAAAAGAAAGAGAGGAGAATTGAATAGATGCAATAAAAAATGATAAAGGGGATATCACCACAGATTCCACAAAAATACAAACTACCATCAGAGATTACTACAAACACCTCTACACACATAAACCAGTAAATCTAGAAGAAATGGATAAGTTCCTGGACACTTACATTCTCCCAAGACTAAACCAGGAAGAAGTTGAATCCCTAAATAGACCAATAACAAGGTCTGAAGTTGAGGCAGCAGTTAGCCTACCAACCAAAAAAAGTCCAGGACCAGACGGGTTCACAGCCAAATTCTACCAAATGTACAAAGAGGAACTGGTACCATTCCTTCTGAAACTATTACAAACAATACAAAAGGAGGGAATGCTTCTTAACCCATTTTATGAGACCAACACCATCCTGATACCAGAACCTGGCAGAGACACAATTATAAAAGAAAATTTCAGACTAATACCCATGATGAACACTGATGTGAAAATCTTCAATAAAATACTGGCAAACTGAATCCAACAGCACGTCAAAAAGCTTATCCATCATGATCAAGTCAGCTTCATCCTGAGGATGCAAGGCTGGTTCAACATACGCAAATCTATAAACGTAACCCATCACATAAGCAGAACCAAAGACAAAAACCACGTGATTATCTCAATAGATGCAGAGAAGGCCTTTGACAAAATTCAACAGCCCTTTTTGCTAAAAACTCTCAATAAACTAGGCATCAATGGAACATGTCTCAAAATAAATAAAAGCTATTTATTACAAATCTACAGATAATATTAAATGGGCAAAAACTGGAAGTATTCCCTCTGAAAACTGGCACTAGACAAGGATGCCGTCTGTTACTATTCCTATTCAACATCGTATTAGAAGTTCTAGCCAGAGCAATCAGGCAAGAAAAAGAAATAAAGGGTATTCAATTAGGAAAAGAGGAAGCCAAATTATCTCTATTTGCAGATGACATGATTGTATATTTAGAAAACCCCATCATCTCAGCCCAAAATCTCCTTAAGTTGATAAGCAACTTTAGCAAAGTCTCTGAATACAAAATCAATGTGTAAAAATCACAAGCATTCTTATAACCCAGTAACAGACACATATAGAGCCAAATCATGAGTGAACTCCCATTCACAATTGCTACAAAGAGAATAAAATTCCTAGGAATACAACTAACAAGGGACATGAAGGACCTCTTTAAGGAAAACTACAAACCCCTGCTCAAGGAAATAAGAGAGGACACAAACAGATGGAGAAACATTCCATCCTCATGGTTAGAAAGAATCATTATTGTGAAAATGGGCCATACTGCTCAAAGTAATTTATAGATTCAATGCTATCCCCATCAAGCTACCATTGACCTTCTTCATAGAACTGGAATAAAACAGCTTAAACTTCATATGGAACCAAAAAAGAGTCTGTATAGCCAATCAAGACAATTCTAAGAAAAAAAAAATTGCAGGAGGCGTCACACTACCTGTCTTCAAACTATACTACAAGGCTACAGTAATCAAAATACCATGGTACTGGTACAGAAACAGAGATATAGACAAATGGAAGTAATGCCACACATCTACAACCATCTGATCTTTGACAAACCTGACAAAAACAAGCAATGGGGAAAGGATTCCCTATTTAATAAATGGTGTTAAGAAAACTGGCTAGCCATGTGCAGAAAGCTGAAACTGGACCCATTCCTTATATCTTATATAAAAATTAACTCCAGATGGATTAAAGATTTAAACATAAGACCCAACACTATAAAAACCCTAGAAGAAAACCTAGGCAATACATTCAGGACATAGGCATAGGCAAGGACTTCATGACAAACACCAAAATCAATGGCAACAAAAGACAAAATAGACAAATGGGATCTAATTAAACTTAAGAGCTTCTGCACAGCAAAAGAAACTATCATTAGAGTGAACCAGCAACCAACAGAATGGGAAAAAATTTTTGCAATCTACCCATCTGACTAAGGGCTAATATCCAGAATCTACAAAGAACTTAAACAAATTTACAAGAAAAAAATAACCCCATCAAAAAGTGGGCCAAGGATCTTAATAGACACTTTTCAAAAGAAGACATTTATGCAGCCAACAAACATATGAAAATATGCTCATCATTACTGGTCACTAGGGAAATGCAAATCAAAACCACATTGACATACTATCTCACACCAGTTAGAATGGCGATTATTTAAAAATCTGGAGACAATACATGCTGGAGAGGATGTGGAGAAATAGGAACACTCTTACACTGTTGGTGGGAGTGTAAATTAGTTCAGCCATTGTGGAAGACAGTGTGGTGATTCCTCAAGGATCTAGAAATAGAAATATCATTTGACCCAGCAATCTCATTACTGGGTATATACCCAACAGATTATAAATCATTCTTCTATAAAGACACATGCACATGTATGTTTATTGCAGCACTATTCACAATAGCAAAGACTTGGAACCAACCCAAATGCCCATCAGTGATAGACTAGATAAAGAAAATGTGGCACATAAATCCAATGGAATACTATGCAGCCATAAAAAAGGATGAGTTTATGTCCTTTGCAGGGACATGGATGAAGCTGGAAACCTTCAGTCTCAGCAAACTGACACAAGAACAAAAAACCAAACACTGCATGTTCTCATTCTTAAGTGGGAGCTGAACAATGAGAACACATGGACACAGGGAGGGGAACATTACACAGTGGGAGGGGCCTGTCAGGGGGTAGGGGGGCTATGGGAGGAATAGCATTAGGTGAAATACATAATGTAGATGACAGGTTGATGGGTGCAGCAAACCACCATGGCATGTGGATACCTGTGTAACAAGCCTGCATGTTCTGCACATGTACCCCAGAACTTAAAGTATAATAATAACAACAAAACAAAACAAATGATTGTTTCACTCATCTAAATGATCAGACTGGATATAGGTAGAGTTTATCCCATGGAGCCCTGTGCTTTCTTCCTAGGCTCTTCCAAAATACCTGGGTGCCATGGTGTCTTTGGAGCTGGGTTCCTTAAGCGACTTTGAGGCCTTTTTGGTACTCTGAAAGTGTGTTCCACATTAAGGGTCATCGGCTCTCTGACTGCATTCCTCCTGAACAATCCATGCTGGAAATGCCCTACAGCTGGAGATCGAAATTCAGAGTCTGCAGGCAGAAGTTAAAATAAATAGTGACTCTAGCAAGACCCTTGGTGACGAGAAGTCTGCACGGCATCCAACACCCTGGAATGCTCAGCCACTTCAAAAGGAGAGTCATTGCCAGATCTCTGCAAAGCGGGCAAAGGCCTTTGGGCCACATGCTTTACAAGTGCTGCATGGGAAGCAGTGGCCCAGACTGCCCGGGATCATGAGGTCCAAGAAGCATATGTTTTACCACAGCTACCGCAGACCCTCTATCGCCTGACGTCCAGAGCCTGGCATGGGGCCTCCCTCCCAGATGGTCACTAAGGTATCGCCAAACCAATTAGTGTCGTTTGTGACTCCAGGAAGGAAAAGGTCCTGTTTATTTTTTAGCGCTGCTTGCTTGTCGCTGGTGTCACAGTAGGAGATCCATCATAATGACCAGGCTCCTTTCTGTTCCACCCGCTTGACCTCTGCCACAACTCCCTGTTTTGTTTGGATTGTTGAAGTCTGGATTTCTCTGGCTATCATTGGAGTTACATCACTGGACAGAAGTGTGAGCTTCAGATGCCTCCTAAATGTCATCTGGTCAGCTTCAGGCTTCATTTCACAGATCTGTTTCCCAGCCGTTCTCATTAGAAACTGAATATGACTTTGTACTGTGGAGTTGAATTCACCAGTAAATCTGATTCTGATATAGGGAAGTCTAAAGTGGCATCCCGCTCCGTGACCTTCAATGACCTTGGAAAATAGTGCATCCCCCTTCACAGCCAATCCATGGGTCTTGCTCTTTCATGCACACAGACACACGCATGCGCGCGTGTGCGCACGCGCGCACACACACACACACACACACACCCCTAATTTTCAGTCTCTTAGACCAGTGTTTCTCAACCTCAGCACTATCGGCATCTGGGACCAGATACTTCTTTGTGGTGGGGGCTGTTCTGTGAGTTGTAGGATGTTTAGCAGCATCCTTCACTTTCACCCACTAGATGCCAGTGGAACCCCCTCCCCAAGTCATGACAACCAAAAAATATCTTCAGATGTTGCCAGATGCCCCCTAAAGAGCCAAATCACCCTGGTTTGCAGACCACTGTTTCCTTAGAACTAAAAGAGTGACATGGAATGTGACTTTTCACATTTTTAGAGCCAAGAGATAATAGAAGTTGAGTAAGAGAGTTCCCATTTTACAATTCATTTCCTGGATTAAACAAATCAAAGAGTTCAAGTAGTTGGAAAAAAGCCCAAGTGTTCATTTGAGCGAGAAGTGCTCCTTAGGAGGAGCTGGCAGTTGCTCCTTGAAATCGCAGGGGATTGAAGACGTCAGCTGGGGGGACTCCTTTTTACTCCATCTTCCTGTCTTATGGGAGGAGGAGGTCGTGATGGCGGAAGATGGCAGGGGAGGACCCGGTATTCCCCTAATGTCCTACTTGCTCCGTCCACATCAGCTCTATCCCAGCTAGCCTCCTCCATTATGTCAGAGTAGAAATATAAAAGTGAGAGTTTTAGTTAAACTGAGCTTTTTTTCTTCTTCTTTGAGATGGAGTCTCACTCTGTTGCCCAGGCTGGAGTACAGTGATGCAATCTCAGCTCACTGCAACCTCTGCTTCCTGGGTTCAAGCAATTCTCCTGCCTCAACCTCCTGAGTAGCTGGGATTACAGGTACCTGCCACCATGCCCAGCTACTTCTTGTATTTTTAGCAGAGACAGGGTTTCATCATGTTGGTCAGGCTGGTCTTGAACTCCTGACCTCGTGATCCACCCACCTCAGCCTCCCAAAGTGCTGGGATTATAGGCATGAGACACTGAGCCTGGCTAAACTGAGCATTTTTTTTTTTTTTATCAGAAGCCAGAGAAATTTAAAAATAGCTCCTGGCTAGGGGGAGGGGCACTGCTGTGTCATCTCCGCAGCCCTCCCGAGACCCCTTGCATCTTGCCCTGAGATCTTGGGTCTGCTGTCTGTCTCTCTCCCAGGACTGTGGACTTCCCAAGGACAAGGGCTGCACCTTATTCAAATGATTACTACTTGAGCTTTGCTCAAAGCCTGACCTACATTTTTATTTTAACAATCGCTGATATGTATTGAATGCTTACCTGTACCAGGTATAAGCACAAAAAATTTCATATACGGCATCACATTCAAACATTCCCCAAACTCTAAGAGGGAGGTACTAGATTATCCCCATTTTACAGACATGAAGATTGAGCTCTAGGGGGTTAAATGACTTTCCAAAGTTTCCCAGCCTGTAACAGAGAAAGTACCAAGTCTGGGACCAGGCTGTTCAGACAGAACCTCTTAATCCCTGAATACTCCCAGGCTCTTGATATATATTTGATGAACAAATGGATGAAAGAACAGAGAAATGCACCCCCTGACAATCTTGCCGATCGGAGTGTTGACTAGACTATGGTGACTGCCAGGTGACCTTATTTTCTCATCAGAGGGAAATTTTGGGAAACTATATTCTATCTCACCTCTCCTTGCTATGTTGAACACATCCCTAGTATAACTGGAAAATATTCCTTGGAGATTTGGTATCCTTTCCCCTTTAGGATGGAAGCAATGAGTACCCACGTAGAACTGCCCTCCTAGGGCACGGAGCCATGACCACACCAGCCTGCTCCCAGGATGGTAGTGCTCTCAGTGGTGATCTACAGAAAACTGAAGCAGGAGCCGGTGGGTGAACAACTGGGTCCATTCATTTCAGCAAATATTTATTGACAGCCGCCAGCCAGCTTCTGGGCAGACACTGCTCAGATGGTCTTTGCCCTCCAGGTTCCTGGAGCCAGGAGGGAGAGTCACAAACCCAAGCAAAGCTAACAGCAGCCGAACGTGGGTAAATGCTGTCATCAAGGTTCAAACAGGTCAGTGAAACAGGAAGGAAGTACTTCATTCTGCCCAGACAGACCAGGAGTGACTTTTGAGCAGAGGCTGGACAGGAATCTGGCCTGAAGAAGTGGTGGAGGACGGAGAGGCACAAGTGGAGGTGAGGCCGGGGGTCAAACCTCTGGGGAGGAAGACCTTGGTGGTGTGGGAAAGACATCAGAGAAAGCTGATGGGTTGTGGAGGTGAGCGAGGCTGAAAGAGAGGCTGGGTCCTGCTCAGGAGGACACACATTTCTTTATCCAGTGGGGCTTTCTGCCCACTTTGTTCAAAGAACACCAGATTCTGAGCATATCATGGTCTAATTTGTAGGCCACCAGAAGCAGATCCTGAAATGAGTATTTGAGTACAAGTTGTTTATTTTGGAGGGGATCTAGGGAGCACTGATATAGTAGCGGGGCATGGAGACAGGAAAAGGAAAGATGCCAGCACCGATGTGTTATGGCCAGGGGTCACAGGGCCTCAGTCCCTCTGGCAGGGACATGTGAGAGCCATGGGAAGGGACTTGCAAGGGTCAGGTGTGTGTATCATTCCCCAACTCCAAGTTCAGGGACATCTGTTGGTAACCTAAATTCATCTACAGTGAAAGTGGGAGTATTTACACCACAGAAATTGACAAATGCTACAAATGGGGGCTTTACTTGGGCCCATCCTCTCCCAAAAGCCCATTTACTTGCACCTGCTACCTGCTGAGGGCTTCTGAGCAATGATATTGTCCTCAGAGTTGTCCTCCTGAGAGCACAGGGCACTGGAGAGCTGGCCCATTTCTCCTCCAATACCCATCCATCACCGGTGAGAGCTGCTCCTTGTGGTGTCACCTACTCAGGATTCCAGCCGCCCTGAAAGAGGATGAATGTACTCCCAGCCGCAGAACGCCCTCAGGGGGAAGGAAGCCTCTGTGGTTTACCATAGAAACCCATTAGCCTGGAAGGGAATGGGGATTGGTGAGGGACTACAGCATTCGCTATGGGACTCAACTATCCATGAGTGATACTGAATAAGATGTCCACTGTCCTTGGAAAAATTGCCAGGTAAGTGGAGTGAAGCCTACCCACTGTTTCCATCAGCAAGCCGGCTCACCGCTTCCCACCCACACACCTGCGCGCCTCCCGGCAGCAGTCAGCCCATCACCACAGATGCTGTAGACTGTCGGGGTGTTCTTCACTCAGGAGGTCATATATCCTAGTGATATTTTCACTCTAACAGGGATCCAGAAGGACAATACATTCTTCCCAAGATCTCTTACGGTGCTGAAATGTCATTTACGGAGTGATTATTTAGGCAAGCAACCTCCATCTCACACTCTCACCTCCATATGCCCAACCACTGAAGTTCGTTCCGCTCCCCCAAAAGTAAAGTTCTAAATACATAAAGCTCAGGGCCCGGAAGAATACAACTTGCCTTAAATAAGTCAGGACATATCTTCCCAATGGCCGATATGCCATTCACTGGATCCTCCAGAGAAGCAGGTCTTGTTAATAGGCTTGTCGCCTCTGTGCCCTAGTTTTGCCATTTGGGAAACCTCCTAAGATGTGACTGTGACGATGGAAAGAGTTTGGATTTGGCTTTTATTTTCATCTCATGAACTCTGACATGCTCCATTTTCCCCTGCTTGGGGACTTGGTGCAGGCAAAAAAAGATAACTCTATCTCCGGAACGCTGAGAGCTCTTTGGAAGCAGAGCCTCATGGCATGATAAGGAAGGTCCTGTTGCAAATCTCCTACTCCTGAGCTTTGGAGGAGCCAGTGCGATTGAACCCTGAGTACAGGGGACCCTGCTGGGGGAACCACAGTTATATGCTCATTTGCAGGGACTGAAGCAGAGAAGATGAAATAAGCTTGCAGAAAGAAAGGAAGAATGATAGAAGTGACAGTGTTTTAGTCCTAGTTTGCCTGTTCCAAAGAAATGGACAACTGTGCTTACTGACTGCCTCCCTGAGATTCCTTGTAAAATCTTCCCTTCCCAGCTTGTGTCCCAAATAACTTATAAACAATGTCTCCTTTACTCGGCTCTCCAAAAACAATCCCTTTGTTTAACCACAATTTGCAAAAACAATTTCTTCATTGTAAATAAATCCCTAGACTCTACAATATGCCCTGATCCAGGAAAACACAGGAACATATTTTATAAAGCTCTGTGTATTTCCAAACAAGGGACATTGTTTCACCATAGAAATGCTATTTTTAAAAATCCTACTGACAGTAAAGCCTGGAGAGTGCTCTTCTGGTGTGAAGATAAAAGCAGCCCAGAAGTGAGATGCCCTGGGGAAGGTAAAGCGGAGAAAGGAACTCAGAACTGCTTGCTTCGTCTATTCAGCCCATCACCCAAGGGTCTCAGAGTATGACTTGCAGCACTGGGGCCAAATCAAAAAGGGCCTACCGGAGCCAGCCTGAGCTGGCTGGAGAGAAGCCTAACCCCATCCTGGAGATCAGGGAGACACAGCTCAGCTGTAATAGCCTCCCCAGCAGGCAAGGGCTGCCACAGCAGGTAGGCAGGCTTCCTGAGTCAGGGTCTGAGGGGTGCTGGTCCCTAGAGCATCAACCACGCTGTAGTGAAGGGCAAGGCTGCCTGTATCATCAGAGAGGGCCACACACAGCAATGCCCCTCCTAGCTGGCAGTGGGGGATTTGGTGGATCACTGAGACCCTTACTCTACTTCCTCTCCTACCAAAGAGCTTGTGTACCAGCACATCTCTGCTCACTGGGGCTTCTGAGAGTACAGGGTACGAGGGGAGCATGGGGGAGCTTAGGAAGCCTCTTGTCTTCCTCAGAGTACAGGGCACTGCGGGAGGTTGGGAATTCACTCCTCAGCCCCCATCCGCTGCTGATGAGAGTTGCTTCTGGTGGTGTTACCTACCCAGCAATCCAGCCAACCCTAGAATGGGGACAAGCACATTCCAGCCCCAGAATGCCATCAGCAGGGGAGCCTTAGTTGCTTGCAGTAGCAAACTGTGAGCACAGGAAGCAATGAAGAGAGCTCAGGGATGATAGCCAGGGCCTTGACAGTATCTGCTTTGGTCTGAACTGCCCATGGGCCACATCAAATAAAATGTCCCTTGCCTGTGTGCCCAGGTCTTAGCATTATTTTTTCTAGGACCTTTTCTAAGATGTGACACACACATCACTGCCTTCTAGAGAGCCTTCCGAATATTCCACATGCCTTTCTCAATGACTTAGAGTTCCTGAGCCCACCCAAAGGCAGTAGGGCCAAGAGGTGGATCCTGTGGCCCCAGGACCTGCTTAGTCCCTCAAATAACATCTGCTGAAGACACACAGCCCTCTGAGGCTGACCCAAACTCCCATGGCCTCCCTGAATGGGGGAAGAGTTGGAAACTATATGCCATTTATTCATTTTTTAAGGCTTGTTTTATGTTAATGGCTGATCTACGTAATCAGGTAGGCCAGTATGTACAGACAGAGGGGGAGCTTTGATTTCTTAGTCTCTTCCTCCTTAGGCAAAGCCTTGATCGTCTCCTTCTTGGCCCATAGGCCGCTTCACGGTGCTTGTGAGCTTCCTTCATCTTATAACTGCAGGCCTCAGCCTGGTCAGCCAGGAGCTTCTTGCGGGCCTTGTCTGACTTCAGCTTGTGGATGTGTTCATGAGAATCCTCTAGTTTTTGAACACATTCCCCTTACCTTCAGGTACAGGCTGTGATACATGTGGCAATCGATCTTCTGAGCAGCTGGCACAGAATCCTCATCCACCTCATCCATGCGACCTTCTCTGGCATTCGGGCATTGGCTGTACCCTTTCACTTACTTATGCCCATGTGCCTGCCCTTCCAGTGGGCCAACGTGTTTTTCTGGTATGGAGCCGGGAATGGACAGTCACAGAATTAAGGATGATCAGCCCATCTTTGATCAGCTTCCAGATCTGCTGACGGGAGTTGGCATTGGTGATTTCATTGGTCTCATTGGGGTCTGACCAGATCTTCTCCTTGCCACAGCAGAGGACACTAGAGGTGAGCCTATTCTGAAGCCTAAGGATACTCATGGCTGTGGCCACAGCAGCAAAAGTTAAGAGCCAGGATGATAGCAACGGACAAGATGCCTTGGCAGGGGGGACCCTTGGCCATTGGGACACTACGCTTTCCATGGGAAGGGGCCACAAAAAAACAGGGACCCTTCCTCAGAGATGTGCCCAACACTTGAGATGGACAGCCCAGTGATGCCCCAGAATGTTCTGCTGCCCCCATACTCAGTGGCCCCAGGGCACTGCCTTCATCTCTGAGTTTCCAAGTCAGTCTCTTCCCTGACACCACCTGCCATTTCGTTGATCTACCCTTCCCATCCCCTCCAACGTGGCACTTCTGTTCTGCTCACACTGTAACTATGAACAGCAAAAGCCAAGGGAAGAGATAGCCCTGATGATGAACTCAGCTTGCCTTAGTTTTACACAAGGTTTTCAGTCAAAAAGCCATACGTTTGGGTCGCACACACTTTTGCTATGAATCAGTAAAGTATCCAGGGATTGTGGATGTTTGTGTGAGGGGTTGGGGAGTTGGCCCTTCTGTGTTTGCTGCAGCCTGTTTGCTGCAGGGAGCGCCCCTGACTTCTCTTTGGGCTTCCACCCCTTCCTCTCTCTCTGGCTGTAGCTTAAGGAGTAGAACTCCCGACCCAGGCAAAGCCATCCAGCACCTAGGGTGCCCTTAGTGATGGTGGTGGGGATAGATCAAGGCTGGTCCAACAAAATGAATCTCAGTAATTTTACTGGGTATTCCAGGACAAAGACACTTACTCTCTTTTGCTGGACTTGGGGCTGTCAGCATACAGGGATGGAGAATGGAGTCTTTAAAGAAAGTGAGGCCAAGGGATGAGCCGTGGGACATCATCTGAACCCTGAACCAAGCCCAGATTAAGCCAGATGTAACCTCTGGACTTCCACCTTAAAAATAAGCATAAATTATCTTTGGGCTTAAGATACTTAAGATACTTTGGTTTTTCTCTCACTCATACTTTCAAAAAGAGTTTCAATCAGTGGATCTTGCAGTAGGCATTGCCCTGGCTTTCTGGAGGATTTCCCAGGCTGTCTTCTGAGATGACAGATTCTTCTCAGTGATCAGCTTTGATGGTGGCAGGTGGAGACATCTGTGCAGTGGCTAGGTGTAGTGAACCCTGCCTCTGCCCAGCTTCCTAGACCTTTGCTCTTACCCTCTGATCAAGTCAAAAGCCTGACAGGGAGAGAGGGGGCATGCTTGATACCTCTGTTCCTTTGCTCCCTGAGTCCAGTCAATCATCATATCTGATTAATTCCTCCCTCAGACAGCTCTCAGCTGCATATGCTACTTTATATTCTCTGACACCACCCTCATTGAAGCTCCTACCACCTTTTATGAGGGCTCCTAAAATAGACTCCTAACTAGTATTTCCATTCTATGCTTGTCCCCGCATCCTTTCTCCACCTAACATCTAAAGTGGAATTGCAAAATAGAAATCAGATTGGCATGTCTGTCCCTTCTCTGTTTCAATCACTTAAATGGTTTGTGTGTTTGTCTCATATCCAATGCTCTGGCCATACCAGCTGCCACCTTTTTGTCTCTGGAATGTACCAAGCTGTTTGGTATGTACCAAGACTGCATTCATTTCCTATCTTACAGTTCTCTAGGCTGGAAGCCCACATGGGTCTCCCTGGGCTAAAGTCTCCGTGTCTGCTGGGATGCATTCCTTTTTGGAGGCCGTGGGAGAGAATGTGTTTTCTTGCCTTTCAAACATCTAGAAGCTACTTGCCTTCCAGTGTACAGCCCATCTTCAAATGCAGCATCTTTCCGACTCTTTGGTTGGCACATCTTTCTCTGGCTGCAGCTGGGAAAGCTCTCCCTTTAATGTTTCCTGTGATTAGATTGGGGCCCCCTGATGATCCAGGCTATGAACCCAATTCAAGGACCATAACCTTAATCTGCAAAGTTCCCTTTGCTATGTTAGGTAAGGTATTCACAGGCTCCAGGGATTCAGGTATGAACACCTGTGTGGTTGGGGGGGGGAACATTTTTCTGCAGACCACAGGCCCTTTGCGCATGTCATTTGCTTTACCTAAAGTGCTCTTCCACCCAATTCTCATCAGCCCAACTCCTTTAGGCCAAACTTTGCATCCTCAGAGAGAACTCAGTAAAAAATCCACTTTAAATTAGACCCTCTCGTTACTCACTATGGCTTCTGTTTCTTTCCCTCATAGCCCTTTCAGCAGTCTATAATTAGATATATTTGTGTAATTATTACTTGATCGTTTTTCCCATTGGAGTGAAAACTCTGCAAGAACAGGAACTGAACTGATTTTGCTATTTGCCTATGACATTATCAGTCATGTGGTGACTGCTCCATGAATGAATGATTGGAGTGAAATTGGCTCTGAACTTTAAGCTCAGCCCTGTCTCCTTCAGGACAAATCCTCAAGAGAGATTTAAGGAGTTCCAACCTGGATTTCTGGGATTCAGTATCTAGCCTCCCTTGCTACAACTCCATCTCTGCCGTGGGCCCCCATCATGATCCTGAGTACCCACTCTGATGCTCTGAGCCCAAGGCTCTGTGTTCATTATCTGCCCTCTTTTCTTATCCAAGAATCCCTGGATTCAGGTTTACTATATTCTCTGTTGTTTTTGCTTTCTTATTGAGATGTAGTCTTGCTTCGTTGCCAGGCTGGAGTACAGTGGCACATTCTCTGCAACCTCTGCCTCCAGGGTTCAAGAGATTCTCTTGCCTCAGCCTCCTGAGTGTCTGGAACTACAGACGCATGCCACCACATCCAGCTAATTTTTTGTATTTTTAGTAGAGACAGGGTTTCATCACGTTGGCCAGGATGGTCTTAATCTTTTGACCTCATAATGTGCCCACCTCAGTCTCCCAAAGTGCTGGGATTACAGGCGTGAGCTACTGTACTTGGCCATCTACTACTCTTGCACCCCTGCTGGGGAGGGAGCACCTTTCCTTTGCAGCACTTCTTGAGGTTAATTACACATGTTATCATCTGCCTCCCTTAGTAAGCGGTACACACCAGAAGGAGAGGGTTTATTTTTCTCCCGTTCACTGCAGGACCCCAGCCAGTATCTGCTCCCCTGCCTCAGGCACCCAACACCTGCTGGTGAATGAATGGATGCCTGCATGCTTCTGTTCTTTCTAGGCCTTCCAGGATTGCCCGTGCATCACCACCATTCTCCGTGTGGGAGCATCCTGGTGCCAACTGCTCCTCCAAGGCCATGCCTCCACTTCTTGTTTCCCATACAGCCCTTGCACCTCTCTGCCATGCTGCAGGGATTTGATCTTTACTGCCAGTTCTAAGGTTAATGCCAATCAGAAATAGGCACCACTTCAAAGAGAATATAGGATTTTGCCAGACTATTTACTGCGCACCTACTCTACACAAAAATGAGAGTTGCACAAAAGTGAGCAGCCACAAAACTGTCCTCAAGAATCTCACAAAACGGCAAAGAAACAAATAATTTTCCTGGAATAATAAGCATCCCAATTCCACTGCTACAGCTATGAGAGTGGGATGCAGTAGGAGGAAACGAACGGGGCTACTCTGGTTGTCGCTGCCGCCAGACCATCCAATTAGCAGAAAAACTCATCTGTAGGCTGCCCTAGCCGTGGCTTAGGAGGAGAGGTAGTGCAGCCTCATGGAGAAGGTTTGGGTGAAAGCAAAAAGGGTAAGATTTTACTTCTCATTTAAATGTAATTAATATCTGATTCCAGCCAGACAGAAGCTCAGACTCAAATGTTGGAAAGACTTTGGAAATCGTAAGGTCTTCTCCACATAAGCACACATCTCTCAGGTGAGGATGTCCCTGTCTAACATCCTACAGAAGGCCTGCAGGGGGAATGAAGCCATCGTCCACAGTGATTCTGGAGCAGGCACAGAGCTGGCCAACTAGGAGGGAGGGCTCAGTCCTCCCGGGGCTGTGCCTCTCAGAGTCTCTTTCTCAGATGCCAAAGTGCTCAGTTGGGAAAACTGAAAAACAGTAGTAAAAAGATTTTCAAGTTGGAAATATGCAGCCGTGGAACTAATTGATAGGAAGCAGCCAGGTTGTAAAGTTCCATCATTTGCCACTGAGACGGGGAGAGATCCTGGGCAAGTGAAGGACTGGCAGGGAAGTGACATCTCAGCCACCCATCAGTCTTGCTTAATCACAGAATCCCATTTGAGAACCGAGGGTAAGATGTTTGTGGATCACGAGACATACTTGCAAGTTGACTTTAGTTCTTTTCTCCAAGTTTTGGTTATGGCTGACACAGAGAGTTTTACTAACGCAAAGTGATCTGCCAAACTATTTTGGCTATGTTTTGCTGGAAGCTGGAGAGAAGACAAAGAACTCTATAAAAAATAATAAGCAAAGCAGAATGCCCTCCCTGTCTCCCTGAGGTGACACCAGCTATTTTCCCATGAAAATAAAGAGAACAAGGAATAATTAAGAGAAGGGGTGGAGGTGGGGGAGAGAAAAACCCATCTGTATGAAAACAGGAGGTTTTCTGATAACTTTTAAACAGCAAAAGAACAATCATATGATTTTACAATGATTCAAAATTTTTGAAAATTGAGAGAACCTGAAAGAGAATGGATGCTTTTGTTGTTTTTGTTTTCTATCCAGCATCTTGAAATGTTATGTGAGCATGAAAATCGGTTTTAAGAACTGTCCCTCTGTTCTCTGATGTGAAGGGGAGCTCCGTGGGGCTTCTGTGATAATCCGGGCAAGCAAAGAGTGGATTAAGGCAGTAATTTTCAGTAGCTAAAGAAAGGACTACAAAGGCACAACTGCTACCAATTATATCTCAACACAAACCAGTACCTCCTTAAGCCTCAACACAGAGAAGGCAAACAATTTCATTGTCAACCAGGGTGTTCTCGTAGAAAGCCTTGGAACATGCTGGGCGCATTAAAGGGGAGATATCTCGCATGTGCAATTACTCAACACATCTTTAAAACTGTAAACACTTGTTCACATGTGGGGAAGTTTAGAGCCGTGCAGGGTTGGGAAACCCACCTGGCAGGCGGGCTCCCTTCGCTTCTCTCCAGTTGAGTAACCATCCTCGCGGCCCACTGCTCCTCTGAGAGCCAAACACCGTCAGCAGAGACATCATTAAGGAGTGGGGGACGGGAGTTCATACCGAGCTATTTTTATCCAGAGGACTCCCTCTTCTCCCATCTGGGTTGATCTCCTCCACAAACCTTGCCGCCATCTTTCTCCCCGCCACCTGGTGCATCTGGGATTGTACCGGCACAGAAATGCCATCCGGCTTTTGGCTAGCAGCTTTCTCCAGCTTTGATGGGTGAGTGGCACTGAGGATGCAGATATTTCCAAATAAATCAAGCAGAGGAAGATCGCCCAGGGTTGGTTTTTGAAACAGCAAACTGTGTGACCTCAAAGAGAATACCCACTATGCTCAGAAAAATAATCCCTCCAAATGTGTTCAATAAAAGAATGTAGAGAGCCCAAAGACCCCTGCCTATAAATATGGGAATCAAATGGAAAGAAAGCAAGGTTTATTCTCCCCCAACTGGCCTGGCTCACTGAGAACTGTGTATATATATATATATATATATATATATATATATATATATATATCACATGTCATACATGAAAAAGACCCATGAGATCATGCTGCTCAACTTGCTGCCAACAGGAGGGCACGGCTATTTCTCCTTTCCCAGGGCTGATGTTACATGTCTCCAGCAAGGAACCGATTTTTTTTGCTTTCCTGGTTTAATTTGCCATTGTGAGGTCACTGGGGAGACAGCAGAGCCAGTTCCCTGGCTTCTCAGGTCCACATGCATCCTGGGCTCTGGAGAGACATTCAAAGGAGAAGTGCTCTAAATTCAAAGGGAAATACGCCCAGCCATGGAAAATGGCAATAAATCCTTGAGAAATTAAAATTTTACTTGAAGTAGAAATTTTATCATCACCAAATTCTGCCAAATTTTGGATTTGGGGATTGGTAAAGAGGTTTCCAAAATGAAATGATGTCTAAACGTTGTTTGTTTTAAAGGACGTAATATATAGTAAAAATGAAATAATCACCCCACCCAAATAAGAGTTATTTCTTTCCCAACAGACCTTTTCCAGGCTCAGTAATTTCACTGTTAATGGCAGAGAAAAAGTAATCAGCTAGTTAATGGGTACCAGTTAGCACTGAAGTCATTTAATTAGCAACAGTAAATGAGAGCTGCCCAGGTGCTCAGACGTAATTAGCTGTGCCCCAAACATTTCCCACATTGGCCAGGAATTAGAGTCAAGGACAGGGAGCTAAGTGCTGTTGGAGAAGAATCTTCCCAGGCTGAGGACATGACCAGGCCTGTGGTTCAATCTTCCAACAGGCTGAGCAATGCTACAGTCCCCAAATCTTCAAAAGGCCTCACACTTGAAGAGGAAGCAAAGAAATGAGTTATGGGCTCTGAAGCCATGTTGTCTAGGTTCAAATCCTGGCTACATGCTTTGGTTAGTTATTAAGATCTATTTGTCTCAGTTTTTTCACCTGCAGAATGGGGAAAACAATAAAATCTACCTGTAGTTAAAGAGTTAATATGTATAATGTGCTTAAAAGGCTAAAGAGTTTATACGTGTAATGTGCTTAGAAGACTGACTGGCACATGGTAAGCCTTCTCTAAGTGTTGTTTAGAAGAATAACTATTACTTTTGATTATTTTTGTTATAATTATATATATATCTTACTTTATTTTTACACCATCAATCAATTATGATTGCTTACGATCACCCAGCCATAAATGGTAGAATCAGCAGAGTAATAGCAGTAGAAGTAGTAATAATGACAAGAATAATGGCTTCTACTTAGTACCTAGCACGTGCCAGATTTTGATCCAGATGCTCTACATCAGGAGTACAATTCACAAACAAAATTCAGCCTCCTATTTTGTAAATAAAGTTTTATTGGAACACAACCATGTCCATTTATTTACATATCGTCTATGGCTGCTTTTGGCAACAATAGAATTGAGTAGTTCTGAGAGAAACCAGACAGACTGCAAGGCCTATCTGGCCTTTCATAGAAAATATTTGCCAACCCCTACTCCACATAGCCTAAATTAATTCTTGCAATAACTTCTAAGGTTGTATTTGTTTCCTGTATTCAGCTAGGAAGACTGGTACTCAAAGAAGATCAAGGATATGCCAAAAATCTCTCTGATGGGAGCTAGGAACCATTTGACTCCAATACCCACTCCTTCCAGTCATGTCCCATTGGCTCCAGGAGCCCAAAGTGCATTCCCTGTGCTGTGCCCATCACTGTCCACAGCAGTGGGAGATGAGCTGGGTACAGCCAGGTGGGTGCCACTGCTGAAGGTGCTCTGCTCTCTTTTCATGGAGGGAATGACCATCTGCAAGGCCAAGTCCTTCTGACAGGGACACACTGAGTCAAACACTTTTCCCCTTACATACACGATGGTTTCTTTATAATCCCTGCTGTGGCTGCCTTGTGTGAGGCAAGATATTGGTAGATGCAGGTGCCCTGTGGGCCTGTCTCTTGGCTTAGCTGCGGCAGTTTCAGAGCTATGACAAGCAATGGGCATTGAGTTACTCCTCAGAGACTGGTTGGTAATACTGGTTTACCAAATGTTGGAGCAGTTACCCAGATACCTGTAAAATTTCAAGTGTGTTCAGAAAGTCAAGGTTATTGCTACCACATGCGGTGGATGCTAAGAAACAGTCTCCTTGTTGGAAAAGTGACCCAGATTTCAAAGTCTTTGAAGATAAAAGAACTGTCTTAACTTACCTTAGATGGTTGCCCATTTGAGGGTTACCCATCAGTCACAGGTTAACGAGTACAGTGGGAAGGGCCTTACATGCTGGGTCTGGACATAGAAACATTGTCTTTTGAGAGCATGTGGATGGGGACAAGTCACTTTCTTTCTTTTCAACAATTAATGATCCAAATGATTCTTAAATTTCCATGCTCTAAAGTTGCATTCCACTCCCTGCCAAAAGGCCATACTAGACAGTGTGACAATTTAGTGTGTGGCCTTTGAAGCTATACCATCCAAGCTCACATCCTTGCTCTGCTGTGTGATCTTGGCTGGGGTAGTTAACTGGTCTGTGCCTCTTTCTCTTCACTTGTGAAAACAGTGAGAATTGTAGTACCCACTTCTACTAATTTAATCCTACTTTGGGTAAAGAGACAACTCAGATAACACTTAACTCAGTTTCTGGTCCATGATGACTATTCATGCATGATGCATGCACAAATCATTACTTTTATCATGGCAAGCAACATTTTCCCATCTGGGATAATCTCTGAGAAATCAGTTTATAAGGAAGTCAACTCTAAGCCCATCTAGTCAGAGTCAAGTTCACAAAAGCCCCTGGCCCTGATGCAGAATCTTTCTGCACCTTCTGGTTTTAACCTACATAATTTGAATTGGGAAGTTCTCCTTGCTGAAAATTCTGGGACTCCAGGAAGAAAGGGATGAAAGGTTTGTATAGGCTTTGTATTTTTCTCATATCTGACTTTTTTTCTGCTATCCAAGCTCTATGACCTGCCAGTTGATGTCTAGAAGCTTCTGGCCAGCCCTAATTTGAGGAGATGATCTTGGAGTCTTCAAAGGCAGAAGTTCTCAAATGCACAAAGTGTAGGCCCTGAGAGGTCAAGTGTGCTCTTTCCACTGCCTGGAACAACTCCTTCTCTCCTGTCCTTTCCATTTCATTCCTTAAACAGATGCTAACTGAGCACCTGCTACATTCCATGGTCTGCTTTAGTAAGCAGGGCAAGCTCTCTTTCACATGAAGCTCACATTCTATAAGAGGTGTAAAGATGATATATGAAAAAAAGAGAAAAGATACTCTATGTATCAATAAGTGATGCAAAGAAAAATTAAGCACTGAGAATAGAGATAGTGAGAAGGGTATCTTTATATTTAAGGAACTTGGAGAAGGCCTCTTTGCTCTCTGCAGAGATCAGAAGAAACCCAAAGGAAGTGAGAATGTGAGCCCAAAGGCAGAGAGAGTGTGTTTTTTGCAAAGGCTGGTAATGATTGGTAACAATACCTAGACACCCAGGTATTTCCATATATCCACTGAAAACTAGGCAGAGGTTCCCAAATCTCAATTCTTGACATCTGTTGAAAGCCTCTCAACATCACATGAAAGCCACCCAAAGCTTGGGGCTTGTACCCTTTGAAGCCATGGCCTGAGCTGTACCTTGGCCCCTTTTAGCCATGCTAGAGAGGTAAGGGACAAAGGTCACCAAGTCACGAGGTTGCACAGAGCAGGGGGGCCCTGGGCCTGGTCCATGAAACCATTTCTTTCTCCTAGGCCTCTTCACCTGTAATGGGAGGGGCTGCCACAAACATTTCTGACATGCCCTGGAGACATTTTTCCCACTGTCTTGGAAATTAACTTTTGGCTCCTTGTTACTTACACAAATTTCTGCAGCTAGCTTGAGTTTCTCCCCACAGAAATGAGTTTTTCTTTTCTGTTGCATTGTCAGGCTGAAAATTTTCCAAACTTTTATGCTCTGCTTCCCTTGTAAATATAAGTTCCAATTCCAAACCATATATTTGTGAGTACATAAAACAGAATGCTTTTAACAGCACTCAAGTCATCTCTTAAATGCTTTGCTGCTTAGAAATTTCATCCCCTAGATCATGCGTCCCCAAGCTTTTTACACAGGGGGCCAGTTCACTGTCCCTCAGACCGTTGGAGGGCCGCCACATACTGTGCTCCTCTCACTGACCACCAATCAAAGAGGTGCCCCTTCCTGAAGTGCGGCGGGGGGCCGGATAAATGGCCTCAGGGGGCCGCATGCGGCCCGCGGGCCATAGTTTGGGGTCGCCTGCCCTAGATGCTGTAAATCATCTCTCTCAAGTTCAAAGTTCCACAAATCTCCAGAGCAGAGGCAAAATGCCACCAGTCTCTTCACTAAAGCATAACAAGAGTCACCGTTGCTCCAGTTCCCAACAAGTTCCTCATCTCCATCTGAGACCACCTCAACCTGGACTTCATTGTCCATATCACTATCAGCATTTGGCCAAAGCCATTCAACAAGTCTCTGAGAAGTTCCAAACTTTCCCACATCTTCCTGTCTTCTTCTGAGTCCTCCAAGTTCTAACCTCTGCCTGTTACACAGTTCCAAAATCGCTTTCAGATTTTTGGGTATCTTTACAGCAGCACTCCACTCTACTAGTATCAATTTACTGTATTCATCTGGTCTCATGATGCTAATAAAGGCGTACCCGAGACTGGGTAATTTATAAAGGAAAGAAGTTTAATGGACTAATAGTTCCACATGGCTGGGGAGGCCTCACGATCATGGCAGAAGGCAAAGGAGGAGTAAAGGTGCAACTTACATGATGGCAGGCAAGAGGGCTTGTGCAGGGTAATTCCCATTTATAAAACCATCAGATTTCTTGAGATTTATTCACTACCATGAGAACAGTATGGGGAAAACCAACCCCATGATTCAGTTATCTCCACCTGGTTCCTCATGTAACACATGGGGATTGTTACAATTCAAGGTGAGATTTGGGTGGGGACACAGAGCCAAACCATATCAGGTACATTGTCTCTTCATTTTCATTGGTTTCAAAGAACTTCTTGGTTTCTGCCTTAACTTCATTATTTACCCAGGATCCATTCAGGATCAGGTTGTTCAATTTTCATTTAGTTGTGGTTTTGAGTGAGTTTCTTAACCTCAAGTTCTAATTTAATTGTGCTATGGTCTGAAAGGCTGTTATGATTTCAGTTATTTTATATTTGCTGAGGAGTGTTTTCCCCAATTATGTGACTGATTTAGAGAAAGTGTCATGTGGCACTGAATAGAATGTATATTCTGTTGTTTTGGGGGTGGAAATTTTTGTAGTTATCTATCAGGTCCACCTGATCCAGAGCTGAGTTCAAGTCCTGAATATCCTTTTTAATTTTCTGTCTTGATGATCTAATACTGACAGTGGGGCATTGAAGACTCCCATTATTATTGTGCAGGAGTCTAAGTCTCTTCTCAGGTTTCTAAGAACTTGCTTTATGAATCTGGGTGGTCCTGTATTGGGTGTACATGTATTTAGAATAGTTAGCTCTTCTTGTTGAATTGGTCCCTTTGCCATTATGTAATGCCCTTAACTTTTTAAAATTTTTTGTTGGTTTAAAGTCTGTTTTGTCAGAAACGAGGATTGCAATTCTTGCTTTTTTCTGCTTTCCATTTGCTTAGTAAATTTCCGTACATCCCTTATATTTTGAGTCTATGTTTGCCTTTGCACATGAGATGGGTCTCTTGAATACAGCACACTGATAGGTCTTGACTCATCCAGCTTGCCATTCTGTGTCTTTTAATTAGGGCATTTAGCCCATTTACATTTAAGGCTAACATTGTCATGTGTTAATCTGATCCTGTCATCATGATGCTGTTTATTTTGCAGATTTGTTGAGGTAGTTGCTTCATAGTGTCATTGGGTCTTTGTACTTCAGCGTGTTTTTTTCAATGGTTTATAACAGCTTTTCCTTTCCACATTTATTGCTTCCTTCAGGAGCTCTTGCAAGTCAGGGCTGATGATGACTAATTCCTTCAGCATTTACTTGTCAGAAAAGGATTTTATTTCTCCTTCACTTACAAAGCTTAGTATGGCAACATGAAATTCTCGGTTGGAAATTCTTTTAAGAATATTGAATATTGGTCCCCAATCTCTTCAGGCATGTAGGGTTTCTGCTGAGAGGTCTACTGTTATTCTGTTGGGCTTCTCTTTGTAGGTGACCTGGTCTTCCTCTCTGGCTGCACTTACATTTTTTCCTTCATTTTGAACTTGGAGCGTCTGATGATTATGTGTCTTGGGGTTGATCTTCTCGTGGAATACTTTATTTCGATCCTCTCCATTTCCTGAATTTGAATGTTGGCCTGTCCTGTTAGGTTGGGGAAGTTCTTCAGGAGGATGTCCAATTTGGTTGGAAAACATACTTCTGGTTCCATTATCCCCATCTCTTTCAGGTACCCCAATCAGTTGTAGGTTCATTCTTTTTACATAATTCCATAGTTCTCAGAGCTTTTGTTTGTTCCTTTTCATTCTTTTTTCTCTAATCTTGTCTGCCTGTCTTGTTTCAGCAAGATAGTCTTCAAGCTCTGAAATTCTTTCCTCTGCTTGGTCTATTCAGTTATTGATACTTTTGGTTGCATTGTGAAGTTCTCATGTTGTATTTTTCAGCTCCCTCAGGTCATTTATGTTCCTCTCTAAACTTGTTATTCTGGTTAACAGCTCCTGTAATGTTTTATCATGGTTCTTAGCTTCCTTCAATTGGGTTAGAACATGTTCATTTAGTTCAGCCAAGTTTGTTACTACCCACCTTCTGAAGCCTGCTTTTGTCAATTCATCCATTTCAGCCTCTGCCCAGTTCTATGCCCTTGCTGGAGAGGTGTTGCAATCATTTGGAGGAGAAGATGTACTCTGGCTTTTTGAGTTTTCAGCATTTTTTTACTCATTCTTTCTCATCTTTGTGAGTTTATCTAGCTTTGATCTTTGAGGCTGACCTTTGGATGGGGCTTTTTGGGGGGACTTTTTTGTTGATGCTGTTGTTGGTGTGCTTTTAGTTTGTTTTTCTTTTAACAGTCAGACTTCTCTTTCATCAGGCTGCTGCTGCTTGCTGGGGGCCCACTCCAGTCCCTATTCACCTGGGTCCCTCCCACACCTGGAGGTGTTACCAGTGGAGGCTGCAGAACAGCAAAGATTGCGGCCTGCTCCTTCCTCTGGAATCTCTGTCCCAGAGGGCCACCAACCTGATGCCAGTAGGAATGCCCCTGTATAAGGTATCTGGTGACACCTGTTGGGGGTTCTCACCCAGTCAGGAGGTACAGGATCTGAGACTTACTTAAGGAAGCATTCGAGCTGCCCCTTGGCAGAGGGGGAGCACTGCACTGTGGGGAATCCCACTCGCCCAGACAGTCCTGATACCTCAGAGTCAGCAGAAGGAAAAACTAAGTGTGCCGATATGCAGAGACCACACCCACCCCTCTCCCCACAGGCTCAGTCCCAGGGAGATCAGAGTAGTGTCCCTAAACCCCTGACTGGAATTGCTGCAATTCCTGCAGGGAGGCCCTGTGCAGTGAGGAGGGTTGGGTCAGCGTCTGGCCTAAAAGGCAATCTGGCCACGATCTGCCACAGCTGCTGTGCTGCACTGTGGGGAATTCCTCCTTGGTCCAAACCATCTAGTCTTTCTAGCAGAGTAAAAATGGAAGACTGAACCTGCAGTGGAGGCTGCTGCCCCTCCTCCCCTCACCATTCTTATTGTTGTCATTTAAAAGGACCCTCCAGTGGCTATGCTGAAAATGGGCTGCTAGGGTGCAAGGGTAGACACCCAGAGACTCTTAGGAGGCTATTGCAAAACTCCAGACCAAAGGGAACGAAAGCCTGTACCAAGGGAGTACCAGGATTGTGGGAGATGTGGCTGTATTCTGTTGTTAAAGTTTATTCAGCCAAATCAGTTGACAGGTTGAGTATAGAATGGGAAAGATATGATGACTCTAAACACTTTGGTCTGAACAAGGAGATGAAAGTAGTGCCCTCTGCTGTGGTGGGAAGACTGCAGAAAGAGCAGGACTTAGGGCAACTGAGTGCACTATTTTGCACCTGTTCACTGTAAGATGCCTCTTAGCCATCCAAGAAGGGCCACAGAAGCAGTCATTTCATTTGTTCTTTCTTTCCTTGCTCCCTGGATGAGGACAGTTGCCCTGCTTTAGGCTCCTCATTACCCTGAATTTCTTCTTTCTTAGCAGTCATCAGTTTTTTGTGGTGCATTTCTTGCTGGAGTATAAGCTCTATGGGGAAGAAACCATGCCTTATTTCCCCTTTATTCCTAGAGCACATAGTAAGTGCTCAATAAACATTTCCTAAAATAAATGAATGACTAAATGTAAAAGTGCCACCTCTCTTAACAGAGCAGCTTCCACCCCTCCATACCCTCATGCCACCAAGAATGGCTATGTTCAGTCAATGGGCTGGACTGCCAACCAACAGAGGATCAAGACTAGAGGCAGGGGGAGAGACCTGGCGGCAGCAGGGAGGCTACCACAGTTTTGGATGAAATCCTTCTTTTAGGACACTTCACCTCCTAGACCCCAAATAGTAATGTTTCACTCACTCCTACTTCCTGTGAGAACCACGGTTCTAGCATCTTACAATGGAGCCACTACCATTCCCATTGAACATTTCCCCCAGTCTGAAAGATACACTCAGTAACCACTAATAAAGCACAGGTGTTTGCATGTTACACAAATCCTGCAGTTTTTACTAATAAATGTATTTAGAAAGGTAGGGTAAAATTGCCTACGATGATTTAAATTCCTGTGTCCAGATTTGCCCAATACTGTCTTGAGATTAGCATCCCAGGAATTCCTTCATTCCCAGGCAAGCCAGGATGATCAGCAAACCAAGGTGCCAATGTGACCATTGAAGGATGCATGCTCTTTTCCAGAAGCTGGCCTGCAGGACTGTTGAAAATAGGCCTCAGAGAATTTTTCCATTCTCAGTGTGGCAAAGACTCTCTGGTCACACCCTTGCCATTGCAGACTGGAGAATGGAATCCTAGAAAGGCATGTGACTCTTCCACATTCACCCAGTCAGGTTTTCCCATGTCAGCCATTTCTTGCTGGGAACCTCTACATCCAAAGTAAAGTAAAAAGCAATGTATGTATTACTACATCCTCCAGTCTCTTTGGGAATTCTTGCACATTCCCTTATCCCTGACTGGCTCCTGGCTATTTCTAGGAGCGAATAGGGCATGCAGAAGGCAGGAACTGCACAGTGAGAGAATAACAAGGCATCCTGTGATCTTCATCCCATGCCTTATTGAATCAACTGTGAAGCCATGAGTATGAGCAGATGATTCTGGAATAATAGGACATAAGCAAATGACTCAAATTTTGGGGGCTTTGATTTCTCTCCAACTAAGAAATAAACTTAGCTGCTTGCCAAATTGCATACTGAGATATTTAAGAAAGCAGGGGGAATTTAACAATTAAACTACTTCCATCTCATTTTTTTTTTAAAGTAGGGATAAAGGGCTATAGGCCCGAGTTCCAGGCTCCTGGCCTATCTGCCTACCGAGTTACCTTTAACTTGGCGATTACAATGCAGATGGGAGCGCCTGGATGCGGCCACATGAAAAGCACCTTGGCGGTTATCTCAGTCGGCCGCCCGCAGAACAAGAAGGGCCTTTCATGCAGCAGTGCAGGGCCCAGGGAGCACAGTGACGCTCAGGGCACCCCAGTGTTCCAAAGCAAGGCTTCATACCACAGCCACTCAGGTGGAAAGAAGGATCTGCCCTGTGCTCCTCTGCTCGTGTCTAGGGTCACAGATGAATAGAGTCTGATTGAGGAGCAGAGCTAGCATCACAAGCAGCTCGCTGATGTGCGGAGAAGGGTGTTTTGTTCAGAGATAAGGCTGGAGTCGGGGAGGCTATGGGGTTCCCAGGGCGGTCAGTTCATATCATCGGAGACAACACAGCATTGCTGAGAATGGCCAGCTCCCTCCTGGATGTGATGAGGCCAAGAGAACAATGTGGCTTGTGTAGGTGCTGATGGGAACTGTGCCTCCAACTGCTTCCAGGAGGCTTAACTTCTAAGAATAAAGGGTTGACTTTAAATTCTATCCCACACACTTGTTTCCTGGCCTCAAACAATTTTTCATTCCATACAACCTCAAAAATACAAACCATCATTTGTTGAGTGCCTCTGCCAGACAGGGGCAAGGACAGCGAGCACAATGGTCAAGAACCCAGGCTCTAGAAGCAGGCTCCAAATCCTGCACAGAGTAGGTGCTCAATGAACAATAATCACTGTGGCCGTTACGGACAAACCATGACAGTGACGGCCAATGGCTGCAAATGCCCATCTAAAAAAAAAAAACCACGCATGAGCACAGGATATCTTTCCATTTATGGATACCCTCTGCAGTTTCTTTCTTGAATGTGTTAAGTTTTCAGTGTACAAACTTTCACCCTCTTGTTAAATTCATTCATAAGTATTTTATTTTTTGATGCTTGCCATAGTTTAGATGTTTGCCTCCCAAAACCTCATGTTGAAATTTGATCCCCAATTTTAGAAGTAGGACCTAATGGGAGGTGTTTGGCTCAAGGGGGTAGATGCCTCATGAATAATCTCTCTGGAGGGTGAGTTATCACTCTTTTAGTTCCCACAAGACCTTATTGTTAAAAAGAGCCTGGGATGGGAGGCTGAGGCGGGTGGATCACGAGGTCAAGAGATGGAGACCATCCTGGCCAACATGGTAAAACCCTGTCTCTACTAAAAATACAAAAAAAAAAAAAAAAAAAAAATTAGCTGGGCATGGTGGTGCATGTCTGTAGTCCCAGCTACTCAGGAGGCTGAGGCAGGAGAATTGCTTGAACCTGGGAGGCGGAGGTGGCAGTGAGCCAAGGTCACGCCAACTGCACTTCAGCCTGGTGCCTGGTAATGGGGTGAGACTCTGTCTCAAAAAAAAAAAAAAAAAAAAAAGCCTGTGACTTCTCCTCTCTCCTTTCTCTTGCTTATTCTCTTGTTCTATGATCTCAGTACATACCAGCTCCCCTTCACCTTCTGCCATGAGTGGAAGAAGCCTGAGGCCCTCACCAGCAGCAGGTGCCTATGGCATGAATATTGCACAGCCTGCAGAATTGTAAGCCAAACAAAAATTTTTTTAATAAATTACATAGCCTCCAATACTCTTTCACAGAAACACTAAATGTACTAAAACAATGTTGTCATAAGTGGGATTGTTTACTTGATTTTTTTTTCAGGTAGTTTGTTGTTAGTGTATAGAAATGCTACTGGTTTTTGCATGTTGATTTTATATCCCGCAACTTTTCTGAATTTGCTTATTGCTTCTCAAAGTTTTTTGGTGGAGTTTCTAGGGTTTTCTATATATAAGATCATGTCATCTTCAGACAGAAAAAAATTTATTTCTTTTTTTTCCAATTTAGATGGCTTTTCTTTCTCTTGCCTAATTGCTATTATTAGGACTTCCAGTATACTATGTTGAATAGCAGTAGTGACAGGGGACATCCTTGTCTTGTTCCTGATCTTAGAGGGAAAGCCTGCAGCTATTTACTGCTGCTGTAATATAAGCTGTAGGCTTGTTTTATATGTCCTTATTATGTTGAGGTACATGTATCCTACACCTAATTAGTTGATAATTTATATCATAAAAATACATTAAATTTTGTCACATGCTTTTTCTGCATCTAACAACGTGATCATGTGATTTCTATAATTTTTATTCTGTTAATACAGTATATCAAATGTGTTGATTTCCATATTTCTAAGGTACCCCTCCAAAACTCACATTAGAACTTAATTCTCAATGTGGCAGTATTGAGAGGTGGAGCTTTTAACAGGTGATTTGGGGAATCAGGGCTCTGCCCTTATAGATAGATTAATTCATTCATGAATTAATAAAGATTTAATAGATTACTGGGAATCATGGGAGTGGGGCTGGTGGCTTTAGAAGAGAAAGATAGCTGAAAGAGCATGCTCAGCTTCCACATCATGTGATGCCATATGCTCCCTTGAGACTTTGCAGAGAGTCCCCAATAGCAAGAAGGCCCTCACCAGATCTGGTTCTTTGACCTTAGACTTTTCGGCCTCCATAACTGTAAAAACTAAATTCATTTTCTTTATCAATTACCTAGTTTCAGGATTTCTGTTACAAATAACAGAAAACAGAACAAGACACATATGTTGAACCATCCTTGTATCCCAAGGATAAATCCCACTTCATTATTGTGTATGATCCTTTTAACATAATATTGAATTGCTAGTATTTTGTTGAGGATGCTCGTATCTATGTTCATCAAAGATATTGACTTGTGATTTTTTTATTCTGTAGTGTCCTTGCTGGCTTTAGTACCTGGATTATACTGACTTTGTAAAGTGGATTTGAACATGTTGTCTGCTTCTTCTTTTTTTTTTTTTTTGAAGAGTTTGAGAAGGACTATCATTAATTCTTCATCAAATGTTTGGTAGAATTCACCAGTGATGCCACCAAGGCCTAAGCTTTTTATTGAGAGATATTTTATTACTGATTAAGTCCACTATTTATCTGTTTCAATTTTCTATTTCTTCGTGACTTAGTCTTGATAGGTTGTGTGTTTCTAAGAATTTACCCACTTATAGGTTATACAATTTATTGGCATATAATTGTTCAAGGTCCTTTGTATTTTTGTGGTATCAGTTGTTATGTTCTTTCACTTATAATTTGAGTCTTCTCTCTTTTTTCTTCATTAGTCTATGTAAAGTTTTGTCAACTTTGTCTATCTTAAAAATCCAGTTCCTAGTTTTACTGATCTTTTCTATTCAGTCACTTTGATTCTTCTCAAGTCATTTGAGATATAGTCTTCCTTAAATCCAAAGTTGTTAGCAGGGCCTGGAAGGTGTCAAAGGATCCATTCCTGTCTGCTTTCATTCCTTCCCATTCTCCCCTTGCTCACTCTGTTCCAGCCAAAATTGCCTTCTTGTTATTCCTGTCACTAGGAGCACACTCCCACCTCCTGTCCCCTCTTCAGGGAATGCTTCTCCCCATGATATGTGCATGGCTCACATTCTCACTTCATTCAGGTCTCTGCACGTCACCTCATCAAAGGGAATAATATCAGTTTCCTTAATTCTAGATGCTGCAACAGAAATTGTAGTCAACTAATATAAATAATATCTAGAATTGCTTACTTTAGTTAAGAAATTGATACTAGAATTGGAGTGATGTTATAACCAATATTTGTTTAGCAGTCAATCATGATAATTTATTTCTCATTTATGCAAAATTCAGTAAGGCTTGGAAAGCTCTCCTGTTCATCTCCCCTCCAGGTGATGTCTCAGGGATCCAAGCTGTCCCATCTTGGATTTGCATCATTCAATGTCACTTCAAAAGGGGGTGGGTGAAGAGTCTGGAAGATTGCATGGGATGTTTCTAAAGACCATCCCTGAAATTACCTTACATCACTTAACATACATTTCTTTGAACACAGTCACAGAGATAGACGCTCACTGCCAGGAATGCTGGGAAATGTAGGCTTCCTCTGTACCTAGTGAAAGTAAAACCTGGAGCAAACCACAACAGCCTTGACTCTGCCACAAGTTACATCTGGATTGGAATTCTGCCTCTGTCTGCCGTCTTGGAGCTCTTTGGATCTTTTTCTTCATTTGTAACTTGGAACTAATGATGCCCACCCACAAGATGTACAGAATGTCACACACATAGCGAGGGATAAGTATTTGCTTATTAATAAATTTAGATTGAGAAAATTACATAGGCCTAAACTCTTGAAATAAATTGTCTTAAATATCAAAATATTAAGCAGAATGACAAAAAAAAATTTAAAAAACAAACAAAAAAATTAAGCAAAATTAACCCTGAAACTATAGAATAAAATGATATACCAAGAGGACAGTTGGAAAAAATAACACTATTAGATATAAACAATCTGTCAACAATTGAATGACAGTGTAATCTCTTTCTTTTCTGGTCTATTTTCATACATGGTCTTTCTCCTTCTCCTCTTCCCCAGCAAATTACTCTTTCTCTCCTTGTGAAAACAGAAAACTGTGAAGAATCATTTGCAAATTTTAAAATTTTTAATTAACAGAGTTTCTTAATAGCAGAAGATATGAAACAGACAATATATTAGGGGAAAATCTCATATTAACACCACAAGGTTTAGTGTAGATAATTAAGACTTAATGAATCACCTACAAAAACTTCTATAGGGACTAACAATACCAGAGAAATGCAGTAGATACAATTTAGGAGTGTGAGTTCCTTAATTAATCACAACGAAACTTTTATTTTACACAGGGCCACCCTTGAGAGTGCTTTCCCATGAGCCAGAGGAGGGTTCAAGATGGAAGCTTCCAGGGACTCAGACCCCTCACCCAAGGTGAGGACTGAAAAGAGAATTGGGCAACAAGAGGCCTATGCTTGTCATTACCAAGAGCATTCTGCGAAGTGATACAGACAAATGGAGGTCACAGCATGGGAGAGATGAAACAAATGAGGTTGGAGAATTGACACATGGCATCTACTTTTTAGAGAATTTTGTAGTGAAGAGAATGAGAAAGAAGAAACTACCCTTTGACAGTGTGGCAAGAGAAGTTGTTTCATTCATTGATTGTCATATGTGTTTGTTATTTGATTAAGAGAAGGGGGAATGAGCTTTCTAGAGAGGCTGAGGACAGAAGTGGTAGAGAGGTAGCAACTGACTATACAGGGACCCCAGGGTATATCAAGGTCCTGGAGTGGCCTCAGTGGTTTGAGCCTAGTAAGGTATGAAGGAGCTGACCCAGGGTTGGAGAAAATGTGGGAAGAATGGGAGGAGACATGAGCACACTTGCAGGTGACTGGAAAGCACGCGAATGGAGTTCCCAGTAGATCTCACATTCCTCTGATCTCAACATCCCTCTGCTAAGAAAAAGTATGAAGTGGGGTCAGGAAAACAGTGAAAAATATGGAAACAAACCCCTTTAAAAATGACAAAAGAATCAAAGGTGGCATATTCATTTTCTATTCTTGCATAACAAACTACCATAAACTTATACTCATTTATTGTCTCAGTTTCCAGGGGATTGGAATCTGGGCACAGCCTCTCCATTCAGGGTCTCCTAAGTCTGCAGCTGAGGTGTTCACTGGGATATATCCTCATCTGGAAGCTCGCCTGGGGAAGAATCTGGTTCCTAGTTCATTCAGGTTGCTTGAAGAATTCATTTCTTTATGGCTGAGTGTCCTGACTTTTTGCTGGATGTTAGCTAGAAGCCACCCTCAAGTCCTAGAGGCTCCCTGCAGTCCCTTACCAATGGGTCTCCTCAGCAAGGTCACTTACTTCATCAGGGCTACCACCATTTGAGATACAGGCTTCCTTGAATCCAAAGTTGTTAGCATCAGGTCCCACCTGCCTTCGTCCCTCACCATTCCCCTAACCTTGCTTACCTGGTCCCAGCTACAATGGCCTCTTTGGTATTTCTGTCTCTAGCCTGAGTCTCTAGCTCTCATATGCCCACACAAATTTTGCCCAATGTAACTTGCCCACAGGAATGACACTCAGCCACCTTTGCCATATTCAAGCAAGTTAAAGATATTGCTCACACTCAAGAGGAAAGCATTTATACAGAGGAATGATCACCAGGAGGTAGCATCACTAAGATCACCTTAGAATCTGTCCATCACAGACACTTCCTTAGTGTGGATATCTGGAGTCAGAATCTAGTGCAGGGATTGGGGCAAATAAATGCTCCTGGTATTGGCGCCTCCTAAGTCAGCCAATACAGATGAAGCCTCAGCTTCTCCACTCTCTGTTTGTTTATTTGCTTGCTTGTTTATTTAGAGGTTTTGCCATGCTGCTTTGTAAAAAAAAAAAAAAAAAAAAAAAAAAAAAAAAAAAAAAAGAAGAAGAAGAAGCAGGAAGCAGGGAGGTGGAGGTAGTAATATTTATTTTCTGAAAGAGAAACCTCTTCTCATGTAAAGGTTAAAAGGACTGTGTTATTTGTGTTTTCTTGGCCCAGGTTTTCAAAAACCTGATTAACAAGTGCCCAAATACCTCCATGTGCTGACAGAATTACTTCTCCTGCTTAAATGTCTCAACAGCCATGGGGACAACTTGAGGTGAGGGAGACAATAGTATCCCTGCCCCTGACCTTGAGTTTCAAATCTCAATCTGTATTGACAGAGAGGCAAGCCTTTAGTCTTCACAACTCTACAAAATAAAATCACCAGCACTCTGCCTTTCAGCCCAGCCTGGCCATCTTCATAGTTGAAAACAATGGCCCATTGTTGGGTTAGAGAGCTGCAAATGGAATCATGGGGCTGAATCAGCAAACTGTGTTCGGTGTGTGTACACTGACAGTGCAGAGATGACAAACAGATCCTGGGAACAATGAGCAGCAGGCACGTGATTCTGGAGGCGTGTGAATGTGTAATTCTGACTTGCACTCTTGGTAATGAAAGTGAGGCACAGAAATGCCAAGAACACACAAAGCATTTGCTGTCAATGCATTTGTACTGCGATTGTTTAGGCACTCTTTTAATCAAGCCATAATTGGTGCTGGGAAATTAACACATGGGCACCTCTCTAAAAATCTTACAGGCTCTAATTGTGCTCACATTCTCAAAAGCACCACGTGGTACTGAAACAAAACTTCAGAATTAAAAATTTGCTCGCTCAATTAGGGTTTTCTGTTGCTACATATCTATGATTTCATTAAGGAGGTCCTGTGTTAAAATACAAATTCCACAAAATCTGAGGTCAGCCTCCTCAAGAATTGTTTGAATCCCTATCTTCAAACACCTCATCAAGCAAGCATATAGCTTCTGCTGTGTTCCTCCAGGGATTGAGAACTTACTACTACTATAGGAAATAAGTAGGAAGTCCTCTAATGAACTGAACTCTGCCTCCTGATGAGTTCTATCCAAGATCTAAGATCTATCCACAGGAGCTACACATTCTAAGTATAACTTTTCTTCTCCTTGACAGGCTGTCAGATATTTAGAATCAGACTTTCTGAAGAGTGACTTCAAGCATGGGTGCTATACTGAAAATGCAATGTCTTAGATTGGCCTTCCAGAGAAGTGCCTGAGATAAAGACAAGCAGTATATCAAGGTTTCTGGGAAGACAAGTAATCAGGCACAGGAAGCAGGACAAGGAGAAGAAGACAAACAAGGCGGAAGCTTCAGGCAAAGCCTCACCAAATCCTAGAGCTAAGCAAAGCTTCGGAGCTGTCCCATCCCTAGTCAAAATTGTTGCGCATTTATATTCTCACCCCGAGAATCATTGGTCAAGGGCTGTCCGGTGTTGGGGGAGAGCCAGTGTAAACTCTCAGGAACTGCAACTCTGCACGTATCAGCAAAATACTCTGATATCCTAGGGGAGTTCTCTAAAAGGACACAGGTCCCCACTACTGAAGGCAAAAGCATCTGATACCTGGAAAGGGATGCGCAGAAATAGTTTTTAAAAAGATCCAAGGGGAATCGTTATGGAGCAGTCACATATTGGCTATAAAAAAATAACTGGCAGTTACATAGTGAGCAGCGAGAACTGCAGCTACGTTCCATCACTCAGCAATGAAAACATCTGACAGCAATATGCTGGCCTCCCAGGTAGAAGATGGGAGGCCACCTCTCTGAAAAATCTGCCATTCTGACAGAAAAATTCAGAAGTGATGAAGGTTTAGCGTTCCCAGAGGATAAACCTGAATCAACTTATAGTTAATGTACTAATGGACAACACATACACATACCAGTCTTAAATATAAACAATCAAGGAGCACAGTAAATTTAAGGAACATCTTAACAAAATCGAAGCAAACATAATTTAAAAATAAACATGGGAAATCAAAGTAATGTTTTAAAATAAAAGAACACTGCAATTGCTATCCTCAGAAAGGCAAAAGAAATTATTTTACCCATGAAATAACAATCAGAGGTTATGTAAAAGGAGTTGACATAAAACAAGAACAAATTAAAAAGTCGATAAAAATTTTGGCATACATAGTTAATGAAGAAGAAAGAACTAGTAAGGTAGGAAATAAAGAGAAAATAAAATGAGAGCACAACTCTAGGTGATCGAACATCCTAGAAAATAGGTATGTTCCAGAAGAAAGGAATTAAGAGAGAAAATTATTTTTAAAAACTCAAGCCTCAGGATTCTCAAACTACTGGATGGGGACAAAGCTTTCAAAGTTCTGAGGAAAGATGATTTCCAACCTAGAATTCCATTTCCAACCTATCAATTAAGTTTAAGGGTAAAATAAAGATATTTTGAGAACATTAATTCCTAAAACAGATCTCTCATGCATCATTTAGGAAACTTTAGAGCATATACTCCATTTAAAAAAAAGAAAAGAAAAAATTAGGACAGTCACAAAGTAGGAAATAAAAATGGAGTGACCCAAGAAGCAGGGGCCATAACGCAGAAAAAGGAGAATCCCTGGCATGGCTGATGAAGGAGATGCAGGTCGGCCACCACCAGCAAACCTAGTGAATAAACGTTCGGGGTTGGAATTTAAGAATGGAGAGCAACAAAAAATGTCTCCACAAAAAAAGATACAACTGAGAGATCAGCTGATGAGTTTTAACAACATATTGAGAGAATATTTACACTTCTAGTGAAATGTTTGAGGTTATATTAGTAGTAAGCACTAAAAGACTAAGAAAATAAAGAAGATAATTATTAGCTCCAGGGAAAAGAAAAAGCTGTTCAAGAAAAGAAACATAATCGTAGTACACTACATGACTCAGCTCAAAATACATACTATAACAAAGAAAGTATTTCACATTAAATATTCTAACTAAAATAGGATGTTAACTATCAGGGGGGCTAGAAGAAAAGAAATGGTGGAAGGGTGGAAAGAGGGCATGTGCAAGTTACATCTTTACCTTCAACAAGAACAGGTCAATAGACAATCTGAGAACTTAAAGGAAAAAGAAAGAAAGAAATTGGAGTGTGTATTAACTTTGGATCACTGCCATAACAAATTACCAATAATTTAGTAGTTTACAACAATATAAATTTATCTTAGTGTTCTTCAGTTTAGAAGTCTAACACAGGTCTCCCTGGAGTGAGCACACAGGCAAAATCAAGGGATCAGTAAGGTCCTGTATCTTTCTGGAGACTCTGGGGAAAAACTGTTTCTTTGCCCTTTGAACTTCTGGAGGTTGCTTGCATTGCTTGACTCATGCAAAGAGCCAGTGATGATGTATTAAGTCTGAGTTCTAACTTCTGTTTTCTTCTACTTTTAAGGTCTGTTATGATTATATTGGCCCCATCCAGATAATCCTGGATAGTCTTCCTGTTTTAAAGTCCTCTGATCAGCAGCTGTGATTCCACTGGTTTTGGATATAAACTAATATATTCACAGGTTGTGAGATTTAGGATGTGGATACCTTTGGGTTAGGAAGGACAACTATTCTGCCAACCACAGAGTGTAAGCGTGTGTTGGGAAGTGTGAGAAGAAACTGTGGAAGAGTGAAAAATAGCTCCTCCTGGGGCTAAGGAAGAACAGGATAGAGGCAATTGTTTTTCCTTATAAACTAGTACCACTCTTTGCCTTTAAAAAACTATGTTAATGTATAACTTTAACTAAAATAACAATTAAATTACAAAGTAAAACTGCCGTAGCCAGGGAGAAATATTAAACAGGGAAGAAACATATCAGATTTGTCCTTTTAGAAAATTCCCTCTTGAAGCTGTGGATTCAGAGATGGGAGTTAAAGCTAAATGCACTCATCTGGAGAAGCATCTCAGGTAGAGAAAAAGAACAGCCTTTAATAATGTCTAAAAGGTGTGATCAAAACCTTGCAGAAGAAATCCAAGAAGAAAAGAAAGAAAACAAAGATGATATATTTAAAACCAGCATCCAGGACTCTGTGCCTAGACTCAGTTCTGCAACCACATTGGTGTGACTTCCTCCTGCAGGCCATGACCCTCTGGGGAAGGGGCCAGGCCTTCATTACAGTCAGATGTAAACAGGCACCTGGTAAGTGCATGCACAAACAGCGACCCACGGCTTGTAACTACACAGTCATCCCATTCAGGTCTGCCAGGAGTTCCCATGACTGCCATGGGACTAACAGAGCATTTTTGTTCTTGGCTATTACCTTGTAAATATTTCCTTAATTTAAAATTAATGTACAATTCAATAGCAACACAAAGAAAATTATACCTGAAGGGTTAATCGTCCACTGAAACAAACACCGACTCCTTTTAGTGGCATTTTGCATTATTGTATCATAAAGATAATAGGCAATGACTCATTCAACCAAGAAGGAAATAGTTCAAAGTTAAAATTATTTTGGTTCATTCCCAGTATTGACGGAGTGTGTGTGTGCGTTGGGTGGGGGGCAGGGGTGCATGCATATTTTAAAACAGTCCATAGAACTAGGAGACACACGTATATTAGATACTACGGTAACAGTTAACATAGACAAGTGCTTAAAAGTTTATGAAGTTGAGAAGACAATTTGGAGGTATTAACCCTGTTTTATAGATGCAGACACCAAGGATCAGAAAGATTCTAGAATTTGTGAAAGACAATTGTCTAGTGAGTGGGTGGGGGCTTTGAACGAATGTCTCTCTGACCCTCAAGTTTGTATATTTTTCTCTGTATCTTGCCATCAGTGAAGCTCAAACCTAATACAGGCCAGGGTTTTAGAAATATCGATCAGAGCAGGGCCCAGCTTACAAGGCATGGGCAAAATGACTAGCAGAAACCATGACGCCACTGTGTGGGTGTCATGAAAACCACTGTGAGCAGCACAGCCACAAAGCCCAGGCCTCTCAGAAGGGGCCACTCCCCAGAGCGCTGCCTTCGTTTGCTGCTACCTGATCCTTTGAACATGCCCTGGCAAATAGCAGTTACTAAATGTCAGGGGCTTAACAGAAATTGTAGGGAGAAAGACTTACAACTGATTTTTTTTTAAATTCAGTGAGTTTTAGGACAAGGGTGGACATTCACACATCTTAATTGTCACTTTAGTCAAACACTTCTGTCTGCTCAAAGCTCATCAGTATCCCAGGGGATCAAGATCCCAGAAGGTAGCCTCATCCAGGATGGAAACATAGAATTTTCTGGCAGTGCTCAGTGTCATCAACCAACAATGGATTCACTGAAATCATCTCCATTTTATTTTTTAAAAATTGCTAATGAATTGGGAGTAGGTGGGTGACATTATTTAGTCAAACTTCTATGATAAGGCACTCCAAGTGCAAGAGTCCATTAACTTTTTCTGCAAAGGACCAAGCCATCTCTGCCATGTGAAGCAAAGAACAGTAGTCCCTGCTGAGCCCTGACCAAATTGTAAACCCATAAGCAAATAAATGATTAATCTTTTAGCCAACTGATAATCTCTAAACCTTCTATTCTTTCTTAAGTTCTCCAGTTAGGCTGCCCCACCTTCTCCACCAAAATGCTCTTGCCAAGGTCATCTGTACATTGCTAAATCAATGGTTCCATTCTCAGTCCCCATTTTATTTGACCTATAAAAATCATTTTAACCAGCTGATCACTCTTTCTTCCATGATACACTTTTCCATTTGGCATCCAGGCCCCATAATGCCTTGGTTTCCCTTCCGACCCACTGTTCCCCATCTCAGCCTCCTTTTCTGATTCTTTTCTCTTGAGTTTGCATGTTAGTGTGCCCCCATGTTAATGGGATCAGTCTTTAGCCTGCTTTTCTGCTCTACCTATGACCACTGTAACAGCAATCTCATCTAGCCTCATAGATCTAAACATCACACATGAAGGATGTTTTCATATCCTTCTTATGTGATGTTTAGAATCATGAAAATGAAGTCTGGAGTTTGGAAGATGCTTAAGGAGATATAATTTTATACAGGGTGATCTAGACAGGACTTTAGACAGGTGTTCTAAACTAAATGATAATTTAGTGAACATATTATGGACAAATTCCATAATATTCCTCAAGACTCATTCTTCTGAACCCCAGACTTCATTTTTCAACTGCCTCTTACACTTCCACTTACGTGTCTGATAAACATCTCAAACATAACATGCACAAAACTGAATCCTTGATATCTCTGCCAAACCAGCCTTCCCCAATTCAGGTGATGACGACTCCATCCTTCTACTTGATCAGGCCAAAAGCTTTGGTCTCATCCTTGACTCTTCTCTTCCTCTCCTACTTTACATCCAATCTGTCCTGAAACCTCCCTTTGGCTCACCCTTGAAAAGCACATCCAGACCTGACCACATCTCACTGCCTGTAGTGAAGCTGGTCTAAGTCAATCTTGACTCTTGCCTTGATTACTGTGATAACCCCTATACATTTGCTCCCAAGTTGCCATCAAAACAACCAGAGTTGTTAAATGTCAGACTATGGCACTCGTCTGCTCAAACCCCTACTTTGGTTCACTATTTCTATCAGAGTAAAAGCTAAAGTCCTCAAAGTCCTATATGATCTTCCTTCCTCCTCACCTCTCTGTCCTCCATATTCTGCCTCTTTCCCCCTTCCTCATTCCACTCCAGTCACATTGACCTGTTTGCTTTTCCTCAGATAAGTTAGGCACACTCCCACCTTTGGGTCTTTGAATGGCGATGTCCTCTCCCTGCCATGCTCTTCCCCAAGGTATCTACCTGGCCAACTTCTCTTCTCTTTTTCAAGTGTTGGCTAAACTATCATTTTCTCAAGTCTTGTCTAGACCATTGTATATAAAATTGAATCTCCTTAAGCACTTCCTACCTTCCTTTCCCAAGCTAGAATGGGAGCACCACAAAGACAAGGATCTTTGTGTTTATTACTGATTGATCCCAAGCACCTAGGACAGTAATTGGTACTTGATATATTCTTAATAAATATTTGTTAAATGAATATATGAATGAATGATTAGCTCAAAGCCAAAGGCACGAAGGGGGAAAGGCCTTATATAAGTCACTTCTCCTTTTACAGTTCTGTTTTTCATGTTGTAAATTGAGGGCACTACACTAGCCCTCTTCTTGTCTCAAAACACTATGGCTCCGAATTGATGGATCTGTCCTTCCTGGCAGTCATATCTCCTTCTTCAGCAATAGTCCCCAGTTTCCACTGGGCATCCATTGCCCATTCAATCAGGCCATGTGGTCTAGAGGGAATCCCACATACACTTTTGGATGTGATACATGACCCAGGCCCATGCCCATCAGCACATTGCCTTTTCCAGGCCACCATAATTGGTTCAGGAACAGGCAAGGGAACCCATCAGGGAGGTTCAATGTCACTTCTAAGTAAAAATGCAAGGAGAGCAGCAGGTAGTCTTCACCTCAGTCCCAAGAGCTCGCTAGGTTTAGAGTTGCTATCTTCAGAACATGTAGCTGCTGGAGACAACCAGATTGGAGGAAGTCAGTTCCACGGAAGACAACCAAGAAATGGGAGGATACCAGGTCCCTGTAGCATCAACCATATCCCGAATTTAGCTGGTACCCTGAACTTTTCTGGGATGTGAATCAAAAAATTCCACATATGGCTTAAGCCAGTTTGAGTTGACATTTCAGCCACTTGCAGTTAAAAAAATTCCAGCACTAGAACCTAGGAACGTTTGGGAGGCTGTCTTTACTGGGAGACAAGCTACAATTTGAGATGGCACCTTCCCACTGATACACTATACAAGTTACAGCCTCATCCCCATTCCACCATCTGTTTTGGCACAAAGGCTGAAAGTTCATTACACAATGAAAACACAATGTGATAACCTCTACTTGCCCTCATTCTCTCTTCCATCTCCATGTGGGAATTTTTAAAAAGGCATTCACCAATAAAAGGAATTGTTCAAGACTACTCTATTTGTCCAACACACATAGATTATTACGCATATTGCAGGGACTCAATAAATACCTGTTGAATGATTGAACAAAGAGAACATTACTTGTGCATGCTAATAGGTGGTTTCTTTTCCTTTTTCTTTTTTGTTATTAATGCTTCAAACAGAGCAAACAGCAGATAAAAGTGATGATGGATTTTATTGAATTATAAGCTGGTACATGCTACATCCATTGGAGCCAGTTCTGGCCTTTCTAGTTTAAAAGGAACACGGGGTACTTGGAGTGGGTACGGAGATTAAACCAATGATAGATTGGAAAGTACAACATATTAATCCAGTGTAAGCGAATAGACAACCAACAAACAACTAAATAGACACTAACTACTCAACAAATGCACAGAATCCAAGAGCTTAGAGACTATCTGACCTAATAACCACCTGATTTTACAGAAGAGGAAATTGAGGCTTTCAGAACCAAGGTGACTAAAGGAAATGCCAGGGAATCTGAGATGCATTCTAAGATACTGCTTTTCAAACTGAGTCAACATCTATTAGTGAGCTGTGAAATTAGTATGTGGGTTTGGTCAATTTTTTTTTAATGAACAAATGAGACAGAATAGCAAAGAAAAAAAATCTGAGTGCATTTTCTATAAGGAGAGGTGTTACTACATGAAATTTTTGTTTCAGTTTACGCACACACACAGTGTCCTGAGTCAGGATACAAAATGCATCTCTGCTATGAATCAAGTTTTTAAAATTTCACAAACCACAGATCAAGGAAGATGAGAGCATTGACTGATTGATTACGCATTGTGTTCAGAGCCCGGCAGAGAAGACCTGCCCTGGTTCTGACTCCATGTTCAATAACAGTGAATGCAAACCTGGACAATCATCAGAATCACCTGGGGAGATTTTTAAAATACAGATTCCTGAGCACCATTTCCAAAGGTTCTAAAGGTCTGGGAAAAAAAAGTTTTATTTTTTAAAAGCTTCCCAGGAAATTTTCCTGCACAGATGAGTTTTAAGATCAGATATTTATTGGAGGAGAAAATCAGCAAAGGCTCATCCTCTATTGAGATCAATCTACAAAATGCTACAAAAGTGGCTACAGAGCAATTCCAGGTTGAACTTTGGGGCATTGACACATGGATCTCCTGCAAAGGTGCCTGTATCAGACACCACCCACAGATATTTACAAATAAGGATTTAAGGTTTCCTGGAGACCTAGGGAAGCTAGAACAGAGAGAAACAAAGGTTGAAGACTAGAACCCTCTAAAGAAGATTATCCTGATACCAAAACCAGTCAAAGATACACAAGCAAAACAAACAAAAAACTACAGATAAATATCCCTTATGAATATGGATGCAAAAATCCTCAACAAAATAGTAGTAAACCGCATCTGGCAACACATAAAAAAAGTTATACGCCATAACCTAGCGGAATTTTTTCTGGGGATACAAGGTTGGTTTAACATCCAGAAATGAATGAATGTAATACACTCTATCAATAGAATAAAAAAAAAAAAAAAAAAACCAGACCACATGACCAGCTCAATATACACAGAAGAAGAATTTGACAAAATTCAACACTTTTTGTGGGAGAAATACTTGAGCAACTTGGAATAGAAAGGAATTTCCTTATCCAGATAAAGAGCATCTATGAAAAGTCCACAGCTAACGTCATACTTAATAGTGAAAGACTGGATGTTTTCCCTTTAAAGTCAGGAACTAGATAAGGATGTCTATTCTCACCATTTAAATTCAACATTGTATTGGAGATTCAAGCCAGAGATATTAGGTAATAAAATGATAAAAGGCACCAATATTGGAAAGAAATAAAACTATATTTATTAATAGATTACATGACTTTGTATATAGGAAATCCTAAGGAATCCAGCAAAACCAATTAAAACTAATAAATGCTGTCATTGAGTTTACAGAATTATTTTCTTTTGAAGACAAGGGTGTTGCTCTGTTGCCTAAGAGGAGTACAGTGTGGCACAATCATGACTCACTGAAGCCTCGACCTCCCGGGTTCAAGCAATCCTCCCACCTCAGCCTCCCAAGCAGCTGGGACTACAGGCATGTGCCACCATGCTCAGCTAATTTTTAAATTTTTTGTAGAGATGAGGTCTTGCTATGTTGCCCCTGTTGGTTTTGAACTCCTGGACTCAAATGATTCTCTTGCCTCAGCTTCCCAAAGTGCTGGAATCACAAGTGTGAGCTACCATGCCTGGCCAGGATTTTCTGTACAAACCAATCTACAAAGATGAAACTATTCCTATACACTGGCAATGAACGATCTGAAAATAAAATTAAGAAAACAATTTCATTTATAATAGCATGTGAAAGAATAAAATACTTGGGAATATCTTTACCAAAAGATATGTAAGCATTATACTCTAAAAATTAAAATGTATTGATGAAAGAAAGTAACAATATTCTAAATTTAGGATCTCAAAGAGGCTGGATGGAAAGTCAGCAGACAGGGGTAAGAGTGAAGGTTTTGGAGAGCTACTGAGCCAGCCACCCTCGGGAGACAGTCAGGCATCTGAATTATGCACACTGCTTTTGACAAATGAGGTTTGAGATGTGGTTTGCATGCAAGATGGCTAGGTTTTAAGTCATTCAATCGTAGAATTGTTTTACACATTGAATGTTTGTATCCTCCTCAAAATTCAAATGTTGAAATCCCAATCCCAGTGTGATTCTATTAGGAGGCAGGAACTTTGGGAGATAAGTAGTGAAGGGTGCAAGAATATGCCACCCAAATTATGCCACTTGGTAAAAGGATTATTTTGAGCTAAATGCATTTAAGAAAACAGCAAACGCCACTGGGTGCAGTGCCTCACGCCAAGGCGGGTGGATTACCTGAGGTCAGGAGTTTGAGATCAGCCTGGCCAACATGGTGAAACCCTGTCTCTACTAGAACTACAAAAATTAGCCAGGCGTGGTGGCGCATGCCTGTAATCCCAACTACTTGGGAGGCTGAAGCAGGAGAATTGCTTGAGCCTGGGAGAAAGAGGTTGCAGCGAGCCAAGATTGTGCCACTGTACTCCAGCCTGGCTGACAGAGTAAAACTCTGTCTCCAAAAAAAAGAAGAAAAGAAAAGAAAACAGCAGACACAAGAAGGGCAGCACTCTGGCCTCCACTTCTTCCTAAAAGTAGAAGATAAAACTCTCATGGGAAAAAAATGTCCTCCCTATACCAGAAGGAAAGTAACATTCTGGTCACAAGAGGCTGAGTCAAAGCCAGGAGAAATCTGTACAAATCTTACTCAGATAAACCCTCCGAGTTACTCTTCCACCATCGGCTGCCCTAGCCCAAGCCCCTTTGTCCTGTAATGTTTCCGTAATTTACTACTTTTTGTCCGGTTCAGTATGTAAGTATTCAACTCTAACTGCTTCTTTGAGTTGTCAGTTCCTCATGAGGGCTCCTGAGTCACATAAAACTTACATTAAATACATTTATATGCTTTTCTCCTATTAATTGTTTTTTCTCAATTTAACTCTCAGTACTAGCCAAAAATGCTAAAAGGGAAGAAGTAAAATTCTGCCTCCCTACAGTCGATTTAGATGAGGTCATGAGGGCAGGAACACCATGATAGGATTAGTGTCCTCATAGGAAGAGGAAGGAAACAGAGCTCTTTCTCTCTACTTTTTTTTTTTATTGCACTTTAGGTTTTGGGGTACATGTGAAGAACATGCAAGATTGTTGCATAGGTACACACATGGCAGTGTGATTTGCTGCCTTCCTCCCCATCACCTGTATCTGGCATTTCTTCCCATGCTATCTCTCCCCAACTCCCCACCCCCCATCCCTCCCCCATTTCCCCCCAAAGGACCCCAGTGTGTAGTGCTCCCCTCCCTATGTCCATGTGTCCTCATTGTTCAACACCCGCCTATGAGTGAGAACATGCAGTGTCTGATTTTCCACTCTTGTGTCAGTTTGCTGAGAATGATGGTTTCCAGGTTCATCCATGTCCCTACAAAGGACACAAACTCATCGTTTTTGATGGCTGCATAATATTCCATGGTGTATATGTACCACATTTTCCCTGTCCAGTCTATCATCGATGGGCATTTGGGTTGGTTCCAGGTCTTTGCATAGCAAGGAGGCAGCCACCTGCAAGCCAGGGAAAGAGCCCTCACCAGGCACTGAATCAGCTGGCAACCAGATGGTGGGATTTGCCAGCTTCTAGACCTAAGAGAAATAAATCTTCCTTGTGTAAACCCCAAGTCAATGACACTTTGTTATAGCAGCCTGAGCTGACTAAAACAGCTTGCTTCTGCACATTTCATATTCTCTTAAAAGGGACATTTCTTGAGGTCAAGGACTCTGTTGTCTCACAGGAGTCTCATATCTCCAGTAACTGGACAAGCACTTGGAACATAATAGGTGCTCAATAAAGACTTGAGGAATAAGAGTCTCCCTGAAGGCAACATCTGTGTCTAAGTCAGTTGCATAGTTCCTGTGTCATCCAAGGTTGGGCTTCACCATCACTTTCCTTGCCTGTGGAGTGGAGATTAGCATTTTGCTGCATGGATTAAATGACATAATGTGTGTCCAGCACTTAGCATTCTGCCTGAAATATTGGAAGCATTTAAAGATTAGGACACTTTTGTACTATTGTGATGATTGTTGTTGCTATTGTTTTTGTCGTTGCATACAGCAGGTGCTCAGCAAATATGGATTGGTTCAATAAACAAATGCAGATAAAGTGTCAAAAAGAAATCATGGGGCCAGTCGCAGTGGCTCTCGCCTATAATCCCAGCACTTTGGGAGGCCAAGGCAGGTGGATCACTTGAGGTCAGGAGTTCAGGACCAACCTGGTCAACATGGTGAAAACCCTTCTCTACTGAAAATATAAAAATTAGCTAGGTGTGGTGGTGGGAACCTGTAATCCCAGCTACGCGGGAGGCTGTGGCAGGAGAATTGCTTGAACCCAGGAGGCAGGGATTGCAGCGGGCCAAGATCACGCCACTGCACTCCAGCCTGGGTGACAGAATGTCACTCTGTCTCAAAAAAAAAAAAAAAAAAAAAAAAATCATGGTTAGTGACGATTGTTCAGCTCTGTTCCCACAGGACAAGAAACCTTCCCTTGAAGTCTTCAACATGCATTAAATGTTGATCTGTCTGTCACAAAAGCACTGTCTTGACCTGAATGAAGGGGAGTGCGTGGAGACACCCAAGGATCCAGGCAGCAGATGAGTTATACATGGCTTCTACGCACAGCACCAGTAAAAACACTCTTGCAGTAGCACAGAGGGACCCGCAGCCACAGAACACTCTTCCAGGAATTTTTCTGAGGAAAAAAAGATCTCTCATAAAAAAAAAATTGCCTCTCTGTTTTCCAGAGCACTGACCACATGCATTTCTCACCAGCAAATCTGGAATATTCAACTCCCTACTGGGTTTTTCTAACCCAGAGGAAAAGCAGCACTGTGCTATATTATGTGCAGGGTGCTCTTTTTTTTTTTTTTTTTTTTTTTTTTTTTTTAAATAAATTCCATCCTGGTAAGCAAGGGCTCCAGAAGCTAACACCAGGATTTGGAGAGCCAACACTTCCTTAACTGCACCTACACAGTTTGTTGGATCCAAAGCTTGCACTTGGAATCCGCTCCCGTAATTACAATGGACAGTGCTGAACACACACAGGGGCCGGCCGTTACGGTGTCCATATCGGGCTTCTCCCAGCGTGTTTGAGGCGTCTCCCTCTCACCTACCATCCACCTGATCTGTGGGACTGAAATGATGAACATGGGGCTTGAATAGCCCAGCCTCAAACTAGTGCTGGTCACAGGTGAGCATGTCTGCATTGGTGGAGGCAGCAACTGATTTGAAATGTATTCATACTTTCACAATTGGTAGGGGTGGGAGGGAAATTTTTATATAAACCCATACCAGTTCTCCCATGAGTATATCACTGGATTTATGACACATGAAACCATGCTGTTGCAGAACGTGTGCCTGCAGGATTCTTGCAGGTGAAATTGGAAACTTGTCTTGAAATAGGGTTGTCACCTGCTAATTAAGAAGGGTGTGTAAGAGGACCTATGGTGGCAATTTACTGTTTCATACTAATCCACAAAAGTAATAAAAATCAACATGTAAGCATGTGTTAAGCCTGCTTTATTTAATTTGCCTTCTGAATGAATTTTACCTGAAGAACTAAGCAAAGCAAGAAGGACATTTAGGAACCTGAAGGCATATCAGGATATTGGGTACAACAATAAACTCAGCCTTGCTGAGGACATGCTAAAATACGTCTTGTGCCTTTTCCTTACTACACCACCACAGCCTTCTCTATTTCCAATATCTTTTTACAGAAGCAAAAAAGATCTTCTTAATTCTCCCTCTGACATTTTCATAAAACGCACAAAAAAGCCTCCAGCATATTTAAATACACACTTGTAACAGGAGAGCTTCAAAAGTATAGTGCAAAGACACATAGGGCCAAGATTGACCCTGAAGACCTGAGATTAACTTCAGTTCTGCTCTTTAATAAGAAAAAGAGTTTGGGAGCATTTCCCAACCTTTTTGAGCTTCAGATCCCTCGTTTATAAAATGAGGATATTTTCCTTTTAAATCCTCCTGGCAGGAGACTTGCGAAGATAAAGTAAAATGAGGGATGTGAGAGAGCTTCAAGCAGTGCCTTCCAAATCATTGCCCCGGAATTTGCAATCCTTCCTAAGTTTACAGTCTTGTTTAATATTTCACGTGTTTTCTGTATTCATTACATAATTATAGTAAAATGCAATTATTTTGGCTTAGAACCAGTTGACAGAGTTGATACAAGGAGATTATAACTATGGTCCAAAGTAAGAGTTCCTGCTTCATTTATGGAACATTCTTAAGTTTGCATTTGGATGGCCGGAGCCAGTGGTGACAAGACCCAATACCTAGGCTGTGTTTATTAGGGTCTTCGTAACTCAAGCAGCCTCAGTGGGGTACCCTTCACTTTAGAAAAGGCAGGTGGAGGGTGAAAGGGCTCACAGCTGGTCACAGTGTCTTCCAGTGGAGACAAGTATTCCTCAGACAATCCCATCGGGGTGAGGACCTCAGTCCGCATGTGCCTCCACCTACTTTGCTGCTCCAGGAAATTCATTTCAGCAGGTCTGGGTCCTTCCCAGAGTAAGGCAAACCCTGGGTGATAAATTCTTTCTTGCTAAACTCCCAAAAGACTGATAAATAACCAGGATGCCAACACCTGGGTTTGTAATGAGAAAGGGTGAACTGTTAGCAGGCTGGAATGGTCACATCAGCCAGTCAGTGCATTCCCTCACAGAAAGAAGAAAATCCATACTATCATTTGCTAACTATGGAGTCAGAACAAATGAATGCAGATATGCCTAATGCATATGCCTCATAAAAGATGCTTTCAGGTGTTCTTCCCCATTCTTGAGTAGCTGGAGAACTCCAGAGAGCACACATTGCTTTAATTGTTTGGCTAAGTCTTCTGGACAACTTTGGGTACAGAGTAAACATGTTTTTGTCTGTTTCCCCAGACATGTGCTTGGCCGCCACTCCATGCTTGGTACTGTGCCAAGTGTTTTTCACCATTTTCATTCAACCCTTCCAGCGACAGTATGAGGAAAGGTGTGTTGCTATCAGCACATTACATAAACTGAGGCTTACGGGAAGATGGTTGCCCAAGGGCATAGTAATAAGTGGCAGGGCCAGGATTTAAACTCAGAGTCTAATCCTCACTCTGAGCTATGAACTCTGCTTCTCACACTGGGTTGAATTAACACAGCCAACCTCTGACCGCGGCAACCCTTGAATCCTTGCTGGGAACTCTGGTGTTTCTGAAAGTCCTCAGGTACCTATAATCCAACTACTTATAAAGTTGTTGATTAAAAGAATGCCTTCATTGCCGGATATCATCTGTGATATTTCTCTCCTCCGTGTGTCTTTCTACAGTCACAGACTTAAAGTTGCAATGGACTTTTGAGTTCGTGTGATTTAAAATCATTTACTCTTAGCAGAAAATGAGACCCAGAGAAGTTAAGTACCTTGCCCAAGCTTTTCCTTAATATAATACTCAAAAAATGTCCATTGAGTATCTACTAGGCACAAGGCATAAAACATAAGTCATTGGCAGAGTCAAGGCTAGTTTTCTAATTCTTGCTTCAGCAACTCTTCTTCAGTCTATGCTGTAGCAGTTCCAAAAGTAATTGAGGAGCAATTTTTTTTAACCAATATGTAACCCTTCCCCCTGATAATGCAATGCAAATTGTGCCTTGGGTCCGATTGCTTGTCATCCCTTGTCACCAAGTTAGGCTCTCTATCCCTTGAGATTTCTTGGTCTGTAATAGGATCTCTCTTGCCCAATGTTCTCTGCCACATGGATGTCCCAAAGGTCAGATCCTGGTGGCATAAACTGGCTGCAAGTTCAGTGAGGTCTAGGAGAAGCCTCATGTCAAAATCATTTCCTTAATAGAGTTTTTAACCCATCCAACCACTCTGTAAAAATAGTTGTTGAATAAGTTAGGAAATTAAAGAACTAATGAGCAGACACATCACCCCAATCACTGCTTGTGGGATCCCAGATAAAATGCCCTTAGACTAAAAGCAAGATTGGTATCACCACCAATCTTGATGCAGGAGGTCTTTAGATACCCCTACTATTCTGTCCTATAGGATGAAGCCAGAAGCAATGGCTGACCAGAACCCATCAGCTGAGCCAAGTCTCAGCTATGGATATATGCCCCATGGCCCATGTGCACCAGGTTTTATGCCCCGGTCTAGGGTCAAATGGTGGGATGGTGAAGGAAGAACAAGCAGGAAAAGCCACTTGCATGAAAACAAATACAATCTCGGTTGTTTCATTGGGACTTGCTTTTCATGCTTTTAACCATAGAGCAGAACTTGGTCCTGTTGGCAAGTCCCTTTTGAACTACTCTTCTGTTAAGATTTCATTAAGATGCACCTCTCAATGCACCAGGATCCTGCAGCAGCTTTTGGAGACAGAGCAGACATATTGCCATGCACTTCGGAGCTTTGACATTGCCTGAAAGCCAAAATAAATTTCAAATCCCTTCTGCTACTACTTCCTATGGTATGAGGATTGGGAGGAGAGAGAAATGAGGACATTTACTTATCATTGAATGGATACTTACTGAGTACTTATGATACTGGAGTCACTAAGGACATAATGATGGACACAGCACAGTCCCTTTCCCCTGAGAACTCAGAGTCCAGGAGAAGCCTCCAGTACCCTAGTACACTGAATACTGTGATGACGGAGTTACAATTTTGTTTCAGTGTGCAGCAACAACGTCTTTCTCTAGGGAGGTGAAAGTTAAATAACATTACAGGAGGCAGTAGTGTAGTGTGTTACTTTTGTCTATGAACTCTAGAGTGAGCTTACCAGAGTTTAATTCTCAGACCCAAGATTTTTTTTTTTTTTTTTTTTTTTTTGAGATGGAGTTTCGCTCTTGTTACCCAGGCTGGAGTGCAATGGCGCCATCTCGGCTCACCGCAACCTCCGCCTCCCGGGTTCAGGCAATTCTCCTGCCTCAGCCTCCTGAGTAACTGGGATTACAGGCACGCGCCACCATGCTCAGCTAATTTTTTGTATTTTTAGTAGAGACGGGGTTTCACCATGTTGACCAGGATGGTCTCGATCTCTCGACCTCGTGATCCACCCGCCTCGGCCTCCCAAAGTGCTGGGATTACAGGCTTGAGCCACCACGCCCGGCTAGACCCAAGATTTCTGAGCTGTGTGAAACTGAGCATACTTACTTTAACCTTCTAAAAATCTCTGTTTCCTCATCTGTAAGATGGAGCTAACTGTAACAATACACAGGCAGTTATTGTTAGCTTTCAAGGAACTGAGCCTCTTTAAAGTATGCAGCACAATAATACCTGGCTTGTGTTAAGAGCGCAATAAATCTTAGCCATTACATTATTTTAATTAGTAACACATTATCCACCTAAATTAATAAAACATTCTATCCAAAGAAGGTAAAAAGAGAAACAAAGAGGGAAAGAAGGAAGGCGGGTATAGAATTAGGAGGAAGAGAAGAAGGAAGGAAAGAGAGAGGAGAGGAGAGGAGAGCAGGGCAGGGCAGGGCAGGAGGGAAAGAGGAAGAAGGAGAAGGAGAAGGAGAAGGGGAAGGGGAGGGGAAGGGAGGGGAGGAGAGGGGAGGGGAGGGGAGGGAGGGGAGGGGAGAGGAGGGGAGGAGAGGGGGGGAGGGGAGGGGAGGGGGGGAGGGGAGGGGAGGGGAGGGGAGGGGAGGGAGGGGAGGGAGGGGAGGGGAGGGAGGGGAGGGAGGGGAGGGAGGGGAGGGGACGGGAGGGAAGGAAAGGGAAAGGAAGAAGAAGGGCTGGAGGGAGGGAGGAAAGGAGGGAAAGGAGGGAAGGAGGGAGGGAGGGAGGGAGAAGAGACAGAAAAAGGAAAGAATGAAGGAAGACTACGTGCTTGGTCCTCAAATTATCCCTGAAGAAAAAAATTAAATAAAACCCAACTAGAAGCAAAAAGCATGATTTTAAAAAGAAGAAGAACCACCTTTCCTCCTTGCAGCTTTCCTGACTAACAGGCTCCCGCTCCAGCCCTTCCTGGACCTGTCTGGGGACCACGACAGCCTCTTGCTTGTGCTCAGAGCCGTGGACATCTGGGCACCACACATCTATTTCTCATTTCCGCTTTTGCTCTTCTTCCACGATCAGAAAAATATTTGTGAACATGACAGTTGTTTGGCAAATGAGAACACAAAACTTTCCAGGGCCTGGGGCATGAATGCTAAACTCTGTCATCTAACCAGCGAGTCCCCTCACAACCCTCCATATGAGGATAATTGATGTTTGTTCACGGGCAAGTCCAGATTTGAGCATTTAAAAAAATTGAGTGCCTCCTACATGTCAGAGGCCATTCCAGGGCTGGAGATTGACGATCTCTGCCCTTACATCCAAGCTGGAAAGACCCAGGTAAGCAAGAAAACAGATCTGTAGTCATTTCAGACAGCGACAAGTATAATGCTGTAAGAGCAAAATCCTGCATGTCTGTGTGGAGGGTGGGAGCTTTTTCTCATGGGGTGGTCAGGGAAGTTCTCTGCTCAATCAGCGCTTGCCAGAGCCTCAGCTTGGGGCATTGCACATGGGCTCCACACGCCTCTGTTTTCAGCAAACAAGTAAAATTTCACGTTAAATGAACTTTATTCAAATTCTCAGAAAATAAACTGATTTAGAGCAAGTCTTCATTAATCCCAACACTCATCCCCTTATAGTGCTGGATAATAAGATATGTGCCATAAAGCCCCAGGGCAAATGTAACACAGAAAGTAGTTTAAAAAAAATTATATCAAATGTCATCTCAAGCTGATAGCACAACATAGCTTCTGCCACCTGTGGTCCCAACTTTCTCTCATGATTGTAGAGACCCTGTAGCACTGGTCTCATCTCCTAACTGGTCTTTCACTCTTGCACACAGTAACCTAAGTAATCTTTTTAAAATGCACCTCTAGGCCAGACGTGATAGCTCATGCCTGTAAGTGGATCACCTGAGGTCAGGAGTTCGAGACCAGCCTGGCCAACATGGTAAAACTCCATCTCTACAAAAATACAAAAAAATTAGCCTGGCATGGTGGTGTATGCCTGTAATCCCAGCTACTTGGGAGGCTGAAACAGGAGAATCGCTTGAACCCAGGAGGCAGAGGTTGCAGTGAGCCAAGATCGCGCTACTGCACTCCAGCGTGGGCGAAAGAGTGAGATTTCATCTCAAAAAATAAATAAATAAAATGCACCTTTGAAAGAAATAATAAACACTGGGCATTCCAAAAGGCTGAAGGAGGGAGGGGGCAAGGGTTGAAAAAATACCTTTTGGGTACCGTGTTCACTACTTGGGAGATGGGATCAAGAGAAGCCCAAACCTCAGCATCACGCAATACCCATGTAGCAAACCTGCATAGGTACTCCCTGCATCTGAACTTTTTAAAAGTAAAAATAAAAATAAAATGCTCCTCTGATCAAGCACTCCGCTGCTTAAAATCCTTCAATGGCTCCCTTGACTCTTCATCTAAAGACGAGGCGCTGAAGCTGGCCCACACCCAAATCTGATGTTCAAATATATTAATATAACTCCCCAGGTGCTTATCAGTCAAAACACAAGCCAGCCAAAAACAACCTTATGAGCACACAACCCTGATATGTGTATATTTACTTTAAAATTATATACATGTACTACCATCAATCCCTATGTTAAATATCAGTAAGATTATTTTTTCTCATGAAAACAAATCCAAATAGAAGCTCTACCATTTCCTTTCCTAGGGGATTGGCATGTGCACCCCAACCATGAACAATGACCCTTTCCTGTGAATGTCTAACATAAAAATTAATGGAGACAAAAAATATATTGTTAATTTTCATGCTGCTGATACAATATGACTTACTCTATGCACTTGGACTTGAAATTTTCGTGTAAACCAAATTTTAGCAAAAGAAACTATTGTAAACACAATGAGGGAAACTGGCTATTCAGAGGAATCTTCTTTAAGCATCTCTTTTGTAAAGTAAGTGAGTATTTTGTAATTGAATCAGTTCAATACAAATTTATTCACTTTCTAAGCTCCTGCAATACATTAAAAAAAAAAGAAAAGAAATCCCCACTGGTCAGGCATGGTGACTTACGCTTGTAATCCCAGCACTTTGGGAGGCCAAGGGGGGTGGATCACCTGAGGTCAGGAGTTCAAGACCAGGCCTGCCAACATGCCAAGACCCCATCTCAAAAAAAAAAAAAAAAAAAAAAAATTAGCTGGTTGTGGTGGCAGGCGCCTGTAATCCCTGCTACTTGGAAAGCTGAGGCAGGAGAATTGCTTGAACCTGGAAGGCGGAGGTTGCAGTGAGCCGAGATTGTGCCACTGGACTGCAGCCTGGGCAACAGAGCAAGACTCTGTCTCAAAATAACAAAAACAATAATCACCACTAAAACAAAGCCAACAGCCAAGAGACTTAAAAAAATTATATTTCTTGCCCATTTGCAATCTAATTATTTCACTATCTATCACTGTAGAATTGGAAGAAACACCCCAAAGGAAGCTTCCCATTATGGTATAAATAATTAGTGAGCTCTTTTGAAAAAATGGTGCAGACACAGGCAGGCCTAGTGGACATGTACAGTGTTTCAAAAATCCAAAGGATGGATACAGCCAGGTGCAAGTAAACTTTTCACTCTTCTCTAAACATTGGCCCCAGTTTCTCACTTCCAGTCTTCTGTTGATGCTGGTTCTCTCACCAGAAACGCTCCTCCTAGACCCATCCCTCTCCCACCCAGGCGACTGCACGTAAGCATGAGTGTGCACATACACAGACACACACAGTCCAACTCAGCCATCCAAATCCTGCCAACCTTCAAAGCCCATCTCAAACACAGTCACAGTTCAAACAACTATACTTTGATCAACAACAGACCAGATATACAATGGTGGTCCCTAAGACGACAATATGCTTATTTTTACTGTACTTCTAAGTTTAGATTTGTTTAGATCCAGAAACACTCCCCATTGTGTTACAATTACCTACAGTATTTAGTACAGTAACATGTTGTACAGCTTTCTAGCCTAGGAGTAATAGGCTCTACCATGTAGCCTAGGTATACAGTAGGCTGTGCCATCTAAGTTTATATAGGCACACTCTATGACTGTCGCACAAATTGCCTCCTCACACGTTTCTTAGAACATACCCCCATCTCTGAGTGACACATGACTCTATAACTTTTTCTGGGAATCCTCTCTTGATCTGTCCCCACTGAGACTAGAAATTGTGAAAATCAATTCATCTGAAATCTCATATCCCTTTCTCTGAAAAATACTTAGAAAACAAATTTAAAAGTGCTGTCCTGCACTCCTCCTATTAAATGCTGACCATGTTAAGATTACAGACTTTATATGTTTCCCACAGCACCTAGTTCATTGTTTTGTAAACAGTTGATGCACCGTCAATCTTTGGCAAATGAACGGAAAAAGACCTTACCATCAAATAACCTTCCATCGCTGGTAACAGCCCAGGTGGTTTACATAGTTTCTGAAACTATTATCTTTAAAGTGTAAAGTAGGTCAGCACATCATTCATGAAAATTACATAACTGTGTTATGTAAAAGGCTCAGACTATGCAGGCAAATTTGAAAGTTTATGTTCCACTCTTAAGCTTGTCATCATGATACCTTCCTGAGAGAGTTTATGCAATTAGTCAGTGCTCCCACCCAACAGTCTGAGGGTCCAGGCCAGTGAGTACAGCATGAGACACTGCAGGTGGGGTCACAATTGGAGTCCCTCCATTGGCAGCCTGTCACTTCCCACCTCCCATGGCAGCCGTGGCCTGTGGAGGTGGGAAGAAAGTCAGGCAAGACTTGACTGCTCAAACCTCACAACAATCAGCTTTAAAAAGTTACAGTTCTAGGTCATTTACTACAAATAAGGCACACTTCTATTTATAGGGTGATGAAATCTATGTGTAAATCTCTATTTTATTTTTTTTATTTTTTTATTTTTTTCTGAGACAAAGTCTCACTCTGTTACCCATACTGGAGTGCTGTGACATGAGCTCAGCTTACTGCAACCTCCACCTCTCAGGTTCAAGCAATTCTCAAGCCTCAGCTACCAGAATAACTGAGATTACAGGCATGCACCGCCATACCCAACTAATTTTTGTATTTTTAGCAGAGACAGGTTTTTGTTGTATTAGCCAGACTGGTCTTGAGCTCTTGATCTCAAGTGATGCACCTACCTTGGCTTCCCAAAGATCTCGGATTATAGATGTGAGCCACCGTGCCCAGCCTAAACCTCAATTTTAAAATGAGTTCAACCAAGGAATGGCTAAGATGCATTCTATAGCTAAAATTATTATTCTACACATCCCCCAAAACTGTGATACTGACAATTATTACAATCTTGTCAATGGCCGTTTAAGAATAATACTTCCCCTCAAAAAATAAAACAGATGGAGGAAGGGAGAGGGAAACAGGGAAGGGTTCTAATGATCACAGTTAGGTCTTTAGGTGGTTGATCAGATGCCTATTTTCCCTCTGACAATTCTAAGTTTTTGTGAAAGTAAATTTTAAAATGTACTAAAAGTCACCCTTTCAGAATCAACTCCCAGATAAGTTGTATTTATTTGGCTTTTTTTAAAAAAATATGACAATCAGAATAAGGTGAGCTGAAACATAGATACCTGAATACACACACACACACACACACACACACACACACACACACACACACTTATTTTTATTTATTTTTTGAGATGGAATATTTGTCTGTCACCCAGGCTGGAGTGCAGTGGCATGATCTCGGCTCACTGCAAACTCTACCTCCCTGGTTCAAGTGATTCTCCTGCCTTGGCTTCTCAAGTAGCTGGGATTACAGGCACCTGCCACTGTGCCCACCAACACACCTGGCCAACTTTTTATTGTTAGTAGAGATGGCATTTTGCCATGTTGGCTAGGCTGGTCTTGAACTCCTGACCTCAAGTGATCTGCCTGCCTCGGCCTTCCAAAGTGCTGGGATTACATGTGTGAGCCACCACACTCAGCCTTCAATATATTTTTTTAAAGTCGAAGTTCAGCTGTCTTTCAAGGAAATTTGAAAGTCCAAATGTATTTTTTATGCAAATGATCAATTATGCCTGGATAAAACCTACCCTCTACTTTTACTTAACTTTTTATTATGGAAGATTTAAATGTCTACAAAAATAGGGCAAGTAGTTTAATGAACCTGGATGTACTATGTCAAGCTTCATTTACAGCCAATCTTGTTTACCTATATTCCACATATCTCTCTCCCCTATTCCCATTTTGAAGTAAATCTCAGATATTACATCAATTCATCTATAAGCCAGGTGTAGTGGCTCAGGCCTGTAATCTCAGTACTTGGTAGGCTGAGGTAGGAAGATCACATTAGGCCAGGAGTTTGAGACCAGTTTGGGCAACATAGTAAGACCTTGTCTCTAAAAAATAAATAAGTTTTTAAAAATTAGCTGGGCATGGTGGCATATGCCTGTAGTCCCAGCCACTCGGAAGGCTGAAGCAGGAGGATTGCTTGAGCCCAGGAGGTCAAGAATGCAGTGAGCCATGATCGCATCACCGAACTCCATCCTTGTTGAAGGCCAAAACCCTATCTCTATATTTTTAATTTATTTTTATTTTTATTTTCACTCAGAAAATGATTCAGTTCCAATAAAGCAAGACCCTATCTCTAAAACAACAACAGCAAAAGAATTCTGCACAGCAATTTACCTGTAAATATCTCACTATGTATATCTAAAGAAAAGGATATTCAAAAATACCTCAATAACATTGCCACACCTAATTCTTACACTGTTAAGAATTAACGATAATTCTTTAATACCTTAATATTGCTGAGGAGCTAGACCATGTTCCAGTGTTACATTTCCTTTATTATCTCAAGCATTTTAAAATTGTTTGTTCAAAGAAGGTTTCAAAATAGGTCCATAGAGTGAGACTAAATTGGTTGGTAGTCTGTAAGGCTTTTTTTTTTTTTTTTTTTTTTAAATATATATGTTCCTCCTTATCTCTCTTTGTTTATATCCTTGAAATTTTTTGTAGAAGAAACTGGGTCACTTACCCTGTAGAATTTTCCATGGTCTACACTTTGCTGATTCCATCCCTGAGGAATTAACCTGTTCCTCTGGACCCCCTTCTTCCTGTAGCTGGCAGTTAGATGGAGGCTCTGGATCAGATTCAGGTTATTCTTGTCAGACTATTTCACGGGTAGAGCTATGTTCTTCCAACAGTTGGGTTGCTTCTCTGCTTGTGATGTTTGCAGCCATTGATGGTCACTTCCTAGATCCATTAATTCATTAAGGCTTGCAAAATGGCCCTCTCTTCTCCACTCTATCTCCCAGGTAGTAAGCTCTCTATCTGAGGATGTATTCTCACTGGCTTTCTCACTGCCATTATTTCTGTTCATTGGCTATTACACATCTCTAAAAAAAAAACTCCTCTCACCAGCTCTTTTGTTTCCTAAGGTAGGGTTCTTATAGAAATAAGATAAGCTTTCCTCTTTCATTTACCAATTTTCAAACTAACCAGTTGTACCCTAGCATTCTGCAAGAGTGACTGATGATTTTTCTAGCACCATTTGGAACTCATGGATTAAAACATATTTGATGTGCTTCAATCCACCTTAGGTTTTATCTTTATTAATGTTGAAATATTTACCCTGAGGGAGCTTTTGCAAGTTGTCTCCTGAGTCTTTTTGACATGTTTCTTCTAGTCTTCGATAGCTTCCTGGCTTTCAGTTATGGCAATTGTCCCAGGCTCACCTTGTTTATTTCCTCCCAGACCTGGAATCCACCATCTTGCCAATAAGCTGTGGTTCCTTTCAGTAGAACCACAATCTGGGTGATAGGTGTTCCCATTGCTACTGGTTTGGTCATTCTTTCTAGGCTTTTTGAGTGGATAGACCTTGAGAAAAATCTATCAAGTTCATACTGATATTCCTAATTCAAAATCAAGACTGCAAGATTTTACCTGAATTCCTTGATCTTAATCTATATCCACAAAAATCCCATTTTTCAATGACACCAACATAATTATTCATTTGCTTTATCCCACACCATACTTAGAACAGTATCAGAATAATAATATAAGCATTAACACCAAAATGTTATTACTAAAAATAGTTTAATATTATTTGAAGTTCTTTTTATCCTTAGGGTATATACTCACCAGGGACATGTAGTCAAGTTATCTTATTTAAAAGTCACCTGCAGGAGTTCCTGTCTCTGCTTATGCCATCAGCTCAATTCAGAGTTAGGTTTATTTGTTTCATTTTATTCTTAACTTTTAGAGATTACCTTTTTAAATTTTAATTTTATAATTTAGTTTCATAATTATGTAAAACATTTGCATTTGATTTGATTTCCAAGATCAAATTTGAAACTCAAAATGTAATTAACAGGGCTAGCTTTCATCTCTGAACTCTCCACACTACTCCTTTCTTCCTCAAAAAGAAGCTGTTTTAAAGATATGCTTTATTCTTCTATTTTTTAGTACAAGCAAATCATATATATGTGATTATGTATTTATATGTGTGTATATATGTGTAATATATATGTGATTCTATACATGTCATCATACATATGTGTATATATGTATGTGTGTACGATTATATGCCTGTATTATATATTATATATATTTAGACATAATATATATTTTTATATTATATATAAAAATATATTTATATATTATATATTATATACACACATATGTATGATCACATGTAATCACATATATTACACATATATACACATATATACATAATCACATATATATGATTTGCTTGTACTAATATATATTTATATATTTATATTTTATATATAATATAATACATATATTTATATATTATATGTTATATACTATATTATATAACATATATTATACTATATATGTTATATATTATATATAATATATATAATATATAATATATAATATATAATATAATATACATATTATATATAATATAATATATTACATATAATATACATATAATATAATATATATTATATATATAAGTGAATATGTGTATGTGTATGATTATAATATAAATATATCTATTATATATATTTATATTATAATCATACACATACACATACATATATTCACTTTATATATTTATAGATATATATAATCATACAAACACATACACACATATATATTCACTTTCTTTGATAAACAACAACACACTATTCTTTTTTCTCCCTTATATTCACTTAACATACCTTGGACGTCACTCCGTAGCTATCACAGGATTCATCCTCATTTCTTTACCTAGCTGCCTAGTACATACTCAGTCAGTTAGATGTCCCATAGTTTATTTAACCTGTCTCTTGTTGGCGGACATTTGGGTTGTTTTCAGTCATTTGCTCTTATAAAAGTGCTGTGATGAATAGCCTGCGTATCTGTCTTTTCATGTTTTTGCTGAGGTATCCTGGTGATTCCTAGAAGTGGCATTGCTGGGTCATAGGGTCAATGCTCATATGATTTCGCTAGTGTCTGTCTCCTCCCTGGGATTGTCCCATTTCATATGTTCTCCCAGAGTTGAATGAAAGTGTCTGTTTCCCCATAGCTCTGCCAATAGATCATGTTGTCAACCTTTGGGATTTTGACATCTAATAGGTGAGAAATGGTACCTTGGTATAGTTTTTACTTTACATTTATCATATTATTAATGAAGTTGTTGATCTTTTCATACTGTTAAGAGAGATGTGGATTTCTTCTCTTGTCAACTATTTGCTTATATTTCTAACCCATTTTTCTACAGAATTGTTGTAGTTGTTCTCCTCCACTGTAAGGAGCTTTTACAAATACGTTAGGGCTACTGACAATTTGTCTCTAATGTAAGCTGTGAATATTCTTTTTCCTAGTTTGTGATTTGTCTTCATATACTATTCATGGTGGTTTTTCTTTTTTGTTGCTATTCTTTGATTGTTTTTCATACAGTTTTTTTTTATTTTGACAACAACCAAATTTATGAATCTTTTCTCTTATCATGTCTGGATATGAGCCATCATTTAGAAAGCTTCATAATCTCCAAGGATAGAAAGCCATTTGCCAATATTTTCTTTTATTATTTTTATCATTTCAGTTTTTATATTTAAATCTCTTATCTACTTGGAATTTAACCCAATATATGGAGTGAGAAACAGATCCGGTTTTGCTTTTTTCAGTAGCTATCTACTTATCTCAACACCCCTTGCAGACAAGTTCATTCCCCCACAAATTTACCATGCCACCTTTCTCATATACAAGTCTCCCCGTGCACGTGGGGCTGTTTCTGGATCTTCTACTCTGCTTTGTTAGTCTGCCTATTTACATGCCAGTACCAACCTGTTTTGATAACAGAGGTTTTCCAGTATGTTTGGAAGCCTCATGGGACTTTTTTTTCTGATTGAGCTTTCTTTTCAGAGTTTCCTTGGCTTTTTACTCACCCATTCTTCCAAACTAACGTACGTGGCTTCCAAGTGGAATTTTTGCCTATTCCTCAATTTTCCAGAATCAAATGGACAGCTGTTTGACCTGATTGACAACCCACGCTGCTGCTTGGTCACAAACCCTGGAGCACAGTAGATGTTCAAAAAACATCAATAGATATGAAGTGCCTGGGGATCTTCGGCTGGAGGGTAGCATGCAATCTCAATACCCCACAGCAAATGCTAACCCTGGATGATGACTTGACCAAGATTTTAATCCAAATTACTTCGGTATCACTGAAAGCAAGACTGGTAAATAATACTTAAGAATTATTTTTCAATAGAAAAATAATACCCTTCACATTGGTATGCCTCCAATGAGGCAATTTACTAGACTTTGAGGGACTCTTTACTCGGTGCTCTTTTACATGTTTTGCATTTGTATGACATGTATGGATCGTTTACATAATCACTCAGCAAATGTCATGTCATTCATCAATCAAAGCTACTGCGTCTCAGTTAATTCAGGTGGCAAATTTCTTTCTCGTGTACTCTCTGCATATGACATTTGGGGCACGTGGCATCTGATGAAGACAGAACATCAGACTTCTATCTAGGGTAGCCTGTGGATGACCAGGTCTGGGCCTAGTATCTTGGCTTTTGCATTGTTTTGTAGTTTTTAGGAACATAATGTCCTAGGAAAACGAGGGAAAGAACAGCTCCTTTCTTTAATAAATTATTCAAATATTGGAAATGGGGAAAAGAAAACATGGCACAAGGAGCATATTTTCCAGGTTGTGACTTTTCTGCTGGAGAAGGTCATGTCAACTGACATGGCCTTGGTTAAGCGTAACCTGCCCCGATTCTACCAGGCTAATCTGGCACGCTGGGTTTGGATACTGGGCCTGTGTCAAATGAAGCCAAGAAAATCCAGGCTCACTTACAAGGCCAAATGGAAATGAGAAGTCTCGAAAGCCCCTCTGTGGATGCGTGTCTTACTAATAGATGAACTGCCAGGTTTGACCCTGAACAATCCTCCCAGTAAAGCAGAAGGACTCAGAGATCAGCAGATGTGTCAGAGGTCCAATGATGATCTGGGGGTGCTTAGCACTTACGTCACCAATGTATATTCAGACCCAGCAAAATGCTTTTAGTGGAGGCCCAGATATAAACCCTGACTCAGTCTCCTTGCTGCAGAAACTTGAGCCTATCTGAGACTCAATCAGCATAATAAGAGTAAAAGGAGTAAAGAATATTAGGCACACATAAATGCTCAGAACAGTAGCCAGCATTAACTATCCTTAGTACCATATAGCTTTCGGAACTCCGTTAAAAATGCTCTTTATCATAAGAGAAAACAGGGCCCATCTTTCCCCCAGCTTTAAGCATTACTCTCTAGTCTCATTTCAAGCTTTTGGGAGATGACTAAACTCCCCTCTCCATTTTCCTCCATGGTCACCACTAATAGTGTTTTCAATTGAGAAGATATGAGTTTACCTAAGTGTGTGTGCAAAAGGCCCAATTAGAAATGGCAGTGATGCATTACAGTTTTCCGTCTATCTGTTCCAAGCGACAGAAAGCTTTTTCTTCCTGGCAGATGTTCGGTACCCTGATACCTACATGCATAAGAAGCCACACCAGAAGGCCAGCTGACACTCACCTGCAGAGACATCACCTGTGGAGCCGCCTCCAGAAGAGGGTGCAGCTGCAGGCACATGAGGACCACACTCCCCCTCCCAAGCCTGATAGCCCCTACGTGGCAACGCACTGAGCATTGACAATGCAAAAACCACTTCTCCATTACTCACAATTGAGTTGCAAAAAGAGATTATTCTTTGCTGAAACTTGACTTCTCATCCTGGAAGCAGGTTTTTCTCATTTGGGATGGGAGGGGGGACAAATTACATTAAAATTTGCTGGAAAATTTTGCTTGGAACAAGGAACAAAAATGTTCCTTGGCGGTTGCAGATGCCTCAGTTGTCATTCTTGAACAAAATCAGGGCTCTCTTTTTAAAAACAAACACGACCCAGGCATGTTCGCTCTTTCTTTGGAATGTATCCGTTGTGTTAAATTAGATTTTTTGAAAATCCTCACCACTGGCCCCAGTGGCTATTGCTGACTCTACAGCAGAGGAATTAAGAGCTAAATTTATTCTGCTGACTCCCTGGTTCTTCGCTTATCCAAAGGGCATTAAGATTCATTTTGGAAAATCCTAGAGATTACACACAGGCTTTCTTCCAGGGATAAGTTAAAGAATTTAGGAAACACCCAGGCTTGTGTCTTAACACACTTAAAAAAAAAAAAAAAAAAAAAAAAAAACAAAAAAAACCAAAAACAACAACAACAACAACAACAACAACAACCACCAAAAAAACATGTTTTATAAGGTGCCCTAGTGACCCAAAAGAGGTAAAGCACCTCCCGAGGAAGCACTTTTCTGTAAAATATGGTGCTTTAACCCCTGTACCTCTTTCCATTCTCAAAACTCTGCAAGCAGCAGCACTGCCCAAGGGTCCAGCCTGAATTGACATTGCATCAACACTGTCAAAACATCCATGGAAAGTGTCCCAAGACTAGAGATACTTCTTTTACCTCATTGTTGCTGACTCTTACTTCCTAGCTACATCAGTATTCCAAAGGAGAGAAGAAACTTGATGCTTGCCCCCGGGAAAATCTCTGAGTTTAAAACCTTTACTGAACTTACTGAGATCAGGAAAAGCTCATGCCCAGAATTTGTAACCCCTCTCCTGGACACACAGGCTGGCAGGGAGCCCCAGCTCTGTCCACAGGAGGCTTGGCCTGTGACCTGACTCTAGACCCGGGACCCCCTCTCTAAGAGGGAGGGAAGACCTCCCAAAGCATGGGGTTCCATCCAGGGCTCCTTATGCTTTCTAAGGCTGCCCTGTAAAACTGACTCCTCTGCTCCCCTTCATCTTCTCCCCCATCAACTCCCTCCCCTCCTATTTCCAAAAACCATAAGCATAACCAAATTTGGCCTGCTTCTTTAACCTCTAAACCTACAAATTAAAAATCAGGCAGCTCTAACATTCTCGAATTGTGCCTCATGATATTTTAGTCGTTGCTGTTGTCATTATGTTTGCGGTCCTTCCTTTTCATTCTGCGGCTGAGGAGGCACGTGTTTGCACCCTAATTTGTGAAAGGGAGGAGCCAGGTGATATTTTCTTCCTTTGGTGACAGCTAACCCATGCTGACTGAGGCAGACTGTCAGAGGAATACTTTGCCATGTAGGTGAATTTAAAGAGTAACCCTGGACATTATATTCTATTATAAAATACATCAGCATAAGGCCCTCTCCAAAAGATATGCTACAGTTCCTGCCTCATTGATTTAACCATACAAACCTGTGAGGATCATAAGCACTCATCCAAATAGGCATATCTCACATGAACATGCTAAACAGAGACAGGACATGGCACGGGAGCTGTGCGGGGCCTTGGCCTGAACCAGCACTTAGAGAATACAAAATACCACTAGAGACAAGTTCTAAAAAGTCCAGTTAATACTACATGAGCGAGCCAGTAACAAGAAATAATTTCCTAGCACAGGATACAAGATATATTTTTAGAACAGGGTCTTAAAAGTGATAGGACATTAAAGATTCTAAGGAAATCTGGTCTGTATCAGTGAAAATAATTTTGAAACCCGAGGAAAATGCTGAAGTCAAATGAAAAGGAAAGTGTGGAAGAGGCAAGTCATTGACAGGTGTCCTGGTGGCTGCACACCTGCGGAGCAGGGAGGGGGCTGGAGCACTTACCTCCCTCAGCGCTTTTCTAGGCACGTTTGTATTTCCTTTGCAGTCCTCAGCACCCTCGGGATGACCCCTGATAACAGCAATCGCCAGCGTTTTTCTGATCCTCTGCTAATTCCACACATGACCTTATCTGAGCCTCACAATGACCCTGAGAGGTAAGCACTATTGTCTCCCATTTTACAGAGAAGGAAACTGAGACCCAAGTGCTATGCAGTTTTCCTAAGCTCACTCCCAGTACGGGACATGCAAAAGCTCCACCCCACTTGGTGACTCTCAGTAACAAGCCCTCCCTACCCTGCCATACCGCCTCATGTGGCCTAATGCTCTGTCTCCAAAGATGCCAAAAACACATGGAATACACTCACACGAGTAAAACCAAGTACCCACTCATTTTGTCCAAAATGACATCCTGCGTCGAGATGCCCGGAAATATTCCTAGCGACACATGGGTTGTTCATTCTTCATTTGGCAGTTTAGCAACAAAGGCACAATTAGGCTCATCTGTAAATACAGTGAGCCCCTGAACACAGAACAGAAATAAAGTGCTTCACTGTCTTTTGTCCACATTTGTACTTTTCTGACAATTTCAGTTTCATGTCTTGAAATGAATTCATTCATGGGTCACGAGGGGAAGGCTGAATTGAGATTATGAACGCATTATGAATGCATTTGGACTGAGCCTCATCTTTGTTGTAGATTTAGAAATCTAGTTTGTAGTTTCAGGTCTTGGAACAGCATTGTGTTTCCAGCACTGTGTCTTTATGTGTACAGGTTTGTCTTTAAGCCAATGACTATTTTGCTCGATTTAAAAGGGGAAAAATAATCTTGAGTAGGGCAAAAACCAAGGACCGCACATATGATTTGAATTACAGTCAGATAATCACCATTCATGACCAGTCCAACTGGAAGGAAAGCTTGAATTTCTCCTCAGAGACATTTCCCGGCTTAACTTTTAACAAGGGCTACAATTGAGTGTGGCCTTTAAGTGAAAAGTAAAGAAGTTCAAACTATTTAAGGCCTTTACTGACTTCTCCAGCCTGCTATGAAATTAGTCTTTTTGGAAAAAGATCATTTATGAGTTTCATTGGAAGTGGTTAAAAAAAAAAAGCTCTTTCACTCCTCAACTCCCTCAAAAAAAAAGAAAGTTTTTTTTCAAATAAATTTTCCAAGCAACAGTGATTAGCATGGCTTCTCACCTTCTCTCTGTGTTTGAGGAACATATATCAAAATCTGAACACATACTCTCTGAAGGTTTTCTTTCCCACTGGATTCCAAGATGATTAGAAGTTCACCCTAATCTGTGAACGTCTGAGAGTCCTTTGACACAAAAAAAGTTACAGGATAAACAGTATATCCTGTGGTTCAAAATCCTAACATACATGCTTTCCCCAGCCCCAGTTTCTTCTGAGAAGCTCAGTTACCTTTCAGAGACGAGAAGGAATGAGAACCAAAGATCCACCTGTAATGGATGGTGTCAGACAAGGTGATTGCCCTGCAATAGTGCTTGTTTTGTGGGTGGCATAGCTTTGGGCTGTGGCAGAATCACTGAAAAAAATATCGCAGTGCCCAAGCCATACCCAAGCCAGTCAGATCTGAATCTCTGTGGATTCTGTTGTCTTAGGGAACAGTTTCTGGGCTCTGGATTCAGAAAAGTCTGGTTCCTATCTGATTTTTCCTGCTTACTGTTTTTCAGACAAGTTACTTAACCCTTCTGAGCTTAGGTTTCCTCTCATTTAAAAGGAAAAAAAAGCTAAAGATGTCCACTGTATGAGATAAAAATGAGATATAATATTGGCGAACATACTGTCTGGCTTTAAGTGATCCATAAATGTGTGATAACTTAATGTTTAGAAATAGTTACCAGTGTTTTCTCCCGGTTTCCTTCTCCCACCCTCAATCTTGGCCTTTCTTGCAAAAGCTTACATAATTTGAGGAAGGAAAGGGGATAATAATATAGATAGAGGATTAAGGAGGACATATCATGGATAGAAGAGAATTCTGTTCCCTGAAAAATAGGACAGGACTTCCTGAGGACCAGTGGGGCCAGATAAGAGGGTAAAAGTCAGCAGGACACAAGGGTAAAGCCCCCAACGTACCCTCCTGCTCCAGTCCTGGGAAGGAATCGATTTCCAGTTAAGCTTGTGGGATCCAACAGCAGGGGAAACCTGTGATCCATTTCCTAGGAACAGCTCTAGAAAAGCAGGAGGTAGTGGATACCAGGGTGGAATTTCTAGGTAGATGGGTACTTAGCCTCCTACGTTTTCTATTCCTCAAATGCCTTTCAAGCCACACAACGACCCCTTTGCAGTAAGAAAGCAACAGACAGCCCCAGGAACTGAGGGTGCCTTGCAGATGAGAATACAGGTAAAGGAGCTAAGGCTACAGTGACTGGTGACCAACAGCCAGCCCAAATGAGGAAGGAATTCGTGGGTACCAGTGTGGAGAGCTGGCATCAAGGACTGGGCATGCCCGCCTACACCCTGGGCTAGGGCTCCCTCATCAGCTCCTCAGACAAAATCCAGGGTAAATGAGATGAACCTGAACAGAGAAAAGTAAAGAAGCTGTATCCCTCACACCCAGTTTTGTGGCCTGAGCCTCATACGTGAGGCTCAAGCTAATGGCATATGCTTGGTTTCTTCCTGCAACAATTCCCGGGTTATGATGCCTCCATTGTGCAATAGGCCTCAGGTGAGGAGATTTACATAATCGTCACAGAAGAGTCAGAGAAAACAAAGTGGACAAGATGTCCATCAGCCTCACGAGGGCTTCGCAGCTGAACTACGGTAAGTCAGCTCAGCGGCCTCCGAGTCCTTTCATAATCTCTGGGCAGAACTAAGATCCAAGATACTACACTAAGTAAGACTAGATCCTGACAAGCCACCCCCCAGCCAGATAAAAAAATGAGTATCTGGTCAACCAAGGAAGTAATTCTGATTACAAAACAACAACTAGGCTTTCTGATTCTTTCCCCTCAACTGATGTGTTTAATCAAACCACGTAGTTCTAACCAATAACCTGGAGCTCTCTGACTGGCCCTGCTTCCAGGCTTAGGGTATGTCTTACCATAATGCATAAAATAAAGTTGCATACTAAAGTTAACAACTTCTGAAATACAGTTATAACAATTATGTGATTATATGTTATCCCAAATTAACATGTGGCCCATAATCTTGTGATATTACAAAACTTAACTGTGCCATGAGATCTGAGTTTCATTTAATAGGAAGAGTTATTTGGTAATGTTACATACCAGTTCGCTGTTCAAAACATTTATTGGGATTTAACACTACGAAGCAGATAAACAAGTGTTCTCCAGCTGCTAAATCTCACTTCATATATTTTAAACAATCCACTGTACTGGCGATTTCTGAAATGTGAAAAGATGTCATACCCAATGCATGTTTTTTAAATGTTACTTTTGAAGCTACATCTGCTTCTCATCGCCTGTTCAAAGTGCTCCATTTTCCTCCGAGGTTACTTAATGATCATATTAGAATGGACAAAAGTCAAAGACTGCGTCTATTTTCTAAAATACAGGTCTTGATATTGTACACTTACCTAATTTAAAAAGAGAGAGAGAGAGAGAGAGAGAGAGAGAGAGAGAGAAAGAAAGAGATCTGAAACACTGGAAAGTGTGTCAACCAGGCAGTGAAGCTGTGAGGATTAACAAAGTCAAATTTACAAAGTAAAATCAGGTTCTCACATGAAAGAGGGAGGTGTGGAGGAACTGTTAAAGCTACATTATTACTCTAAAGTGACTGGGTCACCTACTGAACTTTGCGCAATTTTTCAAGCTGTTCTGAAATGACGAATATGGCATGTAGTATATAATATACTGAAATGTGTTGAAACTTTGGATAACGTTCTCGGTTTGATATTTAAAACACTTGGTCAGCAAGAACACACGACAGAGCCGTTTCACTGCTCTGTGCATTGCGCTTTCACAATCTCCCATCTCATTTCATTCCATGGGTTTGGAAATCTTGTCTCCCTCCCTACATTTCAAATAGCCCCCTGTCTTGCCAGCTTATTTTACAAAAAAGAAAATTAAAGCAAACCATCAATAAGAACATAGTTCTATGAAACAAAGAGAACGGTGCTGTGTTTGACATCCTTACTGGTCTCCTAGAATCTGTTCTGTGTTTTGGTTAGCTGAATATGCTTGGCACCCCAGGAGTCTGGCAGCATGGTTAATATCATGAATTAAAGGATTAAAAAAATTCAGCATGTATTTGGGGCTCTTTTTGAGAAAAAAAAAAAAAAAGAACGGATTACATAAGCAGATGCTTGAGATAGTTGTGTGCCCCAAGAAGCTGAGACCCCTTTAAAAGTAGCAAAATGAAGGTGGTGTCAACATATCTGAAAGGAAAGAGGCCATCTGGCGAGTACCCAGCTAATTTGACCAATGTAAATAATTCACTGGCTTAACTTACACTCTAAAAATAGCTCAGAATAACTGCAGACTGTGGTCAACCTCCCAAATATTACGGAATGCAAATAGAATTTCTAGAGCCTGAATTTTAAAGATGGCAGTATTTGAGACCCTTCAAGCAACAGTTGGGTTTTCATCTGAATGAATGACATAAAGTAATTGTTCTAAAGCAATGGATAACATTGGCTAAAAGGCAAGATGTTTTAAATTAAAGAATAGTAAGAGGTAGTAAATGAAGAAAAATACCTGCCTACCTGGGAAAGAAGTTCAATAAGCAGTGATTGAAACAATGAATTCATTTTTTTTCAATATAAATTCTTTAGAATAAGTTAATGAGGCTCAGAAAAAAAAAATGGCCACCCTATATTTTTACCTAAAACTTAATTACCGCCCCCCTACCAAAAAAAAAAAAAGAAAAGAAAACATAATTACCCAAGCTGATGACCTCCTCATTTACCCAGTGTTTTTCCTTGTGATTTCTGATAGGTCCCCAAAAATCCATTGCACCATCAGAGAGCTGTACTATGTTCCCAATAAGGTTGATTTTAATGTCATACATTCAGAGGACAATTCTAAAAAAAGAAATGGCTACATCTGTAGAATAAGTGAGGCTTTGCCAAAGGTTACAATTTTGAGGACGTCAAAACTTTTTAATTTAGAGAGTCATATCTCACTAATTTACCAAAGAATGAAACTATCAGGTAATGATGTTCTCTTTGTGAGGGGAAATTCTTTCTTTTCTTGACCCACAGGCACTCTTATTAGCAAAGTATGGTCCATACACACAGAGAAAACATGCATTCCACCTTCTTGCTAACCAAGTTACACAGTCTGCATGCTTCATCCATCCACAGCCTAGAGTAGGCCATGTTTCCGAAGCCATGTGACCTGGGTAAAAGGGCTGGGTATTACAGAAAGTATAAGAATGTGTGGGAGTGTATTCAACTGCATATTTCAAAAATTGGCATACATGGTTGAAAAGAAAAACAAAGCAATACAAAAATTTTAGAAGGAGGAAGACAATATTGTGAAGAGAATTGTTCATTAAACACTTTTAAGCAGAATCCTTTTTAAAAATTAAGTCTTAGAGGAGATCCAGTATTGATCACATACAAAAGTGAAATTGCTCTAGTTGGCTTTGGTCAAGGGTAGGGGCCACACAAATCCTTCAAATCATTGTTTCAAACCACTTTATTTTGCCACAGATTTGTTTCCCTGGTAAATAAGATAGCCTCTGACTTTGCTCTATAGTTGACCCAATGATATCTCATTAGCCTTGGTAATAATTAGCGGTTCTAAAGTGTTCTACCTCATAAAGTGCTACAGCATTTAAATGCTTGCACAGCACTTTAAACTTCCCCTTAGAGAACTTGCTTTAGAAAATCTCACCATGTTATTTTCCTTATATAAAAAGTTTCACAATCAATCATCTTTATGCAAAAAAAAGAAGACAATCAATTAAAACCCAACATGGAACCATCCCCCTGGAATTCTAGCTTCTGGCTCTGCCTGTGAATTGGACCATTCACCAAAAATGAAATTTTTACAACAGAGACGAGCCTTTTATTTGGTCCTAGCTGAAGCTGCAAATCCCTTGTGCCAAGTATTTTGCTGGTGTCAATTAAGGTAGGCTTCTCAGATTTCCACAGGGAAATCACAATAATCTCATACTCTCTCTTCAGAAATAACATTTAGGATTTTTGTTAGGGAAACAATCAAATAAAGCCCGTACAAAATTGTTACTAAGGGAAAACATGCCTGTAAGGGATGTCATTAGAAATGATTACAAGCTTGAGCTATGAGCAGGTCACTGAAAGAGGTGACCAAGATGAGCTCCTCAGTGATAACCAAGAGGTTCAATGGAAATTACGGATCTGAAGACCGCACTAGCAACCTGTACTCTCTAGGTTGTTTGTGATTAACTAGGAGATGACTGCAGATGCACGCTCCGGGAATTCAGTGAATGAACCAATAATGCTCTGGACTTTATTTTTGGAAAGTTTTCTGTAGAACATTAAATGTGATTTCCCCCTCCTTCTACTGCAATATCATAAATATCTTCGGTAATTTTGGAAGAGAAAGGGTGATGAATCTCCCTATGTCCAGTCCAGCACAACTATGGAGATGTCAACAAATGGCCATGGGGAGGCGGCCAGGAATTGGAATGGGCTGTGCTTTGTGATAGCCTAGTTTCTGGTTTTGCCTAAGATCCATCTCCCAGAGAGGGCTGTCCGTGGCCAATAATCATGTTGCAGCCAAGAGTAGAGACACTGATTAGCATCTCAGCAGGGTTTCACATTGGGCCGCTTTCAAAATGGCGGAAAGAGAAGAGAAACTCACTGTAGCAAATCTCATCATAATATTCCATGCAGTCCATGCAACCAGGGAATTTGCTTTTCCCTCAGTAATAACGTTTATTTTACAGGTTACAAGGACTCAAGCATTTCTTTCAAGGTTTTGAGAAAAAGAATAAAACTAATCCTTGAGTCATTAAGGGCAATGGACTTGGTAGAGACAGAACTCCTTGTGTCTTCATTACAGGCATCACACAGTAGATTACCAATGAGCCTCATTCTTACAGATGAGCTATGAACTGTGTGGGTCTAAGGAGTTTATCCATATCTTCTCATCTGGATGACTGTGACAAATAAATTCACAAGAGAGCTGGAATATGTGTTGGACTTGCAAGGAGCCTGTTTCAACCCAGTAACCCATCAGCCATAAGCAGGAAACCTAGGAATGAGTTCCGTATACATGAAGCCCACTGGGCCTGCTACTGTGATTTCATGCCTTCCTAGGAAGAGAGGAGCAATCTCACTGGCCAGAAGATGTGAAAAATAAGGAGACAGGTATCTGGTTGGACCGACCAAAGATCTATGACAGCATTTATTGTAAGACATAGTAATTATTAGTATATGTGTCTGTCTTCCTCAACAGACTATGTACTACTAAGAGCAAATATTTGAGCATCCAGCACAATTCTTGGCACAATAACTGAGCTACAGTAAATGTTTTTCCAAAAAGTAATAATTTCTGTTTAGACTAAAAGACTGTGGACAGCATAACCTATTAAAATTTCTTTTCAGTCACCGAATTCAATGATAGAAGGTTGAGAAAACAGGATAGATCTTATGTTTACTGCATCTCTGTACGTCAAGGTTACACCAGTAAAAATAGGTCTAACCGAACTCAATCACAGAATTGTCACCTGACTCTTACTTGAATGGCTGTGTGATTTACTTGCCTGGAATGTTACAAGGCTTGAGTGCAATATACTATGCTCCACTGTGTTTTGATGGGGGGTTTTAAGGGCTGCAACAGCTTTTTTTTTTTTTTTTTTTAACAGGGGTCAGGATGGGATGAGGGGGACAAGGTCTCACTTTGTTGCTCAGGCTAGAGTGCAGTGGCACAATCACGGCTCACTGCAGCCTCAACCTCCTAGGCTCAAGTGATCCTCCCACCACAGTCTCCTGAGTAGCTAGGGTTACAGGCACATGCCACCATGCCCGGCTCATTTTTTTATGTTTTTGTAGAAACAAAGTCTTGCTATATTGCACAAGCTGATCTTGAACTCCTGGCCTCAAGTGATCCTCCTGCTTTAGCTGTCCAAAGTGCGGGGATTACAGGCATGAGCCACCATGCCCAGCCACAGCAGTCATTTTTAAAGGTAGCTTCCTCCATTTTCTCTAGGTGATACTGGCCTTTTCATAACAGGGCTCTTCAAATCAGAGGCCAGATGTCAGAACACATGAAACTGTTGGCTTCCATGCTTCTCTGAGGGACCACGGCTAAAAAAAGTTCTCCTGCGCCCCAGCGGCGTCAGGGCCTCATTCCTTTGCTAAGGATTAGTCTAGAATGTAGAGTTTGCACAGATGGATCTGGGCAGTGCTCCTGCTCTGGGCATTGCCTCGGGAACAGTTTCCCGGTTTGGCTTCCACGGAGCTGCACAAAGACCACTTTCGTCTTTGTCAGCTACCTGCCTCACTTGGGATTCTGCTCTCTCTCCCCACGTTCTTGGCTCCTGGGCAGCAAAACCTCACATTCATCACACCTCTGTGGTCTGTCCCAAGTAGGCTGGGGTTTTGGTTTTGGGTTTTTTTGTTTGTTTGATTGGGGTGGAGGGGGTTGGCATATTGAAAAGACAAGTTTTACCCTTTGGACTCCCCACCATTCCCAAAGGCACACGGCTAGGGAGGCTGGTGACATTGTTCCACACAGCAGAGAAGGCCTGGCCCCTGAGAATCCATTCAGCCCACAAGGATGGGACTGGGCTCAGGTATGGTGTCTGCTCTGGGCAGGTAGACAGAAGCTGCCCACTCTGGGCATCAGACTCAGCCGCCTGCAGGAAGCCTCGCCGGCATGCACAGGCCTGCCTTGGGGCTGAGCCCTGGTAGCTGATGGAAGCCAGGGGAGTGATGGCTGTTGGCAGAAAGCAAGACCAGCCCAGGGAGGAGATGTGGTCCTGTCTGGCCTTCTGTGGGGAAGCGGAAAGGAGACATCTGTGGGCTTTCACTGGGCTATCCAAGACCCAGAAACATGTAAAGATGTTATTGGAAATGATTACGAGCTTGAGCTATGACCAGGTTGTGGAAAGGGAAGCATGCAGGAGCAGCAGGCACCTGGGAGGGCATGAGGAGGAACAGGACTCCTGGCCCAGGAATCCCTGTGCTCCCACACAGAGGCTTGGACTTAGGGCTTCTCACCAAACTGTCAATAAAACAAACTCTTACAATGTGTTGGATTGACTTCAGGTATTGTCCCCGGACTCCTGACCACATCCCCTAGACCAATACATCAGAGTAATCCAGCTGGAGTCATTTAAATATATCAACAGTGGCTTCCTGGAACCAGTTGCCCCAGTCAAAAGCGATTTTCAAGACATTTGGGACAGGTTGTCATTGGAATATGGTTTTATAAGCCCAAATTACTCGCTCCTAGAGTCTATGGAAAAGTGTTCCCCTTTAAGTAAACTGCCTTTCTTCCTTTAAGACCGCAGGGAAAAATAACAATTCAAAAGATTTTTTTTTTTCTAAGTTCTTTCTACATTGAAGGGTTTTGTTGCCAAAAACCATTTGCTGTGTGCAAAGCACTGTGAAAGGTGCAGGGTGCCTTATCTAGATGCTATCTGGCAGGCTGGTTGCTGCAGGGTAAAAAAACTATTTTCCATTTAACTTCAAGAGTTGGCCCAGCCTCTGTTGCAGGAGATAAAGGCTGAGGGACAATGGAACTAGCCAGGGTTGAGGGAATCATGAAAAAAGCAAAGTGTTTCAGCAGTTCGCCCAGATTCTTCTTTGAAATACTAAAAGCCCGATCATCTGACATAAGTTCAGAATTTCTTTTATATATTCTGCATCTACCGTTTTGTTTAAATTTCTCATTACTTGATGTGTCCCAAGTTCATGTCCACCTCAGGCACTCCTCTACCTAGGATTCCTCCTTTTTCTCTGCTCACCCAAGCTTCCTCCATCCTTCTACATTCCCTCGACACTCTTAAAAATTAGGAGAGCTTCTTGGAATCCCAACCACAGCACTGGCCAGCATGTGCCTTTGGGTGAGTTAATTTCACCTTCTGAGGCTCATCTATAACACGGGTCCATCAGCTCTGGCTTTGCAGAGAATTATGAGTGAAGAAAGAATAAGGAATATTACAGTGTTCTGGAGACTGTAGCTAGCGTGACACAAATGCAAACAACCGTATCTTCTCCTTCAGACCCAGGGCACAAATGTCTGTACCACTTAATGATGAGTCCAACCACTTACTCTGGCATTCTCATTCCTTCTCGGCGCAGGATATTTGTTATTCTGTTTATCTCTATTATGAGGTTTTATGGGTAAGGAAGAATTATTAGAACACAAAAATATTCACAAATGAGCACAAAAAAATGGACTACACTGTTAGAAAAACATACATCACTGCAAGGCCATTTATATATAATGATGGCATTATCATGCAATCAGAACAGTTCAAATCAGAGCCATCGTCACTGGTAAGTGAGAAAAGGGTAGAATAGGACCAGTTAGCAAATTGAAGAAAAGAAATCAGCACCAAGAACGTTGACACACAGGCTTGCTGGAAACAGAGATGACCACAGCAAAGGACGAAGGTCCCAGGAGGAAATGAATATGGCCTCAGATATTTTTGCCAAAATGATCTTCTTTGTTACTTATTGCTCTGGAAGTCATACATGAAGGCAAAGATATTGGCCCTACAAAACAATTCTGTCAGGAACAAAGTATGCCTCAAATGCCTTAACACTTGATTCATTCTCTGTTCAGACTGAAATATTACTTCGGTGTCGTGCTATAACTTATATTCTGCTTATTCTGAAATAAACCTGCTTTCATCATTTTTACTGATTTTTCATTATGTAGAATAGCAATTCCGGTCTTGATTCAAGATGCTTTACTCCTTCCAGAACCAAATATCCTCAGATAATGAGGATCTGCACACACCTGCCTCCTCCAATGCACGGTGTGCCTGTCAAGACAAGAGCCTCAATCCAGCTGTTACTGAAGTCCTCAAAACAGGAGGGAAGAATCCACTGTAATTCAATTACAGAAACCTCATGGTTGTACCTTGTAAATATTCAATAAATGATTACTTGTTATAATCTTTGAAGAATACAACATTACCATGTGCAAGTAAAGATTTTTTTTTCTCAAATTGTTCACTGTTACAAAGAGGAAGCTAATTCTTTCAATGGGAAAAGAATTGTGGTCCTCAACTATCAAAGACTGGTGCTTTCTGTAGAATAAGCACCTCATGAACTTGGGAGCTATCTGCCTTTAAAGTCTAGGGTACATGACAGCGTGACTTAACATCCCTGCTTCTGAACCCAGATCCAGATTTTAGGACCCATGGGGTGATGAGAAGCTAATGTCAGTGGCTCCAATGTACACAACATGATAACATGTCAGGAAGGAGAAGATAAATTCTATAAGTAAGGTGCACTAAACTGTGAGGCTAGACCTGAACTGAGAATGCAGAATGTGTCTGGGAGGAGAACTAGGAAGAGAACTGTAGTGATTTTCATTATTTGGCACTTTTCAGAATGGTGTCAAACTTCTCCTCAAGTTAATCATTTTAAGATGCTTCAAGGCACTTGCAGTGTAACAAATAACTCCACACACCATCCATCATTGCCAGGAGTACCCCGGGTACTCGTCATTCTTCTCCCACCTGTGAAATAGGAACGAGAACAACACTGCTGCAAAGGGATGGTGAGAAACAGCTTTGCCAGGCATTTGCAGCTGTGGTTTGCAGCAGGTGGCACATAGGGTTAGTGTGGCATTCACATTTCTAGGTGCCATGTTGGCCAGCCATGGGGTCATGACCAACACCACTCCCCGCCATCCCCATTTTTGCTGGCTCATGGCCCGGGGTGGGGAAGGGGAATAGTAATCCAATGTGCCAAGGTGACCTTCAAAAATACAGTCAGTGCTGGCTGCCTGATCTGGACTAGTCATTTTTTTCCATTTGCTCACTCCTCCCTCCCCTCTTCTTTCAAGAGAAAACTATATCCATTTTCAAGGACTCTTAACAAATGATGATTTGAGAGTAAAAGACTAGAAAGAATGGAGTCATGTGACAAGCTTTAATTAAAAAACAAGTCATTGCCTGATCAAGGTTTTGCCTTTTACTACCAGCTGCCATGGTGTTTAAGTACATATAAATTAGAGCTCAAGTTGAAGATTCTACGCTTTAAAAGAAAAAAAGCAGCATGCAAGCCAAATATTTCTTTATCTTGACACAGAACTCTATTGAATTGGTTTCTACATAGTCAATGCTGGAAGAGCAGAGAGAGATTAATGAATTCAATCAATTTCCATAAGGAGTCTGACGTTGGGAGACAAGGCATCATCTGCCCAAGTTAAATCTACAAATCTGGCTTTCAAACGAGAAAACAACACATCTATTCATCTAATTTTTATAGAATGAACTGCCAAAAATATGCCCTACAAAAGTGAGTAGGGGCTAGGCATGGTGGCTTATGCCTATAATCCCAGAACTTTGGGACGCCAAGATGGGAGGATCACTTGAGTCCAAGAGTTCAAGAGCAGCCTGAGCCACATAATGAAACCCTATCTCTACACAAAAATAGTGGAAAATTAGCTGGTCTAGTGATGTATGCCTATAGTCCCAGATACTCAGGATGCTGAAGCAAAAGGATTGCTTGAGCCTCAGAGATCAAAAGCTACAGTGAGCTATGATCACCCCAATGCACTCCAGCCTAAGTGAGACCCTATCTCAAAAAAAAAAAAGAAAGAAAAGAAAAGAAAAGAAAGAAAGAAAGAAAGAAAAAGAAAATAGGGCCATATCCATGTTCTTGATGTGTTTGCAACCCAGTCCAAGAGACACACACTTATAATCAGGCCAGGTGAGGGTGATAGAGTCACCTCTGCAGAATATTTAAGGATAATTCTGTGTTGGAGGAGGCAGAGGTACTAAGAGTATTGCCAAAATGCACTCCAAGTCAGAAGAATGATAAAGAGGTAAACAGAGAGCATGTCACATCTTTTAGGTTTGCAGTGCAAGCATGACTAGAGCACAAAGCATGAGCCCAAGAGGCCAGCAAGAAGCTGGAGAGGAAGGCGGGGGCAAGTGTGGGAAGCCAGAAGGGCTGAGCTAACCAGGGTGATGGGGCCAGGGCAGCTGTTTAACCAGAGAGTGACCAGATGGCATTAGTGCTTTAGAAAGGCAACTCTGGACGCTCAACACGGAGGATTAGATGAGGTAGAGAAAATCACATCAGAGCCCATTTTAATAATCCAAGCCAGGAATGAGAACCCAAAACAAGGTGGCTACAGTAGGAGGGCAAGAGAGAAGTGATGGCAAAGATAGGTGAAATTAACACAGGTATCGTAACTAATTTCTGACTTGGGCCATTCGATAACTGACAGTTCACTGAGAAGAGAGATTGATGAAAGGTTATGATTTGAAAGGGAAAATGGGTTCTTCTTGGGCTAGGGCTTGCTATCCTTCTAGGTTTGAAGTGGCCATAGGACATCCAGAGGGAAATGTTAAGAATAAACACACAAAATGGACAACACAATTAGAAAAAAATATATCACTGCATTATCATTTACATAAAATGGATGGCATTATTATTCAGTATTACACACACAGACAGACAGACACACACACACACACACACACACACACACACACACACACACATATATATATATATATATATATATATATATATATATATCTGAAACTCAGAGTCACCCTGGATGGTAGCAGTCATTCATGTAGGGACAACATGTGGTGGGGGTGGGGGTGAGATCAGGCAGGAAAAGAAAGAAACAGAAGAATATCAAGAATGGAATACCAACATTAAAGGAAGAAAAGAAGGCAGAATGGAGATGTGAGTGATAAAATTGGAATTTGTGAAAGAAGTAGAAGTTTTTGGCAAAATAAAAGAACAAGAATTATGAGAATAGGACTGTAAGATCTAGATAGTTACGATTGTGCTCGGAAGGTCAGATGAATGAATTTAAGTCAACAGTGTAACCAAGGCATGGAGAGAGGGGATTTAGGCCTATAATCTCCACCATTCCCCTCACCAAATCAACAATTAACATATATAACAATTAATATTTACTGAGATATACACAAACTATATTTTTGTTTTAAAAAATTAACATATTTGCATTTTCTATGTGAATACTACAGGTTGAATATCCCTTACCCAAAATGCTTGGCACCAAAAGTGTTTTTGGTTTTGGATTTTTTCAGATTTGGGAATATTGCATTCTGCTTAGCAATTGAGCATCCCAAATCCAAAAACCCCAAAACCTAAATGCTCCAAGAAGCATTTCCTTTAACTATGATATTGGTGCTCAGAAAGTTTCAGTTTTGGAGCATTTTGGATTTTTCAGATTCGGGATTCTTGACCTGTATCTTTTTTTTTGAGATGGAGTTTCGCTCTTGTTACCCAGGCTGGAATGCAATGGTGCAATCTTGGCTCACCGCAACCTCCGCCTCCTGGGTTCAGGCAATTCTCCTGCCTCAGCCTCTCGAGTAGCTGGGATTACAGGCACGCACCACCATACCCAGCTAATTTTTTGTATTTTTGGTAGAGACGGGGTTTCACCATGTTGACCAGGATGGTCTCGATCTCTTGACCTCGTGATCTACCCGCCTCGGCCTCCCAAAGTGCTGGGATTACAGGCGTGAGCCGACCTGTATCTTAAAATAAATCTCTTACAATTAGGTAACAGCTTAGGGTTATCTTCTCCTACATATAAGAATGCTGTGGTTCTCCTGAGCTGAACACTTCAGTGGGAATGGTGGTCAAAGTGAAGGTGAGGTCCTTGGCAAAGTGTTCTTGAAGCAAAGGGGAGAAAATGTCCCTAGAGAGGACTCAAGAGCCTATGGACCAAGGGGTCTAATGGCTGTTCACTTAGGCATGGAAGGTTCCAGAGCATGGAAGCCCTACTTGGGAGAGGGAGACCAGGAGCTAAAGGTCCAAGAAAGTAAGAAGAGAGCCTGGGAGTTCATGTAATAGCAGAGATCAAAGAAATGCAATTCTATGACATACTGATGAGGAAGAAAAGGCAAAGAAATCAAGGGAGGGAAAGGGAAGAGAAGAGAGAGAGAAGAGAAGAGTCAGGGGGAGAAGAAGAAGAATAGAAGGCAATAATAAAGGAGGTGACAGGGAAATCAGTACTGAAATCTGCTTACCAGTCCCCAGGGGGTCTCAGTGGTCTGCCTCCAACTTTCAGGGTCAAGTTGATCTCCAGGGCAGCTGAAGACCCCAAAGACAGGCTATTCAATCTTCCAGGAAGGAGTCTGCTTCCATGACCCACCGGCCAAGGGGCTCCTGACCTCAGGCTGTGGACTTAGACTGTGGATGACTGCATGGACCATCGCTATGTATCCTGCAGACCACTCCAGCATTGCCCTTCCAGGGGCCCAACTGGCTGGAAGAAGAGCCTCCAAAGCCTGACCACCATGGTACTGAACTTCCTGCTTCTTTCTCTACTTCTAAGTCCTCAGCTCCAGAGCTATACTCTGTAGCTTTTCTTCATCTCAAAATCACTCATGATGGGGAAACAGGTCCTGTCTCCACAAGGAGATCATATAAGCACCTTGAGAACAATTCTTAGTCATTCTTGTATCCCATCCCTGTTAGCACACCCACAACATAACACGACACGGAGCTGGCTCCCAGTGAAGGCCAAATTGGTTGTCAAAGAAGAAAAGGAAGAGAATCTCTCTTGGCTAGCATGAAGAGAACATTTAGAGCAATCCTGATAATTCAATGAATCTGTTATAATTTGAAGACATTTTTGAAAATGGCAAAGAAAGGTACTAACTCCGAAGCAGAATTTTCATTCCTGCTTAAATTCTCTGACTGCTTCCCGTTGCATTTAAATAAATCCAGCCCCCGACCAAAATAAAATAAATAAAATAAAAATAAATCCAGCCCTTGTAACATAATGTGCCAGGCCGTCGTCCTAACTCTCCATCATCACCTTACCCCACGATCCCCCTGGCTGGCTATGCTGTAGCGGTAGGCTTTCCTTCTGTTGCTTGTTTTTGCTTTCAGGACTTGTCCAGTTTCTTCTACCTGAAATATTCTTCCCTGGACCTTTGCAGGGCAGACTCCTGCCCATCATTCAGGTCTCAGCACAAATACCACTTCCATGGGCCCTCCCAGAGCTGCCTCCCTGAACACACACTTGTCACTCCCTGTCCCCGTCACAGCTGCCGCTCTTGCCTCCATGACCCTATTATACAGACTCCCTAACCCTCATCCCTATCCAAAAGGTTTAAGTGAACGATTTTTTTATTTATTCTTTTTTGTTTTTAGATACAGAGTCTCACTCCAGCCCAGGCTGGAGTGCAATGGCACAGTGATAGCTCACCGCAGACTCAAACTCCTAGGCTCAAGGGATCCTTCCACCTCAGCCTCTTGAATAGCTAAAAGTACCAATGTGTGCACCACCAAGCTGGGGCAATTTTTAAAAAACATGGTTTTAGATGGTCTCCCTATGTTGTCCAGGTTGGTCTCAAATTCCTGGCCTCAAGCCGTCCTCACACATCAGCTTTTCAACACCCTAGGATGAGCTTTGGAAGGCTGCACCAGCAGTAGTGATTTATTGTCCAGTTTCTTCCTTGAACAGCCTGGCAGAGAAGAAATAATTATGTATTTTGTGAGCATATGAAAGTATGGCTAAATGAATGATGGCTGATATAGTCACATACAGAAATCTCAAGCTGAAAGAGAGATGAGAACTGAAGCTTGAGGCCTTTGGCCCTCACCCCAGCTAGCAAAGTGTCCTTCCCAGCTGGGCCAGGAAGACCCTGAGTTCTCAGATGCCTCCGTTTCTGCTCTGTATCTTCAACTCTCCTCGATGCTCAGCTCCTCCCAATCTGACTGCTACCCACTACTCTGCCAAAGGGCCCCAGGAAATTTTTATTTATTTATTTGAGATGGAGTTTTGCTCTTGTTGCCCAGGTTGGAGTGCAATGGTACAATCTCAGCTCATTGCAACCTCCGCCTCCTGGGTCCAAGTGATTCTCCTGCCTCAGCCTCCCAAGTAGCTGGGACTACAGATGCCCACCACCATTCCCACCTAATTTTTTTTTTAATTTTTAGTAGAGACAGGGTTTTACCATGTTGGTCAGGCTGGTCTCAAACTCCTGACCTCCGATGATCCACCCTCCTTGGCATCCCAGAGTACTGGGATTACAGGCGCGACCCAGGAAATTTCCAGATGGACACTTCCAAGGCCCATTCTCAGACCTCATTCTAGTTCATCTTTCTGCAGGACTTTGTGACTCCAAAGTGCCTTTCTGAAATTCTCTTCACACTGCTTTGAGGGCACTGTTCTGCCTCAATTCTTGCTCTGCTTCCAATCCTGAGTCCTGATTCCTCCTATTAGTCTTCACCTAGAAGTCCTCACCTCGACAGGTGCTGACCTTGATCTTCTCTATGTAAAGCTCTCAAGTGCCCAATAGGTGTACCTTGCCTTCGTCTGAAGCTGCCGCCTCCTTACAAAAGCTCCTTCAGCTCGGGAAAATTCCCCAGGCTTTAGCCCCCTCCTTGTCTACTTTGAGCCTCCTCGTCTCTGCTTTTTGTCTCATTAGCCTTCGGTAGCCGAAGGAGTAAACTTCAGACTCCTTACCTTGCTGATGAAACCCTTCTTATTCTGACGTTCCCCCCTGCATCATACCCGCTCTCACTGGTTCCCTCACATTCAATCTACCCTCCCTTCCAGCTCTTCTCTATCCAGCAATTCTCTCTATTCGCTGAACTTGCCTTGTCCTTTCACAGGGCCACCACACGTGGACTATAATGTGAATCACCAGCCACATACACACATACACCTAAACTTGTGCAGTGTACAACCTGCACAGCCATGCGTAGCACACCTGCCCTTTAGTGATGTCTTGCCTCTGTACATTTTTCTCTTTAACTTGAAATGTCTCCAGTTCTCCTTTTTTCCTTCTCTAAAACTTCTCCCCCTGCTTCCAGATGAAGTTATTTGCTTCGTTTCCAGGCCCCCCTCAGCTGTCTGAACAACCTCAATCATTGTGCATTCTACTCTAATGATCTACTTACCTGTCTGTCCCACCCATTAGTCTGGGAGTAGAGACACATCCCATTTACTTTGTTTTTCAATCTCAAGTGCCCACCCAGCACAACACCTGACAGAGAAACAACACTCATGAAATGTCTGTAGAATCAACGAGCCATTTTTCTAAGTAGGGTTTAGAACAAGATTGGGCAAATACCCCTCATTATCATATCCAGAGAATAATTATCCCCAATTAAGTGTTTCTTATATAAATAAAGGGTCTTTAAGGCAGACGCCATCACCTACATACTTTGCAAGATTCTAGAAGTTTCTCACACTCATTTATTTATTCCACAAATACTCAACAAGAGTACCTGCCATGCTCCAGATGCTGTGTCAGGGCTGAGAAACAGCAGAGGACACAGCCAAGCCCAGTCTTGTTGAGCTTGTGTTCTGGAGAAGGCTGGTGGGAAGGAGTTACGCATGAAGCAAATAGACCAAAAATCTTCTCAGATGTAAGAGCGGGGACAGGTACCAATGAGAAAAAATTAAGTCAGACAGGAGGACTGGAGCATGCCAAGACACCGGTTAGATGAAGGAGGGAGTTTGTCATTTAGATACAATGGCCAGGGAAGGCTTCCAAGACCAGAACACCAATGAGGCAAGTACAGGATGAAATTTATTATTTTAAAACTATTTCTGGGCGCATGCCTGTAATCCCAGCACTTTGGGAGGCTGAGAAGGGTGGATCGCCTGAGGTCAGGAGTTTGAGACCAGCCTGGCCAACATGGTGAAACCCTGTCTCTACTAAAAATACAAAAATTAGTGCGGCATGGTGGCGGGTGCCTCTAATCCCAGCCATTTGGGAGGCTGAGGCATGAGAATCACCTGAACCCGAGAGGCGGAGTATGCAGTGAGCCAAGATTGCCACCACTGCACTGCAGCCTTGGCAACAGAGTGAGGCTTTGTCTCAAGAAACACACAAAAAAACAAAAACAAAAAACAAAAAAATTCTGAGTACCATATGTGTGCTTTGCATTGCCAAATATTTTCTCTGCTCCCATGAAATCGCTTTTATTTCACTTTTAATGCCATACCCTGAGGTGTCAGACAGGCAACCATCGTGTGACCCCAGAGGATGCTGAGGAAGCCAACCAGGGAGAGGGAGGGCTCTATGGCAGCCCCAGCTCTAGGCCTCAGTCTTCTGGTTTCTTATGGGAAGAAAGAGGACAGGACATCCAGGACTGACAGGTCACACTTTGTTTTATGTTTTAAAACATTTTATTGGGGCAGGTAGGGAAATGTGGAGCAGTGGTGACCTTTTAGGCACTCAGAGGATGCCTGCTCATTTGTGAAATAAAGATTTCAGGCTGGTCGCAGTGGCTCACACTTATAATCCCGGCACTTTGGAAGGCTAAGACAGGTGGATCACTTGATGTCAGGAGTTCGAGACCAGCCTGGCCAACACAGGGAAACCCTGTCTCTACTAAACATACAAAAATTAACCAGGCATGGTAGCGTGTGCCTGTGGTCCAAGCTACTTGAGAGGCTGAGGCAGGAAAATTGCTTGAACCCCAGCAGGTGGAGGTTGCAGTCAGCCAGGATCGTACCACTGTACTCCAGGCTGTGCGACAGAACAAGACTATGTCTCAAAGAAAAAAGATTTCAACACCATCCCTGTCTGGCACCTCCACCACTATCTGCCAAAGATAACGTACGTTTCAAGGGCAGGTTATAAAATAAGGCCCAACATGGTCTCCTCTTTCACAAGACATGGAGGTTTCTTGCCCCCCTGCTGGCCTCCACACCTTTTGCCAATTCAGTCTTCACGTTTCCATTGCTCTTACACCTTAACTGGCACTTCCCTTCTGTTGTCTCATTTAGTCCTCACACCACCCCAGGGAAGCAGGCTTATTTTAGAGATAAAAAAAGCTGAGGCCGGACAAGGAGAATACAGAGGTCATCAGCTAACCTGTGACCAGCCAGAAATTCAGTTCCAGGTTTTTCAATTCTTCTTTCCCTCCATAACTGCCCTTTCAGCTTGAATCGCCCTGCCCTGTGCAAGCATGACGATAGGCACGGGGTTTCATAGGGCCACCGAGTTTAGGTCTGAATAAAGCAGTAAAAACAATGCTTCCCGATTACCTTTGATAATGCTACTCTCATCAATGAGTTTGATTAAGCTAATCCTATATTTGGATTCCACCTGACATCCAGGCTTCATTTATCAATTTGGACAAAGGGCGTTTTCAAGGCTTCAAGACTTGTCTGACACAAAGCTCAACACTCGTGAGTTCATGTTTTCAGAATTAAACTTTTTTGAATCTGATAAAACTCTAATGAGGCAGTAATTTGGGCAGAGAGGAGGCTGGCTTCTTCCCCTAAGTGATTCTGGGGCTAAGAGCTAGGGAATGATGCAAATGCGGTGAGTGGTTAATAATTAAAGGATTTAATTAAGCCTCATCTGGGAACGTATCTAGTAGCTCAGTGAGCACTCTGGCAGCTCCTAGTAAGCCGGGTGGCTGCAGGAGGAGAAGCAAGCTTCAGAGGCAGAGGAACCGGTTCTTCAGGGGAAGACTTCTAGTCCAAGGGAAAAAAGAGACACATGTTAACTATTGATGATACATGTTTGGGGCCAGAGTTTCAACGAAGATGGTAAAGATGGGAGTGTTTAATTGTTTAACCTCCAGTTACTCATTGTTAGGAACCCAACCTCTACCACCTGTGTTCACACATAGAGGACAAGAACCACCTCTCATTCCTCTGTTTCTAGACCTTAACACAGTGTACATGCTCAACAGATGCTTAAGACTGAAGTAGAACAGGAATACATCAACGCTAAAAAGCAATTCAAAAAGCAACTCAATTATCATGTAATGCTGAGCCAAACAACAGAACTCACTTGGGAGACTAAATCTGTACCCAGTGTGACCCAGCTACATAAACAAACACAATTGATCCCTGAACAACACAGGGGTTAGAGGTGCCGACCCCCATGCACTCAAACATCTGTGTGTAACTTCTGACTCCTCCAAAACTTTACTAAACACCTACTGTTGATTGGAAGCTTACTGATAATATAGTCAATGAATCTATGTTTTGTATGTGTATTATACACTGTATTCTTACAACAAAGTAAGCTACAGAAAATAAATGTTATTTTAAAAATCATAAGAGGAAACGTATTTACTATTCACTAAGCAGAAGTGGATCATCTGAAAGGTTTTCATTCTTGTGTCTTCATGTTGTATAGGCTGAGAAGGAGGAAGAAGAGGAGAGGCTGGTCTTTGCTGTCTCATGGGTGGATGAGGTGAAGGTGGATGGGGAGGTGGAAAAGGCAGGCGTGCTTGGTGTAGCTTTTACTGAAAAAAATCCATGTGTAAGTGGACCAGCACAGCTCAAACCCGTGTTGTTCAAGGGTCAGCTGTATACGGAGAAAGCTTGAAAGAAACATTAGTAGTGGTTACTTCTGGTGGGTGAGATAACTGTGTGTTTTTTCTTTCCTACTCCTTAATTTTCTTTACTTTGCAACTTAATATTTATAGAGAGGTATATTAAAGATAATGTTTAAAAAATACACACACACACACACACACACACACACACACACACACACACACACTCTACTCTTAAAACCCATAGAAACAGAGTTGATGTATATCAAAGAGAAAGCAAGGGCAGCTATTCTTTGTGAGACATCAGATACAAAGATGAACGAGATCTTGTGGATGATCCACTCATTTCTTTTATTCACTGATTCATTCATTCATTCATTCAGTCAGTCAGTCAACAAACAACTGAGCACCTATACCTACTATGCCTGGCACTGTGTTAGGTGTGATTTCTATACATATTTTATGCCATACTCTTTGCACAAATTTCAGTTTGCATTCATTTCAGTTCACTTCTGTAGCCACCCCTATGTGGTAGGTACTATCACCATCTCAATTAACAAATGAGGCACCTGTCCAAGATCATACAACTACACAGCAGGATCCTAGCCAAGGCATCTAACCCTAGAGCTGGAGCTGTCAACTGCGCTGCCAACCTGAGTCTCCTGGAGGCCAAGGCAGGCAGGATCCTCCAACTGCAAACACCCTGGACTCTAACACTCTCCCTATTTATCTTTCCCTTCCAGCTTTGTCTTGCCCTCAAAACCACACAAACTAAGGGGACTCATCATCCTTTGGGTGACCACATGTTCTCCTCTGGCCCTCCATGTTCCAGAGTAAATATTTCTGGGTCCGATCATTCAGCAGCAGCAACATCCTGCTGCTCTTCTCTAGGCTGCTCCACTTGATCAATGTCCTTAGAATTTGGCTCCGTGGCAGAGACCCTTGTGGTTTGTGCATGCAACTGACCCACCCTATGCTGCTGTGTGGTCTGACCAGCATAAAAGGGTCGCCTCTCTTGAGCCAGACACTGGATGTCTATGATTGCATCTCAAAAGCATGTTCCTTTTGGCTCTTCTACACATTATATTTAAAACAGTGAACTTGAATTATTTAGCACATACATAGCATACATAGATCAACTCTTTTGTGATAACAAATGCTCAACTAGAGAAGCAAGAAATGCCCAAATTCCAGAAGCCTGTATTCTAAAAATGTATTTGTAGGCCAGTTATTTGAAATCAAAAGTTCAATGGCAACATAACAATAAATGATTATTATATTCAAGGATCTAATCAAGTCTACTGTAGCCCTCCCATAATTGAAATGCATTGTTTGAGATAATGTTTAGTACATTAGCAAGGAGTCACAGTTTTAAGCAAATAAAATCAATTTTATCTTATGACAAAGAATACTCAACACTGTCTTAACAAATGTAGTCCTTTTCTGGCATGGTCTTATACTGTTAATTACCAGAGGAAAAATACTGAATACAATGATTTTAAAAGCAAGTTTTATTAAAGCAGGAGCAAAAGGTGGTTAAAGAGTCTAGGAAAATTCTGGAAAGGTCTGAGAGCAGGAGAGACCCATGATGCTAATGAGTTGGATCTAAATCAACTTCTAAACATGCCTCTGCTTTTTTCTGATCCAGCCAGTGGTTACATTACTCTTGATCAGAACTCCTCCCTTGGGCTTTCTCAGAATGTCTTGCTTTTGGTTCCAGAATCTCTACGAATTGAGAGTGAAGACTGAGAGTTTTACCTGGGCACGAATGTCTGGAAGCCTTAGACTCCACTGAATTGAGGAGCCCAAAAAAGTTGTCAGAACTCTTTCTCCATCCCTGGACTCTGCTTTCTCTGGAATGCCTTCATTTCAGGCAGGCTCTGGACTCTTGGAGACAAAGAGACCTCCAGTATCCCTGGGCTTATATTCCAGCACCTTAAACAACACAGCCAAAAAAGAGCTCCTCTTTCCTGCAGTTCCCATACAACTTCCAGATGTAACTCTCACTGGACAAATCTGAGTCATGGGCTCATCTCTCAGCCAATCACTAGGACCAGCAGATGGGAAACAAGGCCAGGTCCCTTGACCATCCCTGAAGCAGGTGGAAGGCGCGAGTAGTAAGGGAGCATCCAAATCACTGACACATGGATATGGAATGGGAGAGGGATGGCTCCCAAAGTGTAGGGAGCTGCTATGACTTATAGAGGGTGAGTGGATAATGGATGAACAAAAACACCAAACGTCTGCCATAGGGATGAAAGGAACTTACCTTTACTGAAGACCTACTATGCGACCAGTGTGCATAGTATCCTCCAAGAAGAAAAGAATGGTGTCCAAGACCACACCTGATGGATAACACTTAACAAATCAGCCCAGAGCTAAGAGATAAGTGAAAACCAAGGCAAGTAGGTGCAGACCTCCTGGTGGCAGGATTAAGAAGGAAAAGAGGCCAGGAGAGTTTTCAGGAGAGATCACAGCCCTGGAGGCAGGAAAGCAAAATGGGAAAGAGATGCTCCTAGACCTGTCATTCAAGCTTGCCTGTAATTGTCACACTAAGAAGAGTAACAGCATCAAAAGCCAACCTGAGGACCACCCTAGACACACTCGAGGGACAACTGCTGAATGGCCTTTTGTCAACATGGTATCACTCTCTACACTTTCTAAGGTTTGGAAAATTACAATTCACAGAATCTTCTTCCCTGTGTGTTTCCACATTAGAGTTTGCCAATGAGATCTGCATGGTGAGCACATGCGAGGTCCACGGGGGCTTCTCAGCTAGTGCTTGGGGAGCACTCATTTTGCTACTGCAGACCAAACTGGTTGGAGGGAATTTCTTCAGAAATTTGTGAGAACTACAGTAGTTCCCTTGGATGTTTTTGAGAAGTGTGAGGTCTTCAGTGTCTACTTCCTTAACCTTCTGGTTGCAGCTTCCCTGATTTTCTGCAATAACTCCCCTGGCCTTTGCAACTCCAGCTCCTATAATACTCATAGGAACCTTAAGTCCTAGATTAAACCCCTTCATTTCCAGAATACTTGGATTGACTCCATTTTCTTGACCAAACTCAGACTGATTCAGAATTCTCCAAGATCAGGATCTGAAGTCTGTGGGTATCCAGCAAATGTGTATGGTTGCCCTGGCTAAAATTTAAACTCCACAAGTGTACTTTTATTTTGCCTACTTCTTCCATTCCATCCCATTGAACTTGGAAGAACCGTCAATAAATGCCTTTGTTTAGAAAGCTGACTTTTTAAGTTACAAATGATGTTGCCATACTCAGGATCAGTAAGAATTGAATCCGCTCCAAGCAGCAACAGTAGTGGGATTTCCCACCATGCACACACGTGGGGAAAGATAAGTCTCCTTCAAAGTTTGTGTCTCATAAGCTGAATTTATGTAATTCAAAGCGCCTACCCAAAAGCTAAGATAGCCGACAGAACTCCAAGTGTGGACAGAAATGATTAACAGTAATTAAGATACTTGTCTACGCTTATGTTTATCAATTTTAAACTATTACCCACACTTAAGTGCCAAGTGAGGATGAATAAAGAAATACACGAAGCAGGGCTCTTCTAGTGGGGCCTCATCATTCAGTTAACTGGAGTCTTAGCCATGATGGTCCAGGCCTCTTTGCCTGAAATTAACTTGGTACAGAGGTAGGAAATTCTAAAGAAGTTAAGGTGACATACCTGCTGTCTTTAAATTCCATCAATATTCATATTTTGCAACATATGGTGAGAGGAGCTTGGACTTTGCAGTTAGATAGGCCTAGGTTAATATCCTAGCTTTGATATTTACCAGATATCTCCCCTGCATTTAAATGTGTAAGCCTCAGTGTTTATCTGTGAAATGAAAATAATGACAGTAATGAAGTAAGTACAATTATCTTCACCCATAAGGGAACTTCCCATGAGCAGCGATGGCTCCAGGGCATTGCTGGAAGGATAGGAGGAGACTTGGGTGGATCACATGGGTCAGAAGATGGAGATCATCCTGGCTAACACAGTGAAACCTCGTCTCTATTAAAAATACAAAAAAAAATTAGCTGGGCATGGTGGCAGGTGCCTGTAAACTCAGGAGGCTGAGGCAGGAGAATCGCTTGAACTCGGGAGGCAGGGGTTGCAGTGAGCCAAGATTGCGTCACTACACTCCAGCCTGGGCCACAAAGCAAGAGTCTATGTCTTAAAAAAAAAAAAAAGAAAGAAAGAAAGAAAAAAGAAAAAAGAAAAAGAAAAAAGAAAGACAGGAGGGGACTTTACTGTTCCCTAACAAGCTATGCCCTCCCACCCAAAAACACAATCTAAGTAAAAGCTATGAGCTTGCTGTTGAAGGCTATTCAACGGTACAATTTGATGTTGAAATAACATTAGAAACTCCTAGCCCCTTCCTAGCAGAATGCTACCCCTCAGCCTCTCCTTTATAAGCTGCCAGTTCCCAAAAGAAAATCAGTTTGAGACCCAAGTCATCTCTCTAAAACATTTCTTTTCATGACAATATTTTACAACTCTACTCTGATGCTTTCTCTGAATAAAAACAGCAGTCTAATGATTTTAAATATCTGAGTTAATGTTTCCATTTGAACCATTCCAGGAGACAAACCTGAGAATGACTAGGTCTCAAATGAATACAGTCACTGAGAATTTAAAAAATGGTGAGTGGCATTTTGCTCAGGATTGGTTACTATAGTAGCTGATCTATTTATAGCAATTGTTGCTATTGTTTTGTTATTTTTCTTCAGCATTTAAGTTCTGGGGCATGTGTGCAGGATTTGCAGGTTACATAGGTAAACGTGTGTCATGGTGGTTTATAGCAAGCTTTTAAAAACCTCCCCAGCTCTGATAATCATTTGCACACTCCACAAGCAGAAATTAATCGGTAAATTCGTTGCCTAATAAAGAGTAATTAATAAAGGTTGTTGACTCTTTGCCATAATGTATCCTAGGTCATTCAGGGGACACACCAGTGAACAAGGTAGACATAGTCCCCTTTCCATAGAGCTGTGTCTCCAACCTTTTCATCATTACCCCCAACAAAGAGCTTCTTAAGACTCTTTTTTCTTAACCCATGGTGTAACTGCACACCTGTATATGCTGTGCATATTGTACATATCACAGATATACTGTATATCTGCTTAAGTTTTGAATGTATATCTGTGATTTACACATTAAAAAAATAAGACTTTAGTCCAGGTATGGTGACTCACACCTTTAATCCCAGCACTTTGGGAAGCCGAGGCAGGCAGACTACTTGAGGTCAGAAGTTTGAGACCAGCCTGGCCAACATGGTAAAACCCCCCACCTCTACTAAAAATACAAAAATTAGCCAAGTGTGGTTGTGCATACCTGTAATCCTAGCTACTCAGGAGGCTGAGGCAAAAGAATCACTTGAGCCTGGGAGGCAGAGGTTGCAGTGAGCAGAGATCACACCACTGTACTCCAGCCTGGGCGACAGAGTGAGACTCTGTCTCAAAAAAAAAAAAAAAAAAAAAAAAAAAAAAAGGTCAAATGCCAACTAGGCACCCCAAGTACACTGAGTGTGTGTGCATACTGAAGAAGAACATAGACTCCATCCCTGGTTTTGGAACAGACTGGATAAACTCTATTTGGAAACTTAAGCAGAGGCCATATAGGCTGGTTAGGGAACGATGAAGTGAGGACTGCAGGTGCAATCATCAGAGATGGAGCAATCACTGTGAGCTGGTGGGGGTGGAAAGCAAGGCCTTCTTAAGGAGTTGGAGCCCAAAAAGGCGAGTTGGAGCCCAAAAAGCCCCAAAAGCAAGGCTTTCTTAAGGAGTCGGAGCCCATTGAATATATTTGGATGCATTCCTTAGGGAAGCAATTATCTAGCACCTTCTGTGCAGGGCACTGAGCTAGAACTGGGTTTCTAAAGATGATCAAGACACTACAAGGCCCTGAGTCTGGTGGAAGAACAAACAAGCATGGGAATAACTCTCCCCAGGGAACAAGTGCCAAGGGAGGGATGAGCCTGCGTGGCTGGGTAGAAGGAGCAGCACTGGAGCCACAGGACCTCTAATCCCACGCAGGGTTTCCCTGTGGAGGAAATGAAGAAGAAAGGCAGTTTGGGTTGCAGGAGTCTAAGCCTGCTTCTTAGTTCTAACAAAGTATTGGGAAACCCAGAGGCCACCCTGGAGTTAGAGCTGCCCACCAGAGGCATCCCACATTCCTCAGCCGTAACATCCCTGCCAAACTCAGCATCTGCCTGGGAGCTACCACTTCGGTGTGGTGACAGATTCAGAGCACAGCAGCTAAAGCCATCACTGATTATGTTCCTTGCATGGGGGTTCATATTCATGACATTCATGACCAGTGCAGGCGGATATGAGAAAATGTGCAAATGCAGCAGTTATATCAAGCATGAGGTTTGACCAACCTTGTCAAGAAGGTGTTTATTATTATTATTTTATTGTTATTAACAAAATACTAAGGGGAATACCAAACATGGAATGTGACCATTAATTTCTCTAAGAATTGTAGAGGGAGTGACCAAGGATGCACAGGTAAGATAGAGCTTGGAGAACAGCTAAGGTTTCTTCAAAGGATAAGGAAGCTTCTGCACAGACAGGATGACCTGCCTGGGAGAGGGGGTCAAGGACAGACATGATCCCCATCCGCTAGGGATCCCCTGGGTAGATCAAGCCGACAAAGCCTCCAGCAATCTTAATTAGTTGAGGGGTTATGAGGCTTCCCCTTTTCCATGGTGCAGCTTTGCCCATGCCAACATTAAAGACCAAGCCCAGAGGCAGGATAGGCATGGCCCACCCCAGCAGACTCCCTTCAAAGAGACTTCCCCCGAGAGCCATACACATGGGATGTCAAAACACCCTCAGCTGGATGTGGATGTCCCCAGTCTGGCTAAGACTTGGTGACATATAGCTGCCAGACCCCTACTGCAGGCTGTCCCTGTTTGCAGCCATCACACCCACCAGGGTGGCAGGCTCTGCAGGCCTGGATCTGGTCTGGCCCACCAACCTCCCCCTTGAGTAATGTCCAAACCCACACTCTTCCTTAAGTGTCTCAAAACCAAGAAAGATGGAGAGTTGTACATATTTTAACCTCTTCCATGTTATACCCAAGTTTCGGAGAGATTATGAGTAAATCACAGCAGGACTGGGTGCTAGCCTAGCCTCTCCTTTGCAATCAGCTCTAACGCAAAGTCTGATCTCTCGGAAGTGGTATGCAAAGAAGGCACATTTTGCCTGCTGTCCCTGTTTCCAGTAATCATGAATGATGAAAGTACAGTAGTTACCCTCCAGCAACTCCGAGCCACACACCCATTCAGCTTGCTCTTCCTGCCTTTGCTTTTTCTCAGTTTTCCTCTAGATGAAGTGTCTTCGGGGTCTACGCAACCCATTGACAACTCCTCCTCTCCCTAAAATCATCCATCACCTCTTCCTGGAAGGCTTCCTGGATGCACAGGCTAGGCTGGGTCTTCTGTGTGCTCCCACAATTGCCTAGGCATGATTTCATCCTCGTAGGCAGAGTATCGAGCAGTGATGTCATCTTTTGCAGCTCCTTGAGGAGAGGGTCTATGTTGTCATCAACTGTGTGTGGCTGGCACCTGAAACTCACAGGCCTGGCTGATACACACCTGGGTCATAGTTCTTAGAATAACGAAGCGTCGTGGTAAGTCATGCACTGGTTAGGGAAGCAGGGGCAGAAAGTGACTACATGCTATGATGTCATTTTAAGACATTTCAGATGGGGCTTCATAATCCCTGGACTGTGAAAGGAAACAAGAGAAAAGCTAACATGATCCAAGGAATGTCCCTGCAGAGTGAAAATGCAGAGGATCACCTGGGTGAGCACAGACTGATGGTGTCACGGGCTTTCATCAGCCTTGGTCAGTAACTTCCAGTTCTGACTTTCTCCCCGGGCATCACCAACAAGGCCAAGTCCTTTGCCCAGAATGTCGATGAGTGATTTTTCACCCTAGCATGTCTCTCTAAAACCATGGAGTTTTCCTTTAAGTCCTAGGTTCTATGTGGAGAAATGAAAAACATTTGTGTGCTAGCTCATAAAATGATAGGTCAAGAATGCCTACGGTAAAAGTTCACACATGGATCTGAGGACCTCGTATTTTGATGGTTTTCAGTGTAAAACTCACTTCACCGGCACTGTCCAGTTTAGAAAGTGAACTATTGAAAGAACTTGAAATCCACTTTTGAAATTTGAGGCCCTCCTGTGTTGGTTTTCTTCCCTATACCCATAAAAGTGCACTAGGAACATATCTATCAAGCCCACTGTGGGAAGTAAAGTTCCTCTTCAAAGTTTCCTTTCATGTTAAAGAATACATTTGCTAATAACTCTTTGGTAAGCCCTGTCCTATGCAGCTGTTAAACATGCCATGCTTACAGACATGTAGTATATTCTAGGTCCTTGTACTTTAACCAAGATATCTGTGCTGGACATACTCACAGGCATGTCCCAGCTCACAGCCTATGCCCCTTACCTGTTTAAAAAAGTTTTAAATTGTTAGCCAATCAGGTTTTAGTTTAGACTGTGAGGTCTAGCTCCAGCCAACAGAGATCAGACACAGCAGTAAGGACGACCCCCAAGTGCATAAGGTATAAATATGTCTGCTTTTGCTTTGTTCATTGTACTCTCATGGCAAGAGGGCTAGTGAGAGCTCCCTTCCTGTAGTCCAGGAAGTAAAAGTTTCTTTGCTGAGAGATCCTTTGTCTCAGTGCTGATTTTTCTTTGCTGCACTGAGCATCTGTTTCCAACAACTACCATACAGGATCATCCAATCAAAGACCATGGCATTGGAGATCTTCCAAGTCAATGTTCTCATTCCATGGATGAGGAAAGTCAGGCCTAGAAGTATCACCATCAGCCAATGGCCCACAGACAGCAAGTGATAGTTGATGCTGAGGATGGACTTGGGACTGGGTTGAATTATGTCTCCCAATAAGATATGTTCAAGTCCTAATTCTCAGTTCCTGTGAATGTGACCTTATTTGAAAACAGCATCTTTGCAGATGTACTCGATTCAGATGAGGTCATAGTAGAGTAGGGTGGCCCCCAATCCAGTGACTAGTGTCCTTGTAAAAAGGGAGGAATCTGAACACAGAGACATATAGGGAAAATGTCACGTGAAGACAGAGGCAGAGACTGGAGTTAGGCTCTGTAAGGAGGACTAAGTCTTGCCAGCAATGAACTGAAGCAAACAGGCAGGCATGGAATAGACCTCCCACTGAGCCCTGAAGAACAAGCTAACTTGGCTTATACCTTGATCTTGGCCTTCTATCCTCCTGCACTATGACAGAATACATTTCTGTTCTTTTAAGCCACCTAGTTTGTGGTACTTCTAACATAAACCCCAAGTCTGACTTTCTGCCTTCATGAGTTTCCAGAATTAGAACCTAAGTGTAGAAAACATTCTTGTAACCCAGAGCTATTTTTGCCACATCAAGAAGGTGGCGGAAAATGTGACCGCTTCTGACCTCAGTTCTCAGGAGCACATGAATCTCAGTCAGGGAAATATCCCTTGAATATTAAGATAGATTAGTATTCAAGACATGAGTGTTTCTATCAAGGGACTGTTGTATAATGGCGTACACTCTGGAAGCCAAGACACCATGGTCATCCTCATGAGAAGCCCAGAAAAATATATGTCTGTCCAGTTTCCCAACCAAAATGATAAGTAGTCTCAGTGGACAGTCTAATTCTATGAATTTCTAGTGTTACTTTTGGGTCACGTGACTTACTACACATACACACTTGGAATTGGTGAAAAACACAGAGTGTTCCAGAAATATCAGCATCCAGACTTCCAAGATGATTCTAAATGGAGCTTGCAATCACTGAGGTTTGAAATAATTGTCTTCCCCCTAATCAGATAATCACTGCCACCCAAGCAGTCCCAACACCCAGGGCAAAGGAGGAGCTGGGAGGGGCATCGGGCCAGTCACTGTGGCCTCACTCAGGATTTCCATGGATGTGAGGTGTCAGAGAGAAATCCTCAGTGGTGTTTTATGTTTCCCAAAGTTTTGGTCTGAGTTCATTGTTCATATCACAACTGTTCTGGGTGATCCAGCATGCGTGCGGGTTTGTTCAGGCTGTTTAGGGTTCTTTTGTGAAACTGTCAAAACAATGACCTCATTTGGAGGCATCTGCTGGCATGCAGGATTGGCACGGAGCTCACTGCTGACGTGTGTCGCTGGGGCAATCAATTCAAGATGGCCACTCTGGGCATGCTGTTTCCTAAGCGATATCAGAGCAGATAACTGATTGCTCCATCTCTTCCTCAAGTTACTAAACACGTCAGTGTTCACACGGCCTCCACCAAAGGCTGCGTGCCAGGCACGGCAAAGCAAAGACATCATCTGGTGACCCAGAAACACAAACCCCTACATTTCCTGGAGTGGAAGGTGCTTCTCCTGCCAGGTCCCAGCCTGAACATTAACTTCCACAGCAAAAGAAACATGATTTAATCAGAGAAAACTATTGTCTTTGGAGCAGAAAGCATGTGAGTACTATCAACATGTGGACACCAACAACAGAAGATGACCTTTATCTGATGCTGCGTGACTGGGCAAGGGCTCTCCCAATAACAGCAGAGTCTGTGGGAAAGAATCACTCTGGGCATAATTCAGACTCAGTTTGTGATCCTCTGAAGAGAATGAATCAGGACAGTCTATAGAGGCATGAAGCCCATAGGTATTTCTGAATTGTGACAGAGTTTGCTTAGTACAGCGTTTTCAGAGCCTGTGCAATTAGAGAGCAGGTGTGTTTTTAAATGCTCATGAAAAGAAGAGCCCTCATTTTTATTGCAAGTTTTCCCTCATTTCTCTGAGAAAGAAAAGTAAGCAACTCAAGGAATATGCAGGAAAATTGTTTTTGACCCAATTTGTTGTTGTTGCCAATTTACTTTCCGAAGTGGTTAATTAGGCAAGCTCAGCAGAACGTTCCATTTTCTGCAAGGGTGCCAGTTTCGGAGCACTTCTGTAGACGGACAGGAGCAGCTTCAGACCTCTCGTGCATGCGCTAAGTCTGGTGTGAGCTTGTAATCAGAGCCAATTACTCAAAACTCAGTTCGATTGGGTACTGGTAATTTGCAAGGTTACTGTGTCATTATCAACACAGAGCAAAGTAAGAGTAGGATTGCATCTCAATACATAGGACACGGTAAAGAGAAAGTTGTTAGGGCTAGAGAAGGAGCCAAATGAGATAGGAAAAGTGGGGAGGGGGAAGTAAGTTTGCCTTCCACCTGGAGGCATGACTCCTCAATTGGCCAGCATCACACTGACAGCAGGGATCCAGATATCTTCACTGAAGGGTGCATTTTGCAGAATCTCCCTTCAGCATTGACTTGGCACACACTTACAAAGCAATCCTTCTAATAATAGTAGTAATGATGACAATGATGTATTTGGTGGATGGGTGGGGAGATTACAAAAGGAAGCACATTAGTTTAAAAATACGTTTTAACATCCACCCACTCCATCAGCAGAGTTATAAATGTTAAAAGGATCCCATCCGAAATACAACTTTAAGAAAAGTTTATTCCTAAAGAGACACCATCGATTCAACCCCAATAAAACATAATCAAACTGGAAATCTATCTAGACACAAATCCTCTCTGTCTTTAGAAAATCCAAACTAGACCACATGCATTTGACATTTTTTAAAGGTTATTTTAATTAATACCCACCCAGGAATAATACCAGAAAATATAAACAGCTTCCTACTAGACACAGTCTCGTATACAACTTTTAGAGCTTCTGTCTTTCCTTGTACTACCTCGAAAGGCAACTGCTCTTTGGGCTATTGTAATTAGCCCAGTATTATCATTTAAAATACCAGATATGATGACTTTCCTGAAACTATCAGAAATAGCTATTTTTACATACGGAAATCCACTCTAGCTTTATGATGTGTGGATTTGTACAATGTACTTTAAAAATCACATTTTGTTCATGCTTTCTTTAGTAAATCTTATAGACAAAAGCAATAAAGCAATGATCTGACCCAATAATTGTATAATGCACTGAAATTCTTGGTTTGAAACAAACACCAATACAAATTTTAGTGCATTTAGCTATGTCACAAGTATAGATTGAAGGTCTAAATCATCTTAACATCTTGTTAATGTATGATGCTTGTTAATATTCACCATTTAGATGAATATGTCTTATATTTAAATAATCATTATAATTATTATTACTCAATTTTAAATCCAGCCAAAGTAGTTTCAGGCAAGGCAATGAATGCAAAAGGTTTCTTTCCCCTATAGTACTTCTATCAGACCTAGAGTAAGGTGGAATTTTGGTAGCAGTTTGAGTTTTTTGGTTTTGGTTTTGGTTTTGGTTAATGGTAAAAACAAGGTCACACCTATCAGCAGCCTAGCTGAACTTCCTAATCCACTTAGTTTCTGTGACAGGGCTTTCCAAGGACCTGGTTTAAACCTGAGGTGACAGTGGGTCCAGCCCCTGCATCAGTGCTGGGTGCCAGGAGCATCCCACTGGATGCATGTGGTTCCAGGCTGACAATGGCTGTCCTGTGGGAGCTGAGAGTGTCCTCTCCCAGGGTGCTAGAACTCTCAAATTTAAAGAAAAGAGCAAGTAAACTCAGGTGAGGTGGAATAGTAGTCCGCTTGATACATGCTTGACCTCATCCCCACCTCCACCCGCAAATCAAATGTAACCCTCCACTAGGATGTATGGGCCCCTGGCTTGCAAATTATGTTGGAAAAAAAGCAGAACCCTGGACAGTGTGGTTCAATTTGTGATAAACGTTTTTGTGGCCACAGATGTCTCAATTCACGTCTATGTGTCTGTCCCTCCTAAGGTTGTCACCATCTAGAACAAACTCCTTCATGGGCTTATTGCTCCAGATAGGGCAGAGTGAGGGAGTCAACCGCACCCGCTCTGGAAACAGAATTTAAGTCTTAGTCTCCTGCTAACTGTGACACTGATAAATTTCTTTTCCTCCCCATGTCTCAGTTTCTTCATCTGCAAAAGGCAGACAATACAATACCTGTCTCGCACAGCTGTGGTAAGGGCCAATACAAGATGCTAAGTTAATTGCAGCCCCAAAGACTTTCGCACTCATCCTTGCTTCTGGCTTAAAGGCACTTGAGCTGCCTTCCCCAGTAGCTGAATTCCTCAACATCCACTCCTTGGATGAGGGATTTCCCACATGTAACCTCATCTCAATCAAACATGTTTGCAGTTGTTCCCAGGTATAAACAGGACACTGGTTCCAGCATCCCCGAATACCCCAAAATCCGTGCATATTCAAGTCCCACAGTCAGCCTTGCAGAACCAATTTATGTGAAAATTATCCCTCCTTATACCAAGTTTTGCATCCTGAGATGAGAATATTGCATTTCCAATTGGCATCTGGTTGAAAAAAAATCTACATAAAAGTGGACCTGTGCAGCTGAAACCCACATTGTCCAAAACTGTATGTTTTCCACAGCAATCATCACATCCTAAAGTATCCAGTTTGCTGTTAACTTACTGATTGTCAATTCCCCCACCCCTCTAACCCTCTCTCTCTCACACACATACTCAGGCGCAAACATGACAGTAACCTCTCTGAAAGCTGAGATCTTGCCCACCTTATTGTCATATTCTTGGATCCTCAAGCAAGGCTTGGAAAGGAGCAGGAGCTCAATGAATATTTATTGTTCAATAAATAAATGCATGTAAAATGCTTAAAAGATACTAGGCCCTCAAAAAATATTGGCCAGATGAATGAATTAAAAGCACCTGAGAGGTTTCTAGTCCAGTTACAAATCTGGTGTTTAGAAAATCTTCAAATTCACTCTGTCTCATGCTTTCCATGTTGATCTCCCTAGGATCAGACACGGGCCACAGATGCAAGACTCCCTCTTATTACCTGCGCATAAGCAGAGGAGGCAGAGTAAACCCCAGAGGCACTTGAGCCAGACAGACCTAAGCTTCAATCCCGACTTTGCAATGTCACCTTGAGCTAGTCATGCATCCAGGTCCTCCTTCTGGAAAGATAGGGTAATGCCACAATGTCCTTGGGCGGATAAGAGGATTAGCAGAGAGGAAACATACGAACTGTTTAGCAGGACTGTTTACAGAATTTGCAAGGCCCAGGGAAAAATGAAAAGGTAGGACCCTAGTTCAAAAATCATTAAGAATTTCAAGTCGGTGACAGTAAAGCATTAAACTTAGAAGTACATGGCCCTTCTAAGCATGGGACCCTGTGGGATGGCACAGGTCATACCCATGAAGCCACCCTGCTGCCCAAGCTAAAGTCTGGCACACAGTAGAAGTCTAACAAATGACTGTCTTTTTTTTTTCTCCTTCCCTTCTCATTAAAAATCTGATGTAATGAAATGAGACAGATTGTAGCTATTGGCTGAACAAAGGAATCCTGAACAGTGGAATTTCTAATAATCCTAACCATTTGGGCTAATTATCCAGTTTGTGAATTATTCAGATACTTTGCTTGTCTTTCTTTTCATCCTTTGAATTGTCACTGCTCACTGATAATTAAAAACAAATCATTCCATCCCCTATTCGTCTCTTGTACCTTGATAAATGACCACTCAAAGAAAAAGTTGGAACTACAGACTCACATACTCGGGTTGAAAAAAACCCATACTATATTTACCCTCAGTGCACTCATTCTCTCAATACGCATTCATTGATTGCCTAGCGGTGCACTTAGGTAAGTGGGACAGCCCCTGAGACAGGGCCAAGGACTCTTGTTGTTGCAAGAGACAGAAACAAAAGTCAATTCATTTAAGCAAATGAGGAATTTATCAGTTCACTTGATTATGAAGTCCAAGGGCCCAGGTCAGGTATAGCTAGATCCAGAAACACAAATATTATGAAAGTCCTGCACAATTACCAACGACAGAGATGGGATTCAAAGATTAGCAAGATCTGGTGGTCACACATTCATATCTGCATTCAGAGGGTGGGCAGGACACCACAACTGACAACTGCCCAGATCTGTGGGGGATGAGAAAGCAATTGCCTGATGGAAACAGTGGTACTGCACACCAAGCCACAGTAGGTGGCCACTACTGGTTTCAACAGGAAAATATCAGAATCAGGACCTTATGAAACATGTGTTTCTGAAATTCCTCATCCCTTCTCAACAAATATTCCAGTGGGGGAGGAGCACAGAAAACACTCATCTAAGATGCTATGAAAATACAAATGATTTTAAAACATTCTTTCTCCAATTCTCTTCCATGGTCTGTTATGAACTGGGCCTCCTAGCAGGAGGTGAGCAGCAGGTGAGCAAGTGATGCTGAGTTCCACCTCCTGTCAGATCAGTGGCAGCATTGGATTCTCATAGGAGAACAAACCCTACTGTGAAGTGTGCATGCGAGGGATCCAGGTCGTGTGTTCCTCGTGAGAATCTAATGATAAATGTCGTGTGCTTGAATCATCCTGAAACCATCCCTCCCACATCTGTGGAAAAACTGTCTTCCATGAAACCAGTGTCAAAAAGGTTGGGGACCACTGATTTAAGTATTTCCAAACATCCAGATGTCCAGCATCACTTAGTCAGAGCCACAACATGTAGGAGTCTCCTTGAGCAGCTGAAATGAAATCCCTCTTCAGAACCAGGTTCAGACAGTAATTTTCTGAGAACAGAGGTACCTTATCGTGTGCTTTTTCTTGCAGAAATGAATTAGCTCTGTTAGAGAGCTAAATGTATCCCCATTAGAGAGCTAAGTGTAAGAGTGAAAATGAACACAGGAATAATGTAATATTTCTGAAGGTAAAACTGACCGGGTTTTCCTGGTCTACCTGAGTTTCATTTTAAAAGTAGGCATTTTTAAAAATCCTAGTAGCTCTTCCTAGGCTTGGTGATGAAAAAATCGCTTAAATAGCGAACAACGCCTGACTAGAGATTAGACCTTGGTTTCAATAGGTTCTACCACCCTAGAGACTTGGGCAAATGACTTAACATGGCTCCTGTTCCTGTGAAACACAGGTGTTAAGTGGGATGAGCTTTCAGGCCCACTCTAACTCCATCATTATTATGAGGAATAAGTGCTTATAGAAGTCATAAAACTAACACTTCACCTTTTTAGGACATTCTACCATTTGTAAAGCATTTTCATGCAAGGATCATTTGATTCCCACAGTAACTCTGTGGGTCATATATCCAGTCAACCTTGTTCCCTGTGTGACTTCTGTGAGGACTCTCAGATAACAGGCACTAGATATGACCCAATTCAGGTCTTCATGTTCTGTTCCTGTTTTCCTATGCTACAAGCTCTCTCCATCATCTATGTTGTGAAATACATCTCCAACCTTCGAAACTCAGTTCTAGTTTTCATGCGCATTATTAATGTTATCTTTTGAAGCACCTGGATGGATTTCAGGAGCCATATGATAGGTCATCTAGTCTCTGATGGGTTTATTAATTTCTAAATAAACTGTTCTGAAATCCAAGGCTAAAATGATGACTTGGTGCTCCATAGTTACTCCCATTTGAAAGTTACTCAGGGATACCAGGGCTGGGGCAGGGAGAGTACAAGATGAACTGAGAATATCTTTTGGTGCCGGAAAACCAGCGATTGCTCGGAAGATGATAAGGACCTGTTGAAAGAGCATAAGAATGAGCCTGAAGGAGGTCCTAATGGTCCAAGCTGGAACAATCTGAGCCACAAAACAAATAATGATAGCATTGGACTATATCCCATTGATAAAGTAGCTGTCCTTCAGTCCATACTGATTTCTTTATATTAATGAAGATAATGATAATGGTGAAGAAAAGACTGCTTTTCCTTAGAGTAGAATCTCAACTATTAAATGGAGACGGGAAGAGGAAACTAGGAAACTTTATTATAATAATAGGCAAACTCCACAGTCATAGCTTTTGCAGATCCAAGACACCCATGAATGCAAAAATTAATGGGTGAAAGAAAAGAAACAGAATTGTCTTAGCACTAAAGTATTTCCTCCAAGTTATTTATTAACTAGGAAGGAAATAATAATGACTTTGCAGTCAAGAAAACTGGCAGACACTTCCTTAACCCCATGATAAAGGTCAACATCATCAGTAACAAGAGATATCAACCCCAGGAACCCATGGTATGATGTGCTAAGGACACAGCATCATTTCTGTAGTATTCTCGACAAATATGTGTAACCTCATTGAAATCATGAGAAAACATCAGACAAACCAAACTGAGAGCAATCTATAAAACAGTTGATCGGTGACCTTCAAAACTGTCAAGGTCATGAAGAGACTGAAAAACCATTACAGCTTGGAGGAGACAGAGAAGAAACAACAACTAAGTGTAATGTGGGATCTGGGACATGAGTGGGAAAACTGGTTTAATTAAAATGAGGTTTTTAGTTTCATTAATAGAAGAGAATCAGTGCTAATTTCCATGTTCCAATAATTATACTATAGTTATAAAATACAATAGCTTTAGGAGAAATTGGAGGAAGGATATACTAAAACTCTGCACTCTTTGCAACTTTTATGGAAGTCCTAAATTAGTTAAAAAAGAAACTTTAATACCTACCAGAAGCCATTTTGACAGTTTTCTGAGTGCCCGCAAAAGTAAGCTAACTTGCACAAGCTAGCCAGAGTAACTGTAATTCTCCCTCCTGGTTCTTGCTCCAAAGGGTGACTCTTTAGAGAGTGAGAGCCATGGGACCCCAAAACCACATTTTGACCTTGCCAATTTACTGACAATCCAGCTATTGGAAACCGTTCTGCATTCTGGACAACACATCAATTGCAAATCCTGTATGAACTTAGTTCTTCTTTGAGGACAATGTAACCACTGTCTCACACTGAATACAGAAACAATGAGCCAAACAGTCCCAAAGATGTTTAATAACAACTTCGTCTTAATTTTGATCATATTCATCCTGATTCTTTTCACACAACTTTACCAGCAAAACAACCAGAATTCTGTGCCAATAAACTCTGTCCTTAGCTCCTCCCTCCAATTGTGTCCACCCAGAAATTTCTTTGCCATCAGTATCTGTTCTCATCTTTAATGAGTGGAGAGCACATGTTATTACTTAACGCTTTCTGAATCTTTTTGGTTGTTGGTGTTTCTTTTTGTTTTTTGGAGACAATGTCTCATTCTGTCACTTAGGCTGGAGTGCAGTGGCATGATCATAGCTCACTGAAGCCTCCAACTCCTAGGCTCAAGGAATCCTCTTGCATCAGCTTCCTGAGTAGCTAGGACCATAAGCATGTGCCACCAAACTTAGCTGATTATTTTAAATTTCATCTTGTAGACATAGGGACATCTTACGTTGTAGCCCAGGCTGGTCTCAAATCCCTGGCTTCAAGCAACACTCCCACCTTAACCTCCCAAAATTCTGGGATTACAGGTGTGAGCTACCACACCCAGCTGGTTTTTCTTAAAAACACATAAGTATAACTCCATTGTGCATTTCCCAAGGGTGTAAACTGGCAGTAAACTTCAGTTCCAAGCCACAAAGCCAACAAAACTGACAATTTTATGACACTACTCAATCGCATACAAAGCCACATAGCTGCAAAGCTGAATGCCACTGCCTATAAATGATTCAACCTCCTGTGGCTAGTGAGTTTTATTTTGGACACTAGACTTACATTTCTCCTCATGAGACACAGGCCTCTGCCATTCCTGGGGACTTGATGAGTAAAGGAATGTCCCTCCCAGAAGATTTACCTGCCTTACATCTTGATCAATCTGTATCTAATGGACTCCTTTTATCAAAGTGCAGAGACTGGCTTTAAAAGAAGTACAGGATTTTAGCCCCTGGCCTCCAGGATCTTGCAGTCTGGTATGAATTTAAATTGTCAATTTTTAATAATTAAGTATTAAGTAATTTACTATATCATATTTAGGGCAACTGGAATCTGGGACAAGAAGAGCTAAACAGCCAGAAAACCTTTAAGCAGGAAGAGAGATTTCATCAATTTAGACAACAAATATTTGTTATGTTCATCCTCTGTGCCAGGCACTGCTCTAAGTGTCTCAGTAGAAAACAAATAATGAAAACAACACAAACAAATAATCAAGTTTATCTCAGATAGAACAAATAAATTCAGAAAAATTGAAGTAAATTTAAAAAAATTAAGATTGGTGATGTGTATTCAGCTGATCTGCAGACTTAAGCATGTCATTCCAGTGCAGCAAATCGGATATAGCCGCAATTTACGTTCAAGCTTTTAGAACTACTTCTTAGGACATTGAATCTCAAATTGATTTAAAAGTTCTGCATCATTGTAGAAACCATATTTCACCCTACATAGAAGCAAGACTTGCACCCAGTAAAATCTAATCAGGTCTCAGTTCTGTCAGTTTCCTTGTAAAATTTCAGGACTCAAGAGCCAAGGTGATTTTTTAAAAATTATTTCTTGAAAAAGGAAACTGCGAAAAAGGAAAACCAATACTTTTTCATGGATTGTGAGCCACTCTTATCAACTCATTGGCAAAAAGTTGAAGCTCATTCATTTGAGAGTCAAGAATACTGATTGTGCACTTACTGTGATAATAAACTCTTCAGCACCTAGGACAGTGCCTGACACAGAGTAGGTATTCAATAATGATTGTCAAACCAAGTTGTCACATGCAGCTTTGGTCTTAACCGCATTTAAAACGATATAGGGTATGAAAGTGTGATGAGCTTGTTTCTTTTAGGTATCTGCCTTAATCCATTTTCTGCTGCTATAATGGAACACTACAGAGTGGGTAATTTATAAAGAAAACAGTTTATTTGGCTCACAATTCTGGAAGTTGGGAAGTCCAAGAGCATGGTGCTGGTATCTGGTGATGCCTTCTTGCAGCATCTCAATACGGCAGAAAGGCATCATATGGTGATAATATGTGCAAGTGAGGCAGAGAGAAAATGGGGATCAAATGTCTATTTATCAGGAGCCCACTTCTGCAATAACTAATCCACTCATGATAATGACATTAATCCATTCATGAGAGTAGAACCCTCATGACCTAATCACATTATTAAGGTTCTACCTCAATACACTCACAATGACAAATTTCAATGTGAGTTTTAGAGGGGATCTTCAATAGCATTCTACTCTGCCCTCAACTCAAAACTATATGTCCTTCCTACATACAAAAAATATTCATTGAATCTCAGTAGTCCCAAAACTCTTAATTTGTTCCAGCATCAACTCAAAAGTCCAAAGTCCAGAGTCTCATTTAAATCAGATATGGGTGAGATTCAAGACATAATTCATTCTGAGACAAATTTACTCCAGTTGTAAATCCGTGAAATTAAATAAGTTATCTACTTGCAAAATAAAACAGTGGGACAGGCAAAGGATAGACATTCCCATTCTAAAAGAACAAATAGGCAGGAAGAAAAGAGTAACTGGTCACAAGTATGTCCAAAACCCAACAGGGTGGACAGCGTTAAATGTTAAAGCTGAAGAATAATCTCCTCCGACTCAATGTCCCACATCTTGGGCACATTGGAGTCAGAGTCGGGCCCCCAATGCCTCAGACAGCCCTGATCCCATAACTTTGCTGGGCTCAGCCCATGCAGCAGCTCTCACAGTTTGGAGTCTTGTGCCTGCAGCTCCCCCAAGTTAAAGTTGCTTGCTGGTGACCCTACAGTTCTAATGGTCTTGGGAGTGGCCCCACTTCCATGACTCTACTACACATTTCCCCAGTGGGGGCCCTGTGTGGAGGATCCACAGCTGTGGAAGGTTTCTGCCTGGGCACCCAAGCTGTGTGCAACATCTCTTGAAATCTAGGTGAAGGAGACCATTTCCCCGCAAGTCTTGGATTCTGTGATCTTGCAGAATTAGCACCACATGGATGCACCAAGGTTTACAACTCATCTTTCCGCAGCCATTGGGTGAGCTACTCCTGATCCCACTTCAGCCATGGCTGGGGTAACCAAGGAGCATTATGTCAGAATGCAAGGATCAAGGACCCAAAGAGCCTCTGGGCAGCAATCTGATGTGAGGTGCCTAAGGTCCATTCGCTAAAACCATTCTTCCCTCCTGGAGCTCTGTATCTGTGATGGGAGGGGCAGCCTCAAGGATTGTTAAAATGACTTTAGGGTCTTTCTCTTATAACCATTATGAATAGCTCCTGAATTCCTCTTATCCGTGGTCATCTCTTTGGCCAGTGGCCACTTGGTCATACTCTTGGTTTGCTCTCTTAAAAATAACCTTTTACTCCTTACATGGCCAGCTTGCAAATTTTCCAAATCTTTTCTCCCCTTTTAATTATAAATTATGTCTTTAAGCCATTTATTTCTTCTCACATGTCACTGCATGCAGTTAAAAGTAGCCATTTGCCGCTAAGATATTTTTTCTACCAGATATCCTAACTCATCACTCTTAAGGTCTGTGCTCTATAAAATCTTAACACATGGACACAATTCAGCAAAGCTCTTTGCTCTTTTATAACAAGGATGGCCTTTACTCCAGTTTACAATACCTTGTTCCTCATTTCCATCTGATCATTATGGCCGTTACCATTCGGATTTCTACCAACTTTCTGATTATAACCACTTAAGTACTCTAAGAAATCCCAAACTTTTCTTACTTTTCTTGTCTTCTTCTTATCCCTTGTACAAATTATCCTCAATGTTCTATTTATGGCAATCTATTATTTTTCTAGTTTTGCTTCTACAAATTCTTCTAGCCTCTACACAGTGCTCAGTTCTAAAACCACTTCCACATTTTCAGGTATTTGTTACAGCAACAAGCCCATTTCTCAGTACAAATTTTCTGTCTTAGTCTGTTTTCTGCTACTATGAAAGAATACCATAGACTTGGTAAATTATAAAGAAAAAAAGTTTACTTGGTTCACAGTTCCGGAGGTTGGTCCAAGAGCATGGTCCTAATATCTGATGAGTGCCTTCTCGTTGCATTAGAACACAATGGGCAGACATCATGAGGTGAGGAAGTATGTGTACAAGACACAGAAAATCCTTATATCAGGAGTCCACTCCTAAGATAACCAAGCCACTCCCACAATACAGCATTAATCCATTCATGAGGACAAAACCCTCAGGACCTAATTACCTCTTAAAGGTCCCATTTCTTAATACCATCACAACGACAATTAAATTTCCACATGAAATTTGAAGGAGACATTCACACCATAGCAGTAGCTATTATACATTTATGATCAATTCATTAATGTGGCAAAGAGCTTTAAAAATAGAAAGTATAACCTCTAGGCAAAGGCTCATGTCATTATTATTCATAGAAGTTGTAAGGCAATGTATCTGAATGCCAAAGAGTTAATGAAAGTGTCCAATTCAGATGAAATGGTCCAAAGACATCCACTGAAATCCACGCTACAATTTACAGTATCAATTAATGTCTCCAACAATGATTATTAAAGCAAACCTTACTAGTAAAAAACACTGCTACAGCCTTTGTGATTTAGTTAGAAAAGTCTCCCTCACTAAATGTACTCCTCTAGCCAGCCTGCGATGGTGTCAGACATTTATCACAGTGCCTCCATCTTCGAAACCAAGGTCCTGCATCCTTCATGGGTATGGTGATAACTAGCTAATTAAGCCAGGTGAGCCCTGTCCATAGAAATAGCAATATCTTGATTTTCCCCACTGGACAAAGCTGCCTCTCCCAGGCTTTTCATCTTAAAAATTATAAGATATTTTTTTCTACCAGATATCCTAACTCATCACTTTATACCCCTATCTTAGTCCGTTTTGTGCCACTATAATAGAATATCACAGACTGGATGACTTATAATAAATATAAATGCATTGGCTCACAGTTCTGAAGGCTGAGATGTCCAAAATCAAGAGGCTAACATCTGGCAAGGGTCTTCTTGCTGTGTCATCCCATGGAACAGGGCAAAGAGAGGTGGAGAGAGAGAGGCAGAGAGAGAAAGAGAAAGTGAGAGGGAAGTTGAACTTGTACTTTCATAAGGAACCCATTCCTGCAATAATGAACCCACCCCCATGATAAAGGCATTGATCCATTCATGAAGGCAGAGTCTCATGACCCAGATACCTCCCACTGGGGCATACCTCCCAAAACTGCCTCATTGGGGATCAAGTTTCCAATCCATTACCTTTGGGGACACATCAAATTATAACAACTCCTATTTGCTCATGCCAAAAATCTAAGAGCCATGCATGGTTCTTTTATTTCTCTTGGTTTTTACAAAACATATCTCAAATTCATCTATTTATTTCCGTTTCACTGATACAATCCTACTCCAGACCACCATCATGTCTAACCTGAGCCAATCATGGTGGTCCTTTCCGTTTGCCAGAGATGGATTAGCCATGAGTGTGTGATGCAATTCAGATCAATGATGTGTGAGAGGAAACCTGCTGAGAGCTTCTGGGAGAGGCTCCCACACTCCAAAGAAAAAAACTTGGGGAGAGATGGCCTTTGCTTTAATTGGACTTGGTCATTTCTTGTCATTTCCAGATGTGACATCTGGAATCATGACATCCATCTTGTCTCCACAAGAGAAGTTAGTCTGGGAAGAAGTTAGTCTGGGGACAAAGCCAACACTCCAAGACAAGCAGAAAAGGGACCAAAAAAAAAAAAAAAAAAAAAAAAAAGGCTCAGGTCCTAATGCTATTGACAAATTACTGAATTAATTACGGTAGTCCACACTTATCAGTGATTTTGCTTTCTGCAGTATTGGTTATCTACACACAGCACAATAATATATTTTGAGAGAGAGAGAGGCCACATTCATTTAACTATAGTATACTGATTTAATATTTCTATTGTATTACAGTGATTGCTGTTAATCTCTTACTGTGCCTGATTTATAAATTAGACTTTATCATAGGAATGTAGAGATAGGAAAAACCATAGTATTTATAAGATTTGGCTCTATCCAAGATTTCAGGCATCTGCTGGGGATCTTGGAATGTATCCCTATGCATAAGGGGGGAACTATGGTACCCTGAAACCTATTTTAAACCAGAGCTCCTTAAAAGATGAGTTAATAAATGTTTCAGACATTTGCATCCAAATGCATTCTGACCAACTCAACCTCAGAAGGGTTCGTCTCTTCTTTCCAAACCATTCTTTATGCAGCAACCAGAGTAATTGTTTCAAAGGAATAAATCTGATAATGTAATTACTCTGCTCAAAAGTCTTCAGTGACTTCCTTTCTCACTTATAAAATTTGAAGTTCTTCAACATGGCCTGTGTACCAGTTATCTACTGCTGCATCACAAATTTCTCAAAAAACTTAGCAGCTTCAAACAACCATCATTTATCATTTCACAGTTTTTGTGGGTCATGAATTTAGGAGTGGCTCACTGGATACTTTTGGCCCAGGGTCTCTCATGAGGTTGCAGTCAGGATGTTCTGAGATATGACATTCTGGAGGACCTGCTTCCAAATGGCTTGCTCATCTGGCTGTTGGTGGGAAGCCTCAGCCACATGGCCCCCTTCACAGAGCTGCTTGAGCATCCTCACCACATGGTGGCCGACTGCTGCCAGAGCACATGAGCAGAGAGGGAGCAAGGAGGTGGTTGCCGTGCATGTCTTGTTTTAATTTCAAACCATACACTATCACTTCCACCACATTCTAGTCATTAAGTGCCAACTATGCTTAAGAAGAGGGGAATTAGAATTTGCCTTTTGAAGCAATGAGTACCAAAGAATTTCTGGACACATAAAAATTACCACATGAGCTTTACAGGACCTGACCCTAGGCTACCTTCCTGAGCTCCCCGACACCACTTTTCTCTTGGATAAAAGTGATGCTGGAGAGCTTAAGAAGGTAGGCTGAACAGGAGACCTAGTGGTACCCCTGTGTCCTGTTCAATGGCATCAAGCATCTGTCTACCTCGAGCCTTTTGCATGTATTGTTCCCTCTTCAACATTCTCCCCAGTTCCTCACCTGTAGGGCTGCTTAATCTCTAGATCCCAATTTAAATGTTGCATTTTCCCAGATGCCTGTGCAGACCATGCAGTCTAAAATAAAGACTCACTTTTTCACAGCTTCCTATGTTTTCCCTCATATTATTTGCCATAATTTTAATTACTTATTTATTGGTCTACTTTTTAAAGAAAGCAAAAGAAAAGATGATCACTCAGGGTCAGGGGTAAAAAAGTACTAGCAGTGGCCTCTGCCACAGGACTGTGGGGTCAAAGGGCAAAGGGGGCAGTGTTAGGAGGGCCCCAGGTCAGGGGAGCTGCATATTGCAGGGGAAGGGTTGCCTTTCATGAAGTGAGTTTCGCAAGAGAAACTCTGCAGACTTTTTCCAATGATCAAGGGCTCCATTATTCTCCCCAGTGTCAGAGGAGCTAAGATTTCCCCTGGTTCCCACAGCACTACCCTAAGAAAATGTCCAGCAGATGCAGAAGTCTGGTGAGGAGCAGGGCAGATCAACTTGAGCTCCTCACCTTAAAACCTGAAGGGAAATCACTCAGCCCAGCAGCCACAGAAGGGATCACAGGGAGTTCATGCTCCCAGGTGATCAGCAAACACCAGTCTGGAAGAAATCATTCGAGGATGGCCAAAGTCAAAAGTCAACATGTAGCTCAGTAAAGAATCCACATTCATGACAGACAGAGGAGTGCATGCTTTTGGAAAAGATTTATTTTTGAAAAACATAGAAGAAAATTGTACTTTCTACATCAATTTGAAGGCACCAAATCTCCATGAGTTCTCAGTTAAGACTATGAATCACTAGAGAAGTAAAACAGTCAGATCTCAGTTGCTACAGGTAAGGGCACTGAGCACCTACTATGTGCAGACTGAACAGAGGAAGGCCAGGCAAAGATGGGGGTTATGAACTGAAGGGTTCCAACCAAATTTGGACCCAACACTCTTTTTTAAAAATAAATATAATGCCCTCCTTTTTAATATAAAATTAATTTCATGGCATATATCAACAGTCCCTAATATTTTGGGTACCAGGGACAGGTTTTGTGGAAGACAGTTCTTCCTTGAATCAGTTGAAGACCACTGGGAAGGACAGATTCTAATATGAGACTAGGCTCCCAAAGGCTTCATATCACATCCTTAGAAGTATACCGAATACCATCTATGTGTTAGACTCTAGGCTGGGCACTAACTGTGGGTCAAAGGTTAAGTCAATTTAGAAATGTATCTACAAGGAAGAAAATGATAAACATGATTATCAACCAGGCAGCCCAGCACTACACCTTTAAAAGGAACAACCACTCCTTCATTATACAGTTAACACCCAGTAAACACATATCATCTTTATTCCCGTCTTTGCAGCCCATAGTCCAAGCCATTTCACCTCATACTACCCTCCCTAACCTTCCCACATGCCTAAATTCTGACTCCAGCTCCAGCCTTGAGCCTCACACTTTCCCCTTGGTCCAATGTCAAAGGTCCCTTCCTCAGAGTTGGAGTCCAGCCACACTTGTTTATGATCTGTCCTGGTCCATCCTTTTCCCTAGGATACTGGAGCAGCCCAGAGGGAAGAACTCCCCACCAGGCCCTCACCTACCCATATAGGAAAAAATAAGAAAAACCAGACAGAAATACACTACGAGCCCACGCCCACACTCTGCCTCAGAGGGTTTTGTCCATAGGGCTCAGTATTTCAAGCAGGTATGAAAGCAGGCATAGAAATCGTTTCTGAAAATATTTCAATTTAAAGATAGGAAGGTCATACTATAAGAACTGGGAACTAATAAGAAAATGTCTTTCTGGAGAACTAGATCCCAAGTGAGACAGGAACATAGGTCTCCACCCATTTACCAAACACAGGGCAAGGACTGGCTCTGAGGCTTTGGTGTTGTGCTGAATCTACTGGTCAAGGTCAATGGCTACCAGCCATGAGGGCTGGGCAGTGGCAGGGACAGAAAGCTCAGGAAGGAAATGGAAATACCATTGGGACTGGCCCTCAGTTCCTCAAGTAAACCACATCTATTATGGCACTCCTCTGCTCAGAGCAGTTCAACTGCTTTGCCTTCAAAGAGCCAACTCCAGGTTCCTCAGCATGGCACACAATCTTCAGCCTGAACTGCTCTCTCCCTGGTCCTTCATGCCTGACAGGGGAGGACAAGATCAAAGACCATCCCAACTGAGACATGATGGGGTGATTAGAGAACAGGGAATTCTTTTGATAAAACCACAATTCCTATTAGAGTCATGCTTGCAATTAAGATCATCTCAGGTGGGAGGATTTTCAGTACCTGAAAGGAAGCTGAGCCTGCAGATGGCAAAAGGAAAAGGCATACAAGGGTGGGAAGCCAGAGAGGTGATGAAAACCAAAACATAAGGCATGGGAGAGGTAAGCTCTCATACTCGGGGGGGTGGTTAGAAGGGAGTGGTGCTACATCAGGTGAACAGTCCAGGTCTGGGATCTGGTCCATCATGGAGCAGTGGGAGGACTGTGGATGTAGGAGGGAGCGGAGGTCAGGGAGAGGGGTGGGGGTTGCGGAGGGGGTAGGGGTTTGGGAGAGGGGTTGGAGGATGGATTCTGCTTGGGCATTATGCAGCATCCGGAAGAATTGACCAGAGCTTCCCTTGATTGTTACTGTATACTTACTCTGAAGACCAGTTTCCCAAACTCAGTTCTCAGGGGATGGGAATCAAAGCATCTCTCTAAGGTGAAAACATGTGAGCTTTTCCAAAATGATGGCATAATATTATAACTCCAGAAAACATTCTCCATGCATAAGTTTACATCAAACTGGAAAATCCATAGACAGTTAATAACCTAATACTAACAAATAATTATAATTTCTATAATTGAAAATATATTTGTCAACTTCCTTCACTAACTTCAGAAGACATTTTGTATAAATGAATATCAATCTATAGCTCTCATTTTTACTGTCATTTGCTCTTAAAAAACAATAATTTGATGTCTTTAATGAGCTGTTATTAGCTTCCTTTAGTTATTCAAAGTATAAAAGAACATGTTTACAGTGTCTTTGAGCTTGAGGAAGTTAAAGTCCAGACAGAAATCTACTTCCAGAAATTCGAAATGAGAACTAGCATCAGAAAACATTCTGACTTGCTTGCTATTCTTTACAAACTCTCACGAAAAGAAGCAAACACTTCAAAATGTGTGTGGTTGAGAAAGATAGTTTTCTTATCTAGTATTATGCTCAAAATTTATAAATCTTCACCAAGTAAATGTGTCACACTGCTGTTACTTTCTATTTCAGTTTTTAAAACTTCAGTCTTTAAGGAACTCATTTCCTTTAGGTTCTTTGCCTGTAATTATAGCAAACTCCACCAGGTGTCAGTGTGGTGGTCGCAGTTTAGACAGGCTACGTGGCAGGGCCACAGGCCTTCTTGGCGATTGAAATATTTTATTACTCACATCATCTTCTATGTAAAGATAATGTCATGGCTAAGGGGAAGATTTTGACAGATTTTGATGCTGTTATGTTTAGGGTTCTGGAAATAACTAGATCTTGACCTTCCAATAATCCTTCCTCCCTACTTGTCCCCCTCTTGTTATCCGCCTTCCCATGGGTCCCTCTCCCCTACAGTCTCTTCTTGGCCCTGCTCTTGATTGCTCCATAGCCATCCTCTCCCAAAGGCCCTCCCACTGCACCCACAGCACCACTCCCCATCAGGACTCCATGCTCATCAGCCTCCTCCCCAGTATCCCCCCACCATCTTTCCTTTCTCCACCATCATAAGCCCTCCTCTCCTATTGGGGCCTCCTCTTCATCTATTCCCTTCCTCATCAGCTCCCATCCCAGTGCCATCCCATCCCTCCTTATCATCTTCCCCACCACCATCAGCCCTACTTTCTGTTGGGCCACCCTTCCTCCATCTCCTTTATGTATCTACTTCCTCATCAACCTCCCTTTTTACACGATCACTGAGCATCCTATATGCAAAGGAAGCAATATCAGAATGAGAACCCAGAAACTCTTCATCATGCACAGCAAAGTCCGCTTGCAGAATCTGAACAAGAAATCTGGAACAGGTAGCTGAGGGTGAAGTCCAGATAAGATTCCTATTCCCCACTCTTTCATGCCCAGGATCTTAACTTCTTCCAACCACATGGAAGAAAAAGTAAGGGAGGAGACTAAATCTGCAGATCAGATATTTGTAGATATTCTCTGCCCAGCTGCCCACATGAAGATAAGTTGAAAGAAAACAATCTGTGTATCTGCTCAACTACAAGCATGTAAGCAGAGCTAGGCAAAGGTGGGAACAGATACTAAAGTGTCCTTATCACTGATGATAGCCACAAAGAATCAAGCACACAACACAGAAGAACTTTTTCAGTTTTTAAAAAATATACATATAGGTTAAAGAACTGTATCCCAAGCTTTCAGGATGGTACCAATTCCAGGGTGCTCCCTGGAGACTCATTCCCAAGGTCTGGGATGGAATCTGGAATTTAAACTATTTTTAGCAAACATGCTAGGTGATTCTGTAAGAATCTTTAAAGAAAGACTGATCCTTGAGTACAATTTGGTAACCATCACACTAATCCTTAACTGTTGCCCATTTTAACTATGAATTTAATGACTGCTTAATTTGAGCCTGATTTTATGCCCAGGCATGATTAGAACTAATCCAAATCACCTGATCCCTTGGAGCCTGTCCTCTGAAGGAAAAAAAGCAACAGGAGATGGTTTTGTTTGTTAGTAATAAAATCATGCAGAGGTTCTGGGTTGCTTCCATTTTTATCTTCTGTGAAACTCAAGCCAATAAATATTGGGCTCTTACAGCCACAAAGGCTCTGCCCTTCTTCATCTGTGGGCATTCACTGGAGGCAACTCGTTCTCCTGCAAGGTTCACTTTTCTGCTATCCCTGTGCCATGGGAAAAGCAAGAGCCTCACATGGTCAGAACCAGTTCCAATGTTTCCCAGATCCTCTTGTGGCCTGGGAAGAGGCACCATATATTCCATGAAGTGGCATAGAACTACCTTCCTCTCTTTTCTCTCTGCATGTCTGTCCTACTCATGAAAACCATTTCTGCTTACTTTCAAGATGAACTTTCAAGGCAAACTTCTGAAGTAGCTTGTATTCCTACCAGGACAGTTCTACAACAATTCAAACAGCAAATGCAAGAGATTCTAAAGGAGATTTCTGTGAGAGAAGCAGAAAGGCCAGATGAAAATAAGAGCTGTGTCTATGAATGGAAATCATTTGATCAAGTTCTTAACAAATAAATGCACAAGGAAGAAGACATCCTTGGGGTCTCATCCATCCTCTGCTAGTAGGAGTTTAGGGCTGTTGAAGTATAACTCTTCTATTGTCAAAATCATCCAAATCACAAAACAAGAAAAAAAAACTTAATGAAACCACGTGAAAGAAAAAAAAAAAATTCCCCAGGGAAGGCAGCTTCTTTACAGGCCAATGATCACTGATCCTCAGGCAGGGGCTCTCAGGATGTAGGGTCTGCTGGCCCCAGCCCCTGACACTCTGCCCAGTGACCCTTGTCCCATGGCCAGCTGGCCTGTAGAAGGAAGTTACAACTCTGGCAGAGGATTAAGGCAGCAACCAGGCTTCTCTGTGGCTGCCTTCTCTCCCAGCTCCACCCCAATGTCTTCTGACTCACCCCAACTCCCTAGAGCTAAGAGCTCTGCTCCATAACTCAAAACCCCATGAATGGGAGCCCTCTGATTCCCTCCTGTTCTGCAGCTCATTTGAACCTCCTCCTGCCCAGTAGATCGGACCTTCACCTCCAACAGCATGGTCAGGTCTGTCATCCTGGATACCCTTCCCTGCAGGCAGACGTTCTCCCATTCACTCCCAACCACCACTACTAAGATGGGAAGCAAGAGGTGCTCAGCGCCCAGCAACACCCGTGGATTTAGAGCTCAAGCTTGGAAAGTTCCTTATTGCAACTAAACCCGTCACCTTAATCCCCTCCTGGACCCTGCCCCTCCTGGTACTTGCCACCTGTCAAAAGACGGCATTTATTCCCCTTCTATTTGTCTTTTCACCCTGATTTGGTGTGTGGCCTTTTCCTTGTTATTAAATAACCAGGACACGTGTTTGTTTCGCTCTGGCTGAAGAGTGTGGCACACATAACAAAACAATAAAAGCACCAAAGAGCACCTGCTACCTTTTCTGCCCAACCATGCTTAACTATATTGCCCACACGTTCAAGGAATGATCGTCTCGCCCAGATATGACAGCATCTGGCCCTTGAGGCTTATCTGCCTTTATGGATTCTTTTCTGTGGCTTTCCATCTACAAGCTTCCTTTATCATTACCATGAAGCTCTCTACACATCTTTCTGTGTTCCACTTCACTTTTCCCCTTCACCAATGCACCTTATAAGAAAGGTAAATGCCTCAAAAATCTTATGGCATAAGCCACGTAAGAATCTGAATCTCCATTTTGCAGACAAGAAAAGCACAACTCATTTTAAATTCTAAAGGGCAGAAAAGGATGTTAGGAAGTAGTAGTTGTTATTCTTAGAGCAAGGAACTTCCCCTTATACCATACTGGCCTACAGGCCAGACCTGTGGGAGGACTCAAGGGCACCTGCCTTGGCTTCTAAGCTAATGGGACAGAAGACCTGCATTCTACTGCAAGGGAACTGTGAATGGGACAGTCACACCAGAAGCATCTGAAGGTGTAGCAGGCAGGATTCACCAGGATCTGCATCAAGTCAGGTGTGCTAAGACCACACAGAATTTGATTTTTAGGTGGCATGTTCCAAATATAGCCCAGGGACCAGGCTGAGATCTATTCCCAAGGGCATACAGTTACTCCAAAATTGTGCTGGGGCCAGGTAAGATAGATGACTTAGACATAACACCAATTCCAACAGGCAAAAAAAAAAAAAAAAAAAAGGCCCAGGACTACCCATCCCCCAAAAAGCGAATTTGTCAGAAAGGAAGCAGGCAAGATGATGCTATGGCTGCCAAACTTTCTCACGTGACTTTAGTGGACTGCCTGCTATGGATGAATGTACAGCCTCTGGGTTTTTGTTTTCTTTGGAGACAGGGTCTAGTGCAGTGGCGCAATCACAGCTCTCTGCAGCCTCAAGTGATCCTCCCACCTTAGCCTCCTGAGTAGCTGGGACCACAGGCATGTAACACCATGCCTAGTTTTTTTGTTTTGTTTTGTTTTGTTTTTGTTTGTTTGTTTGTTTTTGTTTTTTTGTAGAGACAAGGTCTCCTTGTGTTGCCTAGGCTGATCTCGAATTCCTAGGCTCAAACAATTCTCCCTCCTCACCCAAAGTACTGAGATTACAGGCATGAGCCATCACACTTGGCCCAGCTTCCTTTTTTCCATTTGTTTGTTTCTTTGGTGTTTTTGTTTGTTTTGAGATGGAGTCTTATACTGTCACCTGGGCTGGAGTGCAATGGTGCAATCTCAGCTCACTGCAACCTCCACCTCCCAGGTTCAAGCAATTCTCCTGCCACAGCCTCCCAAGCAGCTGGGATTATAGGCACCCACCACCATGCCTAATTTTTTGTATTTTTAGTAGAGACAGGGTTTCGCTATGTTGACCAGGCTGGTCTCGAACTTCTGACCTCATCATCTGCCCACCAATACCTCTCAAAGTGCTGGGATTACAAGCATGAGCCACCATGCCTGGCCCCGGCTTCTGTTTTAATGAAAGAAGCGAGTTACACACTGTAGACTTGAGGGTGGCTGGCCATGGGAAAAACTGCTCAGCTATAAATGCCAATCCCCCAACTTCCATTGCTTTTCCCTGCTTATGTAAATAGTACTAAAGACTGAGGTCTGGAAGTTCTGCAACAGAGTCCTTTACTGGGTTAAAAAATGACCTTTGGTTAGGTCTACCCTGGCTAGCACTCTAAAATGTAACTAAAAAAATTCAAAAAGATCAAATAGAAGAATCACACCAGGATGACATCCCCACTCCACCCCTCAGGTAATCAAGTCTTTTGATCAGGAAGTTGGAACCAATTGCAAGGCTTCCTGTGTCTCATCCCAGTGGGCACAGCAGGACCAAGAAACTCCACTTCCACTGCTGATGGAGCAGAAAGGGACGATTGCCTCCTTCTCATAGGACTTTGCCACGTTTCAAGAGATGGAACTAGGAAGCAACACAAAAGGCGTGGGCCTGGAAAACATGCTTCTGATGGCTGTGCAGTCTCCCTGCACCCCCTCACCCCAGGAAGGGGCCTCTTCAAAGATGGTGTCATTGGTGGGAGTCACTGAAAACTCTACACATGGGTTTCTGCACACAGGAATCCCTACCTGGCGTTACCCAGGAACACTCACGGACATGTTCCCTTCAGCCAGAGTGATGCCCTTCCAAGCCACAGCTTCCTCTGTGGACCTGCCTCTGAACAGCCCCGGCTAGGGCTGATGGGCAGCACATTTCCACATCCTGCACTGACCTCCTCCCATTGGGTCACAGAGGCCAAGCAGCGGAGAGCATGTGCATGGCTGATGACCGGGACACTCAGTGGCTGTGGGGGCATCCCTGCTCAGGTGTGCCTTCCATTCTGTTTGCTTTCAATAAAATGATGACCTCAGCACATGAATCACCTGAGAACATGTCTGTACACCTCACTACGGTCACTTTAAACACAAAATTCTGTGCAAGTTCCAGACTGGATTCCCTCTTCATTTGACCAAAGCTGAGTGGGTAGCAGCAAATAGATGACAGATGAATTTGTCCACAGTCACCCTGGCAACTTCCCTTTACCACCAAGCCATGACAAAACACAACTATTGAAGCTCAAGTGAAAAAACTCCAAGGAATAAAGAGCAACAACAGGCACATGTAAGACTCTTCTTCTTTCCCTTGTCCGACCTACCCCCCAGCACAGTGCATTCACATGTTCTCACTATGCATGGTCATCCTCTCAACGACCATCCAGAATATTCTCTCCTCTGAGCCACACACAAGAGCAGGAGTTGACAAACTTTTTCTATAATAGACTAGATAGAAAGCATTTTCATTTTGGAAGTCATACAGTCTGTCTCAACAACTCAGCTCTGCCATTGTAGTGCAAAGGCAGCTAGAGACAGCATGTAAACAAATGGGTATGGCTGTGTTCCAATAAAACTTTATTAATAAACACTGTCAGTGAGCTAGATTGGCCCATAGGCTATATAGTCTGGCAACCCCTGCATTAGACTATTACCTCCCACCTGCTCGTGTCCCAGGCTGCTGAAATCTGCTTTGGAAGCCCAGTGATAGCACGAGGCCCTTCTTACCTTCCTGAGTGATTGTGACTCAATCCCCTTTCCGTCCCAGGTGCCACCGACACATTTACTGAGTCCTTCTGATTGTCAGTCTGTATCACAGGAAGGGCTCCAATACTGGTGATTCTAGACACATCAGAGACCTAGAAGGGCCTGAGAGCAGAGATCAGCCAATACATATTAATATGTATTTTCCCATCCAATGCATATTCAAATGTACAAGTTCTATGTAACTTGTAGAGCTTGGTCTGGTCATCTTCCACATGAGTGCTTTCCATCCTTTCTTTGCCTACACTCCCCTTTGACAAATGAAAACATTATGTTCTCTTTTACTGTTGTTTGAAATTAAAACTACATCAGAAATCTGACCAATAGGGATAAGCCCTGATTTGTTTTAAACACACACACACACACACACACACACACACACACACACACAGAGCCCATTTCCCACCACCACCACCAACCCCAACCACCCCACACCCTGATTTGGTCCTCTAGGGATACAGATCCCCCCACCCCTCCCATGGAATCATTATTCTAAGTAGTTGAGATGATATTGGCAGGATCCCAGAGTCTTAAATAATCACTGAATTTTAGAGTGGGAAAGAATCCAGAACACACAAAATGGAACATCACCACCCTCCCACCCACCCACCCATTTAAGAAGTCCAAAGACTGTCTTCTTTAAGAACTCTGAGGGTCAAATCACACAGAAGATGGAGCAGCAGCTGTCTAGGGCAGTGGTGTGCCGGCTTGTGTTTGGGGCAACTTGTGGCATGAAAATGATGTGTCTTCACACAACAAAGCGGAAAATAGCAGTAAGTGTTCTGGGTAATTCAAACACCAGCTGTCTCTGTGGTTTTGGAGCTGTGGTTCGCTTCTTAATCAAAAGGCATTCGGCCTACAGGAAAGGGGTTCTATAAATCTCAGGAAGTTTCAAGAAGTCAACAAAAGGATTCCAAGCAGGAGGCAGCCAGAAAGAGGGAAATCTGATCTTTGCCCATATTATTAAGTTAACATTTTTCTACCGACATTTATCTTCTCCCCTCTGAAATTCTTCAACTGCCTTTCAGGATAAAGAAGCAAATCTATTATTGGTGAGCCCTAGAGTGGGTGGGCTGAGTCTGCTACTCGCTCAAATATCAGCTTCAAGACAAAATATAATAACCCCAAATTAGCTCTTCCTCATGAGCAATAAATTATAAATAAGTTGAAGTTCACAGCCAGAGAACTTGAGACAATCCTGATACAGGCAAAAAAAAAAAAAAAAAAAAAAAAAAAAAAAAAAAAAAAAAATTCACATCTCAGGTTACAATATAAAAGGCCCGTCTGGCTTTTTACTCACTATTATAATTGTTTTAATGGCAGTACATGCTCAGAAACTACCTCCTGGTGTTTTAGGAAACATTTCATGCTACCCTAACTCAGAGCATGGTTATCTGAAAATGTCCTTCCTGCCTTGGAAGAAAGCAGGCTGATAAGGGGTTTAATGCCAACTATTTGTACTTCTTATACCCATGAAAATAAACGAATACCATTACTTCTAAGCTACCCTTTGATTATTCCTAGAGTGAGAGAAGTCACCCAGAATTCTGTGTGTGTATACATGCACAAACATGAATTTTTGGAACTGATAGAAACACACATTCTCTCCCTTTGAGGCACATATGCAACAGCTACAAAGGGGTTTGGAATTATCAAAAAATCAGAGGTTCATTGACTCTCAACATCAACTTGGTTTACTTCAAACTTTCAAAGGAACTGGGTTTGAGGAGGTGGAACCCAGCCACTAAGAACTGGAGGACTGAGCTCTGGGAAGACAGTCGGACTAGTTTCACCACATTTTCCCCCTTGCTCTGCTTTCTTTTCTGGCTTGTTACCTGGCTGGCTGGAGGCTAGAACTAGTGATGATCTGGCATACGCAGGTACAAACATGGGTGAGGCTTTTTACAATTATTCTTGGTAAACAGAGTTGACCTGTGGGTAAATAACGTCACAGTTGCACTTGCTCAGGGCCAGGCGATGGTTTCCCTGGGGCTTTACAGCCTGGGAGATGGCCTGTCTGACCCCACCAAGAGAGCCACAGGCTTGGAACCATTCTCTGTTCTCCAGGCTGGCTGGCAACTGCTGCCAGTGCCAGTGCCAATACTGCAATTGATTTCTCATGAATTATCTTCCTAATTCTAAAAAACATGTTTTGAAACCTATATGCATCAAATTGTACACATTAAAACAGGAGCCGACAAACTATGGCTGTGAACCAAATTCTGTCTTAGTAAATAAAGTTTTACTGAAATCCGGTTATGACCATTCATCTACATATTGTCTACAGCTGTTGTGACCCTGCAAGGGAACAGGTGAGTAGTTGTAAGAAACTATGTGACATGAAAACCTCAAATAGTTCCTATGTGGATTTTTACCAGAATGTTGGTGGGCTCCTGTACTAGTGAAAGATACAGAGATAAAATGCTGACAATCATTAAGTCCCGGGGTACTCACTGTACGTTCACTTTACAAACTGATGTAAAAATTGGGTTCATCCTAAACAGCCACCAGTAGTGGAATGAGTGAGAAACGTGGTTAACAGAAAATAGAATAGTAGGCAGCCATCGAAAGTCACATTCATGAATGATTTTAACAGCAAATGGAAGGACAAAATTTTGTTAAGAGAAACATAAATACATTACCAATTAATTTCAACTGAACAAAAAAAATTTTTTTTTCCCAGAGGAAAAAAATACTAAATGGAAATGGTATACAAATACTTCAGCAATTGAAAAGTGAGAATTTGGGTGGTATTTATTTCTCTCATTTTGCTTTTGGGGGAAGATTTTTAGACATTTGTACAACAAATGTTACTTTCATGAGAAGAAAATAATTATTTTGAGTATAAGAATTTTTAAAAGAGTTCAACTTTGGGAGATCGAGGTAGGCAGATCACTTTAGGTCAGGAGTTCAAGACCAGCCTGGCCAACATGGTGAAAGTTGGTCTCTACTACAAATAGAAAAATTAGCTGGGTGTGGTGGCACATGCCTGTAATCCCAGCTATTCAGGAGGCTGAGGCAGGAGAATCACTTGAACCCGGGAGGCAGAGTTTGCAGGGAGATACTGCACTCCAGCCTGGGTGACAGAGCAAGACTCCGTCTCAAAATTTAAAAAAAAAAAACAACAAGGGATTATAAACTATATAATAGGGTTGGATAAGTTGTTCTTGGGAAAAATGATCTTCTTGCCGTACTCCTGGTGCCAAATGAAAGAAAGGAAGAAAGAAAAAGTGAATGGAAGAGAGTAGGTAAAGGTGACATGATTCTCTGCTTATGACCAAAAAAAAAAAAAAAAAAAAAAAAAAAAAAAAAAAAAAAAAAAAAAGGTGAGTTTCCAGTAAAGAGAAATGTTTTCCTAGGCAAAAAGTTGTAAGGAGGAATAGCTTCCATGTATGTGAGTGAGGCCTTCAATGATGAAAGCAAAGCTTCCTGAGCTGATTCCTAACCACTTCTCTGGATGGAGATATTCACAGACTGAGGTAACCATGAATACTTCTGGGAAGGGTTCAGAGTGGTCCCTCTCTGGGTTTTCAAACAAACAAAAACAGCAACAACAACAACAGCAACAAAAAAAAACAAGAATCCCCCAAAACCTCTTAGAAATATTAACTAAACATTCATGAAAAGAAGATAATCTGGAATGCTTACTATCACTTACAATACCAAAATCAATGCTAGTGCCTTAATTTGAATTCACTGCATACTTTTTGCTGTATTTATAATTGTGCAAAGCTGCCTAATAACAAATTGTAGCTAAAAGAACTGACAGACTCAAGTGTTCAAATTATAGATTTTGCTGGGTTTTTTTTTTTCCATACTAGACATTGAAATGCTGTACAGCAAAGTAATAGAAGGTTGCAGAATATGTGTTTAAGCAGATCCTTCCATGGATCTTTTACTTTCTATTTATTCCTACAAAAAGCTTTTGACCAAAGATGCAGAAAAGAAAGCAGATAATTATTAAATTGTACAAAATAACTCCAAATATAAAGAACACAAAAGTGAAAGACAAAGAAAACAATCTCTTCTATAAAAGCCTGTCAACTTTCTTTCTTCCTTCCATTGTGGAGGCAAAGAAACAGCGTTACAGCTCCCTGACATCACAAGAAACCCCTTAGAGTGGGAATCCACGCCCTCTTTAACCAAATTAAATTGAGGAATGAGGTTTGATTACTATTAAAAGCAGAAAGCAGGACAAACATAGAGACAGTCATATATCACCCAGTTTCTGTAGCCCTGAAAGAGAGTCTTTGAACTCTGAAAGGAGCTACCTAGAATGAAAAACAGAAGGAAAATGTGTCGAAAGCAGTTAAATCTCAGGCACAGTGACCGCGCCACTCACTTCTTGAGATCTAACTCGGAGAGTGGGGTCTCCCTACCTCTCTGCCAAGTGCAGAACACTCCTTGTGCCAGCAAGTTAGTAAGCCTGCTGTCCTGATTTAGATGAAAGTGTAGCTAGAAACTCACATCCAGTAAGTCTGTGAATTAGCAGGTGACCAAGAAGTCACCTGTATCGAAAATGACAATATTGTTTGTGTCTAGCCTTTTTCATGTATTTCAAGGAAGTATGCTGGTGGTGAAAAGGGGATTTGGAGGCTGTTTCATTCAAAAATGCAAAGATATACCCAAAATCGAATCGCATCTCTTTTGGAGTGGCACCATGGATTTTCCAATACAGGAGCCATAGGGTCAGCAGCCTGTCTTAAACAGGGATAGAAACTTTGCTTAAAGTTGCACCTGAACAGCAAATATATTGGCTTTTTTTTTTTTTAGTTTGAGATTTTTGTTACTAGTAAGTAAAAATAAAGATGGCTTTATTCATGGTTTAGGTAAGATAGAGGAAATAGCAGTTTTCCACGTTAAGGAATACTCTCATTTTTACTTGGGGGTAGCTTTGGGAAGGGGTGACAGAGACTATGGCCATCAACCCCCCTGCAAAACTACCCCAAGTTACCACCATTAAGAGTAGAATAGTTTAACATATAACATTGCATCAAATGTACAATGCTATTAATTCAAATACGTATTTTTATGTTAAAGAGAAGAAAAAGAACGAAAGAACAAAAGAAAGAGAAAGGAAGAGAAGAAAGTAAAGGAAGGGGAAGAGAGGGGAGGGGACAGGGGGAGGGGAAAAGAAGCAGGGAAGAGAAGAGGGAGAGAAAGGCGGATGGGGAGGTAGGAAAGGGAGGGGAGGGGGAGGGAGGGAGAAAGGAAAGAGAGAGACAGAGAGACAGAAAAGAAAGAAAAAATATGAAAGCTTAAGAGACCATTGACTATAATATGCATCATGATTTCAAGAATATTGAGGTGAAAAAATACACACATCTTAGAATTGGTGAAATATACTAGGTTTTCAAATGACTGATATTCAGAGTCACTCACACTCCACCAGTCCTTCCAGAAGACACTTGGATTGAAAACACTATATTTCAGATCTTTCAGAGCAAGAGATGGCGTATTTACTTACTTACCAGTAACTCCTTTCTATAACCCTGCACAAGGAAAGTGGCCATCTGTGACCCGAGTTGGTTTGCGACTAAATGGATACTTGGTAATTAAACATTTCAGTTTGATATCAACATGATATTAAACACTATTGATTCTTTAATGACATATTTGTTTCTCAAGGTTGTAATTATAAACATTATAGTCCATCCTGCAAAGGTAATGAGAAAGTCTCAAATAACAAATATTCCCAATGGCAGATAACATAGGGACTTCACTACTTCTAAAAGGCTATTATCGGAAAATAGGAATTGCCAAAATTGGTTGACCCATGACCTGTCCAGCTCTATATTCTTTTGTGATGTAGCCTTGAGATACTCATCATGCAAGGACACAGCTGTGCCCTTGTATCAACCTCTTTCATTTCATAGAAGCTTGCCTTAGATATGCTCAGTAACTATTTGTCATTTTGTAACCCACATAATTTTCCAGACTTTCATGAATTCACTTTTTTCTCCTACTTGTACGATTACATCCTAAACAAAAAGAAGGCCTTTGACAATAACCCAGCCCCAATTGCTACAGTATTCCTGAGACGCTGTTGCTCAGTCTCACAGCTGGCACAAAGTAAGCCCCCAATAAACGGTTGTTGAAAGAGGGAGCATGTCATTTCTAGATCAGCATTCAAGGTGGGGTCTGATCAGCCCAAAGGAAAAATGGAAGATCATGACCTTGGCTTTAAACGTTTTATTTCTGTTAACACAGTTTCAGATCATGTTACCCTTAATTGAGCTGCAACACACCCCTGACTCATACTGAGTCCACTGAGACCCCAAATAAGATGGCTCTCATCCTGTAATTGTGGCTTTGGTTCTGAACCTAAAAGTAGAATTTTATTTACATCTCCAAAGGCAAAAGGTGTTTCTCTCTTAGGGGCCCAGAGAGCTGCGATGACTAGTTGTCCTCAGAGTACGAAGCAACATAAGCTCCTGAGAGCAGGACCTTCGCTAGATGGTTTACTACTGTGTTGCCAGTGCCGAAGAGCAGGGCGTGACCTACAGCAGATGCTGAATGAATATTTTCTTAATGAACGAGTGAATCCCATCACACTTTATTTTATTAGATTTGATCCATTATTTAATTTGCTTAGGGTTCTTGGGAATCTTGAGCCTATCATCAACTGTAACGGGAATCTCTCAGCTCATCTTACTGTCTACGCCAGGGGTCTAGAGACCATACCCTTCAGGCCAAGTCCGCACTATCACCTTCTTTTGTACAGCCCACAGCTAAGAATGGCTTTTACATTTTTATTTTTGACTGATTGAGACAGAGCCTTGCTCTGTCGCCCAGGCTGAAGAGCAGTGGTGCAATCTCTGCATATTGCAATCTCCACCTCCTGAGCTCAAGCAATCCTCCCACCTCAGTGTCCTGAGTAACGAGGACTATAGGCATATGCCACCACACCCAGTTAACTTTATTAATTTTTGCAAAGGTAGGATCTCACTATATTGCCCAGTCTGTCTCAAACTCTTGGGCTCAAGTGATCCACCCATCTCAGCCTCCCAAAGTGGTGGGATTACTGGTGTGAACCACTGGACCCAGCAGACTTTTACATTTTAAATCATTGGGGGAGAAACTCCAATGAAGAATCATTTTTCCTGATCAGTAAAAATGAGATGATATTCAAATTTTAGTTTAAAAAAATAAAGCTGTATTGGAATACAACCACACTAATTTGTTTCTGTATAACCAATGGCTCTTCTGAACTATAGTAACAGGTAGGATAGCTGCAACAGAGATCATACAGCTTTGAAAAACCTAAAATATTTCCCATGTGGCCCTTCACAGAATGAGACTGCACACAAAATGAGTAGATCCCTAAAGATGCTATCAATGGCTGCCTCTGAACAATCAGTTAAACTGTTGAATAGAGTGAAGGCAAGGGCTGAAGTCTGAGCTGCAGGCACACCCCTGGAGGCCTCTTTCAGCTGGATTCAACTCACTAAGACCAACTCTTGGGGTAGTCTCCAACTCTCAGCTCCCATATCTCCATTACATCCTCAGAGGCTTCTTGAGAGGTTGCTGGAACCCAGGAGGTAGTGAGGATGATGGGCTTGGGGATTTCCTGAGTACTCTTTCTGACTGCTCTCCAGTGTGGAGCATAGGTCCGGGAGACATTCGCTCTCAGGCAGGTGAGGTACTTAAGCAACAGTAGAGGACCATCCTGTGTAAGAATGTAACCTGGTTCCTATAGTCAGTTCAGTGGAGTAATGTGAGCACTTGCTGTGTACCCTGTAAGGGGTTAGACCTTGAGGAATGGGCTTACAATAAGCAGTCTCTCCTGCTCTCTGTCTTCCGTGAAGGCCCGCAATTCTGCCTTCCACATGTGCAGCTGTCCCATTAAACACAGGCTGGCTTTCTGCTGGAGCCTTAACCTATTAGAATTACTATTTCTGAGGCCAAATAGCTTGCAAAAATAATAATAATAATAATAATACTATCAGCCTTAAATAACAAACCCCCTTTGGGCCCCAAGGGCAAGAGGAGGAACCCTCTCTGACAAACTACAGAGAGGGGATGAATTAATATTCTGAATCAGTTATCTTCTATTTCTCTCATGTAACTAATCATTTGGTTTCCATAAAGTCTTAGCCATTGCCTTCTGGAAAAATTCATGGAGGCAACAAGAAAAAGGGAGGAAATGATTATAAAGAAATCTCTCTCAACAACACTAATTTATTGAAACCCCTTCAAAGCTCCGAGCAGTGGCGCCTGAACAGCTTGGACCCTTCTTCTCTCTCTGATTGCCCCTGCCTTTCATTCATCCCCTGGTAATTGCTGACTCCCGTGGAGGAGGGAGGTGCGATATGGGGGCACACGTGCAGGTGAGCATTTATTCTGGAGAGAAAACGAATTGATCTAAGGAAAAAGAAAGCTTGGAAGACATCCTACCTCACTCATTGGCAGTGAAGATGGATTTGCCTAGGAATAAACCACAGAATGCTAATGTGCCGCTCGCTGTCAAATGTTGCTCAGACCACAGAACCAAAGGAGGAAGAAAGAGTCAATGGAAAATATGAAGCAGAAGGAGGCCTCATTTCAACCCTGGAAGCGGTGGCTCTAAGGGCTGAGAGCTGGCATAAATACAAGACCTGTTTCCCCCAGGAAGCCCCTCAGATCCCTCCACGTCTCACAGATCTACCCCTTGCCAAACCTCCCATGGCATTTATCTCCCACAATAATTATTTTCACCCCTAACAGCAAACTGCTTTGACTAGTGAGCTAAGTCTCAGCTATTGCCTGGAGTGTTAAATTGCTAGTGGCGCCATGGATGATGTTTTGATTCCTTACGTAGCACTCAGAGCACCTGAACACACATAGTTACCATATAATACTTATCAAAAGAATGAAATGTGGGAAAATGGCCACTTTCCTCCTTTGATAAATCCAAAATGGGCATTTTCTCAAGGTGTATGCCCTCTGAACAAGACAGACACACCTCCTACCCTTCTGACTCTTAGTTGACAGCTTTTAAAACGCCATCAATTTAAAATGGAGCTTCTCTTTCTGATGACTGCAGAAGTGATTGCCAGCTGTGAACCTCCTGAGCCATGGAGATAACTCTGTTGTAGAAAGAAGGACGATGCTAGGCCGGGCGCGGTGGCTCAAGCCTGTAATCCCAGCACTTTGGGAGGCCGAGGCGAGTGGATCACGAGGTCAAGAGATCGAGACCATCCTGGTCAACATGGTGAAACCCCGTCTCTACTAAAAACACAAAAAATTAGCTGGGCATGGTGGCGCGTGCCTGTAATCCCAGCTACTCAGGAGGCTGAGGCAGGAGAATTGCCTGAACCCAGGAGGCGGAGGTTGCGGTGAGCCGAGATCGCGCCATTGCACTCCAGCCTGGGTAACAAGAGTGAAACTCCGTCTCAAAAAAAAAAAAAAAAAACAAGAAAGAAGGACGATGCTAACTTCAAGCAATGGAGCCAGTCTCTGCCTATAAACTCTCCGAGTGGCTACACCACAGCACCCTTGCATGTGGCAGAATGGCAAAGTGAGATGGGGTGAATTCTTCAGCCACAGTGCCACCTCTTCCTGCAACTGGTGACCTCATTGCAGTAATGCTATCATTTCCAGATACCAAGGGACTTTTATCCAAAAAAAAAGTTAATATTTTAATCTTCTTTTTTCTATCTTCATATAAGCAAGACCAAAACCCACACAACAGGTGGTTTTATATTAGGATATTCCAGAAGCTATTATGTACCCCAACAGATGGAAAAAAAAAGACCATAAAAGTAGTCATATACTGTTCTATTTTATTAAATGTTGATTGAAGACATTGACATGTGTTTCTTAAAGTGTAATGGTGGCAAAAGCCTCCAGTTCTGATGGAATCACTTGCAGTAGATCTTAGATCTTAGCAGGCTAGATAAAATAACATTTTTTAAATACCCATATGTTTAAAGGAATCAGAGAACTGCCAAGGTCAGGACCTGAGAAGGCATGCCCCAGAGAGAAGGGATGTGCACTGAGGTAACCCCAAATTTCTGCCCACCTTTTTTTCCTCAGAGCACTTGCCAAGTTTTGGCATGGAGCAAGAAGCTGAGAAGCAAAGAGGAAACAGGCTACTGCGAGGTACAGAAGACTGCAGAGTTGAGGCACTCTCACGCTAAGAGACAGAACTTGGAGTTCAGGGTTGTCAAGGCAGCCAGAGTTGGGGAAGTAAGATCCCAGAGAGAAGCAAGGTATAGAGAAGTCAGTCCCAAACTTGGTGATTTGGGGACTTTTAACTTAACTTCTGGTTAAGTTGCACCTAAAAGGGAGCTAGGAAGCCAAGCAAAGAGGAACTTCAGAACAGAGTATAATTTTGGTCTATATCGAAGTGATAAAAAGGCAAAATATTGAATTTTAGACCCATAAAGAGTAGGGACTCTAGGAAACACTCAGGCATTTATGTGAGAACTCCAGAGGCTGGTAATCTAGAAATGGGAAAAAACCAGGGGAGAATTAGTCCCTGAATAGACAAGGAATCTGCTCCTCTGCTGCTCACCCGAGAACAGAGGGTGTACTCTCCCTGGAGGAAAATAACATGCAAAGTTTCAGCAAAATCCACACAGAAATATTATTCCTGGCATATAATTAAGCAGTACCTAATTAAACAATCAAGAAACAATCAAGACAAAAAATGCACAATAAAAGCAGAACTGTAGCTTACCCAGATAAAAGAATTATCAGTCACAGATTTTAAAATAGTCGTAATTAATATGTTCAAGAGAACAAAAAAGTGTTTTAAGAGTAGGAATTCTATAAGAGAAATAAATGGAAATTCTAGACAAATAAAGTAACTGAACCTAAGAACTCAAAAGAGAGCTCCAACAGAAGAGTAGACATAGCTGAAGAGAGAATTCAAGTATTTTGAGATACAAATGAAAACAGTCAAGACTAAAGAATGGGGGGAAAGGGGTTAGAAAGTACAGAAAATAAAGAAAGGTTCACACCTGTAATCCCAGCACTTTGGAAGGCCAAGGCAGGTGGATCATTTGAGGTCAGAAGTTCAAGACCAGCCTGGCAAACATGGTGAAACCCTGTCTCTGCTAAAATATAAAACTTAACCGGGCATGGTGGTGCACACCTGTAGTCCCAGCTACTTGGGAGGCTGAAGAGGGAGGATTGCTTGAACCTAGGAGGCAGAGCTTGCAGTGAGCTGAGGTCAAATCACTATACTCCAGCCTGGGCAACAGAGCAAGACTCCATCTCAAATCAAAACAAAACAAAAAAGAAAATAATGTGAAGGGCACACAGGACATGATAAAAAGGACTAAAATATATGTAATTCATGTTCCAGCAGGGGAGGAGAAGAAAAATGGATCAGAAGTAATATGCAAAGAGGAAACAGCTGAGAGTTTTCCAAACAAAAATAGCATCAAGCCATAGATCTAAGAAGCGCTTGAAGGAGGATAGATGCAGAGAAGAAAAAAAAATCACATCTGGGTCCATGACAGTAAATTAGCTAAAACAAATGAAAAATAGAAAATATTAACCAATATGGGGTGGGGAGATACATTGTCTTTGAAGGAATATTAATAAAAACCAGTAAGACAAACAGCTGAATTTCTAGGATAAATAAGGAAGCCAGATGAACTCCAATAAAATCTTCTACATGTTAGAAAAAATATTGTCAAACTAGAATTTCTTATGCAGAAAAAAAAATCCTTCAAAAGTAAAGCTAAAAAATTAGAAAACAAAAATTAAAGTATTTTTATACCATTTCAACAGCATCCAAAAACAGCAAACACGTAGGTATAAATCAAGTAGATGAGCAAGCAGTCCACAGTGAAAACTATTAAACATCGCTAAGGAAAATTAAAGAAAACCTCTGTAAATAGTCTGCCATGTTCACAAATTAGAAGACTTTTATATAGTTAAGATGTAATTTTTCTCAAAAATAACTGATCAATTTAATGCAATCCTAAATGAATCCCAGCAAGTATTTTTGTGGAAGTTAATAAACTGATTCTAAACTCATATTGAAAGGAAAATCATCATAAATTGAGAGACAATCTTGATCAATAGAATTGAAGAATATACACTAGAAGACATCAAGGTTTATTATAAAGCTACTGTATTTAAGATGCAATGTATTGGTGCAAGGGTATCCAAATTAAACAACAGAATCAAGTAAGACACTGTACCAGACACTCACATCTATGATCACTTGATTTATGGAAGGGCTACTGAAGTACAATGGAAAAAGGAAGTTGCTTTCAGTAAACTTTTCTAAGTAATCTGGATATTCATGTGGAAAAATTGGCTTCATATCCTATATAAAAATTAATTTAAGATTGGCCCTATATCTAATGTGAAATAGAAAACAGCAAAGCTTCTGGAAGAAAACATAGTATAATATCTTATGATTTGGGGATAAGCAAACATTTCTTAAACAGGATATTAAAAAAACACTACCATAGAAGGAAACAATGATAAATTGAACTTCATTAAATTAAATAGACTGACACAAAAACAGAAACCCAAACACCGCATGTTCTCACTCACAGGCGGGTGTTGAACAATGAGAACACATGGACACAGGGAGGGGAGCATCACACAGTGGGGTCTGTGGGGGAGATCTAGGGGAAGGGCAGTCAGGGTGGGGAGTTGGGGAGGTATAACATGGGGAGAAATGCCAGATATAGGTGATGGGGAGGAAGGCAGCAAACCACATTGCCATGTATGTATCTATGCAACAATCTCATATGTTCTTCACATGTACTCCAAAACCTAAAACACAATAAAATATATATTTTTTAAATAGTAAATAAAAAATAAATAGTTGAAAGAAAGCTAAATAAAATGTAAAAGCTAAATAAAAATAAATGAACAAAATCAAAATAAAACATTAAGTCTGGGTGTAATGGCTCACACCTGCAATCCCAGGTACTGAGGAGGCTAAGGCAGGAGAATTGCTTGAGGCCAGACGTTTGAGACCAGCCAGGACAATATAGCAAGAACTTGTCTCAAAAAACAAAAACAAAATTAATTAATTAAATAAATAAATAAAATAGGAATAGAGTAAAAAGACAACATACTGGAAGAAGATATTTGCAATATAAACATCTGACAAAGGACCTGTATCCAGAATATATAAAGAACTCCTAGAAAGCAACAAGAAAACAGACTTACAAACCAATTTCTTAAACAGGCAAAAGATACAAAAGGCACTCACAAAAGACAAGCATAATGATCATAATTTGAAGAAACCAAAGTTAAAATCACAATTAAATAAAGCACACAGCCACCAGAATAGCAAAACAATTCCAAGTGCTTATGAAAATATGGGGCACTGCTGGTGAGTACAAAATGGTATTATCATAAAGGAAACTCTCCCACAGTGTCTTCTAAAGATAAAGATGCATTTACCTGATGACCTAGCAATTTTATTTACAGGCATATACGCAAAAGAATTACACTATGTCCTCCAAAACGTAAGTGAGAATTTTGACAGAAGTAACATTTACAATACCCCACAACTGCAAACAACCAAGTGACCATCTACAATGGAACAGATACATCATGGCAATAGCAGGTCATGGAATACTATAAAGCAATAGAAACAGAAAATACTGCTATACAAAACAACATAGATGAAGCTTACAGACTAAATGCTAAGCAAAAGAAGAGAGAAACAAGAGTACCTAATGTGTGACTCCATTTATTTGAAAAAATTTTAAATTGGTAACACTAGTCTGACCTAGCAATCTAGAGGTCAGACAGCCTGGTTACTTCTGGGGAAGTAGTTATTGACTTGGAGGAGCACCAGAAAAGTCTGCCGGGAGACTAGAAATGTTCTATATTTTAATCTGGGTGGAGATTAAACAGGTGTGTACATATATAAAAATGAATAAAGCTATAAATTTAAGATGTGTGCACTTTATTGTATGTAACCTATACCTCAATAAAAAAAGATTTAGAATTGAAAATGAAACTGAAGTAAAACAGACATTTCTAAGATATTAATACTGAATTCATACTCATAGACTATAATAGAGACTATAACTGAGATGCTATTACACCTTTCTCAGTAACAGATAGAACCACCAGACCACCCACCAAAAAAAAAAAAAAAAAAAAAAAGGTAAGGGCATAGATCTTAAAAAAATAATTAACTTGACTACAGACAGATATAGAGATCTGGAGAATATCTGTATCTCAATTGACATATATAGAACACCAAACCCCAAAATGCAACACCATACTACAGTGAAAAGTTACCACTACACACAATTGCATGAACGAATTTACCATCAGAATGAGGCATACACCAAAGAACACCTCCTGTATGAATCTGATTACAGAAAGTTCGAAAGCAAGCAAAATTAATTGATGGCAATACCAGTCAGGGTAATCAACCTTTGGAGAGTTGGCCTGGGAAGAGGAGGTAATCCAGGGGGTTGTTAATATTCTTTCTTGATCTGGGTCCTGGTTATAGCCATTCTGATTATATAAGTGACCTTATTTTGCAAAAGTTGATCAAACTATGCACTTATGACTTGTCCACTGTACTATATATATATGTTCTACTTCACTTAAAAATACTCAAAGAAACATAAAGATGGTAACCATCATTCTAAGAATTTACAAAACTTATAATCTGTAATGATAACTGGCATGCATCATAACAATGCTGGAAAAGTGAGCTCCAAAACTGGTGCTTACCCTGGGAGGGTTCCTAGCTTTGCCCAGGAAAGAATTCAAGGGAAAGCTAGTGGTGTTAGACAGCACTTTTACTGAAACAGCAGTAGAGGTATTGCTTCTTGTGGAGAAGTGCTGCTCCGTAGGCAGCATGCCCAGAGCAGCAGCTCAGAGGCAGTTCTGCAGTCATATCCATTTTAAATTACATGTAAATCAAGGGACAGAGTATGCAGAAGCTTTTAGAAAAAGGAGAGTAACTTCCAGCTCATCAGGTCATTGTCTTGGAAAGGGTCAGTGACTTTCGAGTGCTGGCATGGCAATGATAAAATGACATTGCACAATAGTAGGCATGTCTCATGGAAAGGTGCCTTCACCTCCTCCCTGTCTTCTGCCTCAATAATTTCTCATATATTTGCAAACCAGCCTCCCCAAAATCTTTAATAATTAATAGTGCATTTCCAGACAGAAGATAAGAAATATAAACTTACCTATTTGAGAAGGTGAACGTCTGGCCCATACAAACATATACACACATACATGTATACATCACGTAAAAATAGACACACATCGTTATCGCATTTTGCTAACTCAAGTAAATTTTTATTCAATTCTTTAATGTATATACCCACCACAAAAATGACCACCCAAACCAAAAGTCAGCATAGTGTAGTGGTTTAAAGATGGGAACTCTGGAGCCAGGTTGCATGAGTTCAAATTCCAGTACCACAATTACAAAGATTATCATTGTGCAAGTTACTTCTTCACTCTGGGTCCTGTTACTTCACGTGCATATTGAACTACTACTAATTCTTAACTCACTAAGCATTAACTTTTCTATCACCATTTACTCTACAACCAATATCAGCTACAATGGGTTTGTCCAATATATCAAGTGGAAACATCTACTAACCAGTTCCACATTATCAGAAATGGTTGCTTGGACTCACAATGATGAATGTAAGAAATTACAAGCACCTAAAATAATTCCCAAGTTAAGAATGGAATTCTGTTCAGCAGAACATTAATGTTCCATGAATTTTATTGGGTGTAGACCCTGCATATTCAGAATCTGTACAGGGCACATATGGAAACTCCATTAACTGGACTCTTTAATTCAACAGAGCACCAACTGCCAACCATCTTGGCTACTTGAGAGTTAATGGCAGAGAAAGAAAGCCATAGTCTCCTCATCATCTGATACTGTGTTAATATATGTATCATTAGAGTCACAACACAGACTACTTAAGATGTTTACATTAAGGAACAAAGGAAGTTCTAGGTTCCTTGTGAAAATATTAGAAATATGTCATGTCATTCCCATGACCACAGCCACCATATGATCACATGCTAACCACATCAATTCTCAGTTCTTAACGAAATGAACTCTTTTCACCACAAGATTTGCCTTTCAAAAAGAGTCTACACATACACCTTCTCTTGTAAAACAATTATCTATTGCCTACAATGTTTTACACTTTTCTTGCAATGCTTCCTAAGTTTTTTAAATGACTGACATCTGTTTTAAGCTACTCATCACACTACCCATCACAGTTTTTAATAACGAGAGTAAGATCTGGCTCATTAGTGTAGTTAACACCTGTTATGTTTTAGAAGTGTCAACTACCCTGTCTATTCTCATTATCTTGAACTAGTAAATTATTAAATCCTAGAAAATGGTCAATTTTTCCAGGATTAAGGTGAACCATTTGAATTCAGACGTTTTGCGCATCTGTACCCATGGGCCAAGCATAACCTCGAGCTATGCTTAGTGAGCTCGGAAAGTAACTGTCTTTTCCCAATTCTTGGACTGGTTTTATATATTTTATAGGCAAGCAAAATCTCCTCCCCAAGTGGAGCAATTTACAATGACTCTATAGTTGTAAATTGCTCCACTTGATAAAGAGTTATTTTAATAATCATAGTTTAAGAATACAAGTTGTTGAGATAGTCTTGTGAATTACTTTCTGTCTATATTCATTGGTAAGTTAATGTTGTGGTAAGCAAATAATCTAGACTATAAGACAGAAACTAATAGATTTAAGCGACATGACAAGGAAACTATTGTTATCAATACTATTTTACAAATTAGGAAACTGAGGCATTGAGGTTCTTAATGACAGACACAGAGCCAGGGAATTGCAGTCAAGATTTGAGTCAAGGCAATCTGACACTATAGCTCACACTCTCAGCCAATATGTTTTACTGGACAAAGACACAGAAAATAATTGCAAATTATGATAAGGGATATTTTTTAAAATAGGATAAAATAGGGTTAAGATGTAACAATTACTACTACTATTGTTGTCTCTTGGACCACTGGGTGGGGAATCCACTCTAGAAGGGGTATTTCAAGGAAGGCATTTGTGTCCTGCAAGATGGGATGCATGACGCTGTGGGAAAAGCAACTACCTTACAAGTAGAGAGGGAGAACGTGCAAAGGTCCTGAGACCAGTGCGACTGTGGCACAAAAGGCATCAGGTGGCACAACATCTGGCTGAAGAGCTAGGTCACTGCCAGGTCATGTGTGTGGCCTTAAGACCTTGCTATGGAGAGCATCTCACACACACCTCAAATGTCTCATGCGTGGTGCCTGATACATAGTAGGTACTCAGTGAAAGATCAGTGAATCTTTAAACTGAACTAAAATTAAGCTTGTTTCAAGGCTCAGTCATTATTGGTAAGGGGTGGGGATTAGACAGGAGGACCAGGTCTATAAAAAACCAGAGGGCCAATTGGCTTTGATTAGCCCACACATGTGCAAGGAGCCATCTCATGTGAACCAGGATCAACACTGACAGCCAGTCGCATACTCAACATCTGGTTTACTTTCAGCTTAAAACGGGAATTTTTCCATTGCCTCTGGTCACTCGAATCCTCTAGTCCCCAAAGGAACTCAACTAACCAGGCATGCTAATTGGATCAAGTCAGAAACCAAGGTTTCAGTTAGGCCAGGACGCTCCTCTTCATGACAGCCTGAAACAGGCATTCCCACGAGGTGAATTTAGTCTTAGGTCAGGCACACAAAGGAAAAAATAATACCCTTAATTTGCCAAATCCAGTCCAAGGTCCAGTTGGAGTTTCATTCAGAGACATGCTGTAGTGAACACTCCCTGGCTTAATGGACGTACTGCATGGTCTGCACCCCTCCCAGGCAGCACAGAAACAAAACACTGTTGTCCTCACCTGGCTCTCCCAGACCTTCAAATATTTCTCTGCCGACAATAATGACAAGTCAGGCTTTAACCAGGCCACACTACGCATCCTTGACCTAGAACACGCACAGCACTCTTGTGTGCTGAAACCTTGCGCTCCTGAAACCTTCAATCACGGTCTGTGACTCTCTTTTGGGTCCTTTTTGCCTCTTGGGCTCCCTCAAAATGCCTGAAACATTCCAGATCTGGGTAAACAAGGGATTTAGGTCCCCCGAGTCGGGCATAACACAACCACTACACAGAAGGCCCCTGATTCTTTCCCACCACACCGGCACCCATCACCTCCTGTCGATGGCAAATTTGGGGTTCCACAGATGGCTCTGTGAGAGGCACGCGACCTGTTCTTGTTGTGTGCTATTCTCTCCTGGTTACCAGAACAGAGGGAGTGGGGAGTTTCAGGGCCATTGTCTTGATTTATGAGACTTGTCTCTGAGTCTGATCGTTAACTGCTGTAGTACTTAAATAGTAAAACCAAGCTTAAATAAACGATCACGGAACACGTGGAAGGTCTTCCACACACCCTCCCCTGGTGCTCCCAGAGGGGCTTTTGAAAGCTTAAAGAGAGCCCAGGCCCGCTCAGGTGCTGGGTGGGAACGTCTGCAGGATGACAGCAGGCCAGCTCCCTAGGTTAGAACACATCCCTGACATGGGTTGTTGTGAACCAAAACAGACCTTGAACATGGCCTAGCTTCGGGAAAGTAGGTTCAGAACGTCTTCTGTGCCATTCAATCTATTTGAAGGTCTTCTGGGCCACTATACTGTTTTTCATTTTTGTCTCAGCAACTTGGTTGCTCCTAGATTCTCCTTCAGCTCCAGCCTTTCTCCACTGCCTGATATTTCACTCACAGGACTGAGCTGTTGAAAGATCTCTGGAGCAATATCTATATGCTCTTTTAAAAGCAGTTTAGGTAGGAAAAATCCTTTATTGAGCCTTTGCTGTTCTCAGGAATTAGGTAAACTGGGCTCGGAAATAGAATACAGCACCAAAATGGATTGTTTAGAACATCTTTTAAAATGCAATTCTGACAGAGATAATTTATTGCTTTGGGTAAGCAAGCACAGTCTTGTTGACTCTGCTTCAGTGTTACCTTCTATCAAGAAAGGACAAGGAAAGCCCCGTGGACCCAGCAGTCTTTTTTATTGATTTCCATAATTGATGTCAGAATTGCATTCATCGCTGAGTATGTTAACTCTTTTTAAGAATCGGCTCCTTGGTTTCTTTGTGCTATGGGAATATTGCCCTCTTTATTGTGATGAAGGAACATTCCTGGTTCCTGAAAAATCCTTAATGACTTAATAACGTTAAAAACACACCCTACTGAGTCTTTAATTATATCAAGCTACTGTAGTAGTGAAATTAGCTAAATTGCAACTCTTTCAGGAGTGACCCAGGCGACAAGAGGGGTGAACTGCAAACATCTGGTCACTTTCCCAGCAACTTATGATAGATAGAGGTTTATTAATAAAACACAGCTGAATGGAAAGGGGGTCCTGCCTTTTATATTTATTTTGTATCCTGGATGTACAACAACACCTGATCTCAGCATGATTACATAAGGATTTATTTTTTTTCTTGGTAAACCTCAGATTTGCACATGAAATTCATTTGGCCTCCTTTAAGGATTCACCTACATAGGGCTTTAACCTGCTAATAAGTCCCATGCTGGTGCAATTAGTAACCAATTTTAAGTCTCCTTTCTAAAAAAAATGTGAGAAGACAATTTCTTTTTTTTTTTTTTTTTTTTTTTTTTTGAGACAGAGTTTCGCTCTTGTTACCCAGGCTGGAGTGCAATGGCGCGATCTCAGCTCACCGCAACCTCTGCCTCCTGGGTTCAGGCAATTCTCCTGCCTCAGCCTCCTGAGTAGCTGGGATTACAGGCATGTGCCACCATGCCCAGCTACTTTTTTGTATTTTTGGTAGAGACGGGGTTTCACCATGTTGACTAGGATGGTCTCGATCTCTTGACCTCGTGATCCACCCGCCTCGGCCTCCCAAAGTGCTGGGATTACAGGCTTGAGCCACCGCGCCCGGCGAGAAGACAATTTCTAATTCAGGTTTCTCTCCCTGGTGTGTTTCAATAAACGACAGCAGTACAAAAATAGAAACATGAAGTCATTACAAATACATTTAAAAGAAAAAAATTACGTCGAGCTCATGAATATGAAAATATAATAACTAGGCATGTGGAGCTCATGAATATGAAAATAAAATAAATAGGAAGAGGAGAGTTTTAACATGAAATAAGATCAAGCATAGGAAGGTGTGGTATATACTGCTTGGAATATAATACATCTAACAAACATGGAATATATGAATTGAAGAAGTTATAAAGAACAGGCTTTGGGGATTTAAAAGCAAATCGAAGATTATAAACATGGTAATATTTGGGAGATTGGGGAGTTTATTTTTTCTCTAAATCCTGTCAGCGAGAAAGCAGTTCTCATTTACTTAAATGCACTCAAACTAATCACTCATGCAATGTCATTTTATTTAAAATATGTCAATGATACTTGAATAAACACATCTACAATCGCTAAATTCTTATGTCAAACAAAAAGAATGGACTGGGAAAGTTGATGTCTGTCACAGGAAAACTTCAAGCATTCAACGAAGCCCAGCTATTTCAAGGATCTTGGGGTGACTGCAGGTAAATTTATGTGGCTGCCCCTAAACCCAGACAGGAGAAGGAAGTGCTCACTGGGTGAGCTCATCGCTTCCACATAAGGTGTGGTCCAAACCCTTCCACCTACACCAGCACTTCGGCAGAACATTACATCTTTGTATGCAAAACAAAGAGGGCCATTAAAGTAATTAATTATGTAGATAATTATACAGAGTATATAATATTTTTAAATCCCATTTGCCCCAATTATTGGCTCAAATGAGAAAATTCAGGTGGGATTGCTAGGGAAATTATTTCACTATTTCATTCCCTTTGTACACTGAAGACTGTTTGCAAGGGCCTGAAGAGCCGAGAACACACAGGCCCCAGGAATGCCCATGCCTCTCTTATCTTGAATTTATTTTCTTTAAGTGCTCTAACAAGAGTAGCAAGTGTGAACATCTGTCTCAACATGTAGTTGCAGACTTTATTTTCACTAGGAAATGTTTGCCTTCCAAATACTAATGGGTTGAATAGGTTTTTATTTATTTTCTGTCGGCCCATCACATGGCACCGCAAGGACACAGAGCATTTTCTGAGCTTGGGGACATGAAGGAACAAGTTCGCTTATTTTGATTGTGTGACTGTGAGTGATACAGTGCAGGACAGCCCCAGGCAATGGAGCCCGAGGTAGGAGCCGGCTGTCCCTACTAAAGGATGACTCTACTCAGCCACTCAAGAATAGGAGGCAGCCACTCACCTTCTCCATCAGGATGATGATATTGCACAGGACAACCAGGGAGACTGACCTTGCGTGCATTTTGTCTGCGGGAAGCTCAGCAGCATCGTGACCTGGATTGGTGGTAAATTTTGCTAAGTCCACATTAAAGGCTGAAATCATAACTTTATGGAACAATTCCAGTGATTGTGTTGCTTCTATACAGAATTGAAATACTATCGATGAATAGACACTTTCTGCCCATTCATTCACTCCTTCATACATTTATCAGGGCTGACCATGCACCAGAAAACATGGTAGGCGCTGAAGTCACCAATGCTCAGACTTTAGCATGAAGAATCACCTGGAAGATTTGTAAAAAGGGCAGATTTTTCCAGGCTCAGAAATCAGAGTCGGCTGGGTGAGGCTCCAGGTGGTTCTCATATAGGTGGTCGCTAGACCACACATTGATATATGTGAGGGTTCAGAGATGAAAGATGAATTTACTTTTATTTGTTTATGTCTGCCTTCCTTCTCTAGACTGTAAGATCCTCTAGACCAGGGGTTGGCAAATATTTTCAATAAGGAGCCAGATAGTAAACATAGTAGGCTATGTCGGCCAAGAGACCACATACTCTGCTACTATAGCGTGGAAGCAACTATACACAGTACTCAAAGGAATGAGGATGGCAGTGTCCGTGGCCAGCATAAGACACAGTAGACTGGATCTGGCAGAGAGTCATCAGTTGCCAACCCCTGATATAGATCAGGGACCTGATCATATTTGTCTTGGTGCCTCACACCCAGCATAGCACTTGGCAGATGGCACCTGACTGAGAAATATAGTGTGTGTCAGTGAGTGGGCATAGTTCTTGCCTCAGGAATATGTATTCTGGTTGGAAAGACAGTTGACAAAATAATAAGTCACCGCAATGGGAGAGGATCTATAGAGAGTTGTGGACCCTGCGCCCTAGGAACACTGAGGCAGAAGGAATGTCAGAGGTAAAGGCGTCAGAGCAAGTAAAAATGCAGGAGTCCCAGTTAATTCTGAATTTTGAAAGAATAACTTATTTGGGACACATACTAAAGAAAGTGTCTGTTGTTTATCTGAAACTGGAATGTAACTGGGCATCCTTCCATGTTCTCTGTCAAGTTCACAGAGGACTAATATTTGAGCTGAACGAGAAGAGGGCATGTACCTGGTGGAAGAGGAGGGCAAAATGTTTAAAGGAAACCATGCAAGGTGCCACAACACAAAATCCAAAGACCAGGTGTGGCTGCAGGGGGTGGAATGGATAGACAGCAGGCTGGATAATGGGCCAAGGTCCAGCGTTAGAGGCTTTGACCCCAGGACAAAGGGTCAGACTCAGTCCTATAGACAACAAGGAGCGAACCAAGGTTTTTAAGTAGGTTTTCAGTGGTTCCTGTTTAGAAGCACTGTGCTCTTTCTTAGGTTTTGCTAATGGGTTAAATCTTGTTCTCATTTTGACCTACTCTCTTCTAGGCCATAGGAGTTGGGTTTTCCTTATTCTGAATTTTCTTATTAAAACACATGCTCTCACACTCACGCATATGCACACTCACATGCATACACACACATATGCTCACACACACATTCACACGCCCTAATTCATACACACATGCACACAGTGGCCAATAGTATCTTTAACCAAGAAAAAAAAAAAGTTCCATCTGGAAGACCATGTACACCAGTCAGTAGTAAGAGAGGATCCAGGAAGCAGGTTGCAAACCCCCCTGAGCATCCTGCTCTGTCTTCACTGCTTGTTGGACGCTGACCTGAAGACCACACCACGGAAAGGAGGTGAGAGACCAGCCCAGGGATGTCAACCTGTTTCTGTGTCTCTGTTTTATGGTGTCTGCCCTACCTAAAGCCTGTCCCAAGCTACTTCCTCCTTAGTCACTAACAAGTCTAGAGGAGATATAAAGTCAACCATTGACTGCCTTCAGTCGGGAGGAGTCTGAGGCTGGCGACTGCTGTTGGCCCATCCACTGTCACGTGAATGATCCTCTTTGCTGGCAGGGAGTGAGGGATGAACTTGATAGAAAAGAAAATTGGGACAGACGGATCAGTCTGAGAAACCACTGTTAAAAGCAGGATGATGGAGGCTGGCTTTCTGGGACATTTCTGGAGTAGAATCAGTAAGATTTAGTGACTAGCTAGATGGTAATGGGAATGTAGAGAAGTAAAGAAAAGCATTCTACCCAATTATGATGTTTTTAGATCAGGAGATTTACTGATACCTTGGGACAAGCTAGAAAAATACAAAAGGCAGTTTCAGTTTGGGGTGAGAGAAATGGTAAGTTGGTTTTGGAGACATTTTTTCGGCAGGACTTTGCAATTAGAAGATAGTAAGTAGCTGAAAATGTTTGCCTGAAATTTGCAAGAGAGGTGGAGGGGGAACCATCACCCTTGATGTAGTCCCAAAAGTCATGTAAGTGGATGAGACCTCATTTTGTGGGCAGAACATACAAGATAAAGGGGCCAGGAGAAGAGCTAGGAAGAGCCCCAACATTTATGGGGTAGTCAGAGGAGGAGGAGAGTAAAGAGATTGAGAGACAAGAAAGGGTGATTTAAAATAATAACAATAATAATAAAGGTGACAAGGTTGTCCTGGAACTTAACCAAGGAGGAAGTACGGAGGTGAAGAGAAAGAGAAACAAGAAGACTGAACAAGGGCACTGGCTTTGGTCCAGCAGTCGCCGGTGACTGTCTTCGGCTAGTATCTGTATGGTGGTAGAGACCAAAGACATTGAGCTGCGTATTCGCAGCCCTGTCCTGTTCAACATTTGATTAATGCTGCAAATGAGGATGTTGCTTCATTTATTCAACAAACGTTCATTGAGCACATACTCTGTGCCAGGCACGACCTGGAAAAAAACTTAGCAAACCAATGGATGAGATAAAACTGGAAGGGATCAAGATTAATTCTGAGGTGGAGGGAGCTAAACCCATCAGAATTTTTGATAAATAGCACTTAGGACCAACTTAGCATATTGTCAAGCCAAAGTGATTGTTTTTGTGGCCCAATGAATTAGCAAATGATAGTAAATGCTAACTCCAAGTACTTCCAGGAAACTGCCAGTCTGAATTAGAAGAAAGTCTGAATAAGTAATTATTTTTAATGACAAGTAGTTTAATAACTCTCAAGTACTAAAATAATTCATACTTTGCTAACATCACTGCCACATAGAGCTCCTTTAGTAAATGCTTTATGGAAAATGTAATCTGATTTGTGACTAACATATCAATTGGCTAGCTATAAATTTTGTTTCTATACTGCAGAAGCATTTGCTTTCTTTAGTAGATGGAGCAATCTCTTTGCAATATTATTTATAGTATTAATTTGTTTTTTAGTTAAGTGTCCAGAAAAAAGCAAGAGCTGTAGAGACAGACTGACACAGGTTCAAATCCTAGCCTACCTGCTCACCAGGATGCGACTCAGGGAGGACTTCTCAATTTTTGAGTCTCGGTTTCTCGCACAATAAAATGGGTACAATCCTATCTGTCTCAAAAGATTACTGAAGATAAATAATACAGCAATGGGTGCCTAGCCCAGGCTGAATGTTTTCCTTATGATAAATAGAAGCTATTATTAGTCTCAGATGCTAAGACAAGAATTCTCATTCTAGTCTCTGGGTGCTGGGGAGGTTTTCCTGAAGTTCCAAAGACATTATTCAGGATAATGCTCTGAGACAATAAAAGAAAAATGAGATGGACCAGGAGAGACATTCTATTGCCATAAAACCTGACAGGGGGTACCAGCTAAGGAAAATCTGTATGAGTTACCAGAGACCTGGCTGGAGCCCCCTGTCTCCCTCTCTCGCATCTGGAAGACACCTGGAGCATGGATGGGTCATAGAAAGCACAGGTGTAAGGTGTCTTGCCAGCTACCACAGTTAAGGTCACAGGCTGGCCTCTCCACAGGGATGTGCCGAGTACTGCCATAGGAGGTAGGTCAACCCTGCTTCCTTCTGCAGCCAAAGCTCTTCTCCCAGATGGACCTGAGGAAGCCATACTGTCCACATCCCATGAAGGCTGCTGCTCCCTTTGAAGGAGCTGAGGAGGCGTCCAGCAGCCAAGCCCTCCAAGACCAATGAGATAGCCTTGGCTCCAGTTTCAAAATCATAGCAGCAAGAGAGAGGACACCCATGGGCATCACAGGACTGAATGTGTCTCATTAGAGACATAGTGTACCCTTTCCTGGTTAAGAAAAATGGGAATATTTGGGGGAAAAATAAACAGTATGCTTTCTGTTATTGTTTCAAATGGAGGATCTTTGGGAAATTTTAGCATCAATTTTTTAAGTGCTTATTTTCCTAACCATCATGCCGTATAGACTGGGCATCTAGTAAGTGCAAGGTATGGTGCTAGGCTCTGTGGAAAAAGAGAGAGAAAGAGAAAGGGCATGATCTGTACTCTAAAGACTTCTCATCTAGTTAGGAGATGAAAGAAATACATGAAAAAAGTTTAACAAAGACCCAAAAATAGTGAGCAGATAGACATGGTGTAGGCGTTCCAAGTATTTTTTTTTTTAACCAATCAAATACTTATCTGGGTAGAAAAAGAAAATGAAGTGGTCCTTACTCCATCACTAACCAGTGCCTGCCAGGTTAGTTCTAGATGTTTCGGAGAAGAGGAAATGAATCCAGGTTGTTATACTCCGAAGGCTCTCACATTTGGAGGATTCCATGGGGGAGTTCAGAGAGGGAACCGAGAGTAACTCATAAGCTGGAAACACAATCTAAAATTACCATTGCTTTGATTTGCTTTTAGTCACAATAGGTTTTCTTTTTTTTTAACCAATGATAAAAGAGAACATGTGTTTCTACTGCCTGAAGGAGGCATGGGTTTTAAAAGTCAGAGGAATTATTGCACTCAGGAACTCTTTGAGGCAGAAAGAAAGTCATTATTGTGGCTGCCGGAAGGAGCTGGGCATTTAGTACACAAAGAGTCAATGAATGAATCAACCAACGTAGGAGCAAGCAAACGCCGTGCTCAGAGCTCTGATGTCCTGGTGCTCAGGTATCCAGGCAGAGAGAAAGAGCCACCTGTGAGATGGGATTCTACGGCTGAGTTTGCCTCTGACAGTGCAACAGGTAAGAAGAATGGACAGGAGGTGTCACCTCTGACAAGCCGGTCACAGCTTGCTTCACAGAATGTCCAGAAATCAGGTAGCGAAACAGTGCATTCCTCAACAGCAGATGATGTCTCAGAGCTGTGCCATGGAGCCCATGTCTTGACAAATGACAGCAAAAGCAGAAGAATGGGCTGTGGGAAGTAGCAAGGAACGAGACCCTCCCCTACATCCTCTGGGGAGATTTCCAGGGGCAGCAACTGTCCCAGGCAGAGACAAGTCCAGGGCGTGAGGAGCACAAAATAGGACCTAACCTAGAGGAATTCTGCCCCTTGGAGATCCTGAGTCTAGGAATGTAACACTCCTCAATTTTGCAATAAAATACTTTAAAACAAACTTTTCTTCCACTTAGAGTTGGGCCCTGAGCAAAAACAACATAGAAAGCCATCAACACCAATGTCTAAACACCACTTGAGAAAGAGTTCTGCTCAGCACAAGCATTCCCAGGTCCTAGAGAGTTCCCAGACATCATTTTCTCTGCCCAGGAAGGCATCGCCACACTCCTTCACAAGGTCTCTGCTTGGAAATTCCTGAGCTCAGAGAAGGCCGCTAGTTGGTGGCTGAACAATTCGAACTGTGACAGCCCTTCTAGTACCACCCATCCCCGCAGGGTGTGCCACTTCAAGTGGCTGAAGTAGAAGATACAAGCAGAAGAGCTGCCAGAAACAGCACTGGAAAAGTTGCCAGGCCAGGAGGTGGTACAGTTAGGTCAGGCGAGCAAAGGAGCACGTTCATCACATAGGAGCAGAGGGGCTGCGTGCGTCCTGCAGGACACACAGGGCCTGCTGGAGCTACATTTAGGAAGAGTAAAGGAGAAGCGGCCCGGGGAATTTGTTAAAAATGGAGATTCGCAGCCTCGTCATGGCGGGGTTTTGCTGCTGCACAGCTGGTGTGGGACCCACAGTATGTATCTATGGAGGTGCTATGGGCTCCTTCTCAGGAGGTCAGTTCTCTGCCTGGAATGGGAAGGAGAGAGATGGGGAGAGAGAGGCAGTCAACTGGACTTTATGCTGCGGGGACACACACCTTAGGCAGGTTGTAGTGAGGGACTGGAAAGAAGTCAGCTAAAGGGCCAGGCGCAGTGGCTCACACCTGTAATTCCAGCACTTTGGGAGGATAAGGCGGGTGGATCATGAGATCAGGAGTTCAAGACCAGCCTGGCCAAGACAGTGAAACGCTGTCTCTACTGAAAATAAAAAAATTCACCGAGTGTGGTGGTGCATGCCTGTAGTCTCAGCTACTCAGGAGGCTGGGGCAGAGAATTGCCTGAATCCAGGAGGTGGAGGTTGCAGCGAGCCGAGATGGCACACTACACTCCAGCCTGAGTGACAGAATGACACTCCATCTCAAAAGAAAAAAAAGAAGTCATCTAAAAAACCGTCTTAACTTCTATCCTTCCATGGAACAAAACCAAAATGACATGCCGTCTCCAAAACATTATCCCTTCTATTGGTGACTAAAGAATACGATCCATGCTGGGGTGATAAACTACAGACATAAGCTCATCCAACAATTTTTTAGTTGTCTTTTTTAAAGCAGCTATTTCTTTCATGTTCCCTAATCCTTACAAGGAATTTAAAAATCAAGTAATTAAAAATTAAAATGCTTCATAAACATGGATTAAATCACAACCAACCAACCAACCAGAACCCTCAATCCATTGGAATTTTTGTAACCCCTGTTGTTCAAATAAACATTAATGATAAAATAAATAAATAAATAAATAAATAAAATAAACTCTCGTCTGATGGGCTCGTGGCTTTGACGTATACTTAGCCAAAAGAGCAGCCATATTTCTTCGGGTTTCCTTCTTACTAACCGCAAAGGAACAAGCCCAGAGTTGAATTCAGATAAACCTGAATTCAATTTCCAGTCTGATCATCACTGGTTATGAGAACTCGTCTTAATAATTGAATTCCACTAAAACACTGTATTTCTCATTTGTGGAAATACAACAGCACTTGCTCCCTGGAATTATTTTGACCCTTACAATGGAGTTGCATTTTCAGTTGGGGTGGGGGAGTTAGGTTGTAAAGTTAACATATGTAGTCATATTTTCCTTGAAAATGCTCTAAATGGCCAACTACTGTCCAAAAGAAACATAATGAGACCCACATATGGAATTTTAAGTTTTCTGCTTGATGCATTAGAAACATAAAAAGAAACAGGTGAAATTAATTTTCATAATATATCTTACATAAACCCAGTATATCCAAATTATTATTTCAACATGTAATCAACATAAAAATTACTGAGGTATTTTACCTTTTGTCTGAAGTCTTCAAAACCCAATGTGCGTTTTACACTGCACATCTTAACTAGCCACATTTTGAGGGTCCAGTAGCCACCTGGGGCTGCTGGATGCCGCAGCTCCGACCATTCTTGTGTCTAGGGGAGAGACGGGCCAGGTCTCCATAAAGGCAACCTAGCTAGATTCCCTCCAGAATTGAAGCAGGCCTGCATTTCTTCAGTTGAGCACCAGAGTGAGGCAGATGGTTCACATTTAGGGGCCAAGAAGGAAAATTATCTTTAAGTATCAGAATCATTCATTGAGCAAAATTCGGCCACTTTCCAGAGGCACCACTGAACACGCTGGGGAAGGGGAGAGTCTCCTCAGCCACTTCACGCATGCCTGAAATTTAATTGTGAGTTTGCCCAGCGTGTGCCTATGAAATTGTAGGTTAAATGTATATATAATATGCCTTCACTCTGTGTGTGGATGAAATTTCAGCTCAGGTGACATTCCTACTGTATGGCAGGATCTGGAAACTATAGAAGTATCTGCGCAAGTTCAAATCTTCACACAGTTCCTTAGCAGTTCTGTAACATCTGATGGATGATTTGATTTCTTAAGACTCAGTTTCCTCATATGCAAAATGAAGATGATGATAACAGTTCTCCATTGATAGGGTTGTTTTCTAAAATTAAATAAGATAATTATAACAAAGCATAGGGCAGAAAACATGCTTCATTCACCTTCCTATTCTTCACAGTGATGAGGATGAATATGCAATAGATACTGCCAATTACAACAGTATTAGCAGGGTTGGCCCAATTCATTAAGGGGATGAAGAAGACCTTCAGGTCCGAAAACTTCTCCTTGCCCCGCCCACCACCAGTTTCTGACACAACTCTGTGGACAATCATCGTTTTAGCCTGTATCATTTCCTCTAGGGCATTTTAAAAGTGGAAGAGGAACAATAGCTGGATCCGTGACCATGTTAGTGTGAATGTCATTTATTCACTTCATTCTTGTCTGGAATAACCCCAGGAATCAATGATGCTCATTTGGCAGAGTAGGGCCTCAGAAGCAGGGGAATGACCAGCCTGGGTTACACAGTGGTTCATGGACCACAGTCGGCCCCCTGAAAGGAAGGACATACTGACTCCAGAAAATTGGTGAGAGTCATTCCATTTCCCCACAGGCACAGCTAGGGAAAAACAAACTCCTCACACATCAGCAAGGGTCCAAACAGACTAGAGGTTATGATGACTCTGAACAACTTTCTAATCTGTCTGTCAAAGTGTTTTCCTTCCAAGAAAGGTGAAAGCTTAAAGGAGAATTCCTCACCAAAAACATATTTTTTAACAACAAAGAAGAACGAACCTGGGGCAAACACATTTTATGAAACATTAGATAAATAAAGGAAGAAAATAAATCCAAACCTGTAGAATCTTGCCAGCAGTGTGCTTAGCAGTAGAAGAAAAAGCTAGTCATGAGATACCAGCTGCATGTGTGCGTGTGTGCGTGCGTGTGTGTGAGTGTGTGTGCGAGTGTGTGTGGTTTCCATCAGCCCTCCACCCCTCCTGAAGGTAAGGAGCTTGCTTCGTGTGTCTTATTACTACAATGGGCTATTTAAGAGTGGTGCCAAGAAATGAGGTGCCAAATACAGAGAACATTTTGTTGGAAGAAAGATACTTTCTGCTCTCTGCCCCTCTGGGAATAGCAGAGCAGGAAACATCGCACCTGCTGTTAAGGAGTAACGCTTTCAGGGCAGCCTCTGACTTCAGCACTGTTTATTGTGAGAGGCTGTCCTCTGCCCTGTAGTGTGTTCAGCAGTATCCCTGGCCTTCACCACTTAATGCTAGTAGCATCCCCCCACCTTCAGTTGTGACACCAAAAAGATCTCCAGATCTTGTCCAGTGTCCCGAGTGGGGCAAAGTTGTCCCCAGTGAGAAGTCCTGACCTAGGGGCATGCTGGGGCAGCCTGCCATTTTGTCCTCCGGCTAGACCAAAATGGTCCAGGAGCATTCTCTGCTTTCTGAACCAGATGGGAAAAATCTCTTAACCAAACCCTGCCTCTCCCCTGTGTCATCGTTTTTCAGCTCCAACACAAGGACAGTTCAATTTAGGAAAGCAATTAAGAATATAAAACACAGCCTGGTGATGGGGTTTCTAAGCCAGATTTGGCCTTTCTGGCTACAAAGATCCTGAAACCTCTCATTTGTACTCCACAAAGCAGCAATTTCTTGCAAGGATATGTTCCTTTGACTCTCCTTTAAAAGTCAAGTACAGCTTGGTAACCACAGAGTACAGAAAACACAGGCTTTCTGTAAGAAGCAATCATTATTCAAAACCCAAAGACTTAAAAAAAAAATGAGCATGTCAAGTCGTGTCAGTTACATGTAAGACAACTGGATTTCTTCACTTATAAGCAATGAAATGGTCTGGGTTTGTTTTTTCTTGCTGACTTTGATTATTTCTTAGAGATATAACCCAAGCTGTCTGACACCAGGTTACTGACCTTTTAATTTAAAAACAAGAAGTTCCAGGTTTAGTATTTAGGCTTTCACTTTAAATGTTCACCAGTCATTACATCCATAATTAGACCTTGTGCTGGAATGTACCAAAACCTGCCTCGTGGATCACTTACAAGGTCTGTCAAAGCCACGAAAAAACTGAATACTTCAGCAATGGTTAGATTTTTCTGGCCTGGCACAGGAAAACTCAGTTCGTGGAATATAAATCAGCAATCTACACTCTAATTTCCACCCTTCACATGTAGCATGATTATACAACAGAGTCGTACCAGCATCAAGTCAAAAACCAAAGTTTGTTTGCCAGAAGGAAACCAAACGTTCAATTGTGTGGTTAATGCTACCTAGGGACATAATTACACAAGCTAATATCATCTTTCTACTAAAGAAGAGGAAAAAAGACTCTCATGGCCAATATTCATTTGAATTAACCATCTTAGGTTTAATATCAAACTGCAATCAAATTCCTAAGATACTCTTATTGAAAAGATTACAAGTAAAAAATTAATCATTGGATAGCAACATTAACATGCTTATAGTACATCTTCTCCAGTTTATTAAATGTCCATTTCAGAAGTGTTCTCAAAACACTGCCTCCCACATAATTAAAAGGAGTTTGCTTAAAATAAACCAATTATATTGTAACCCCGACACAGGCAGCAAAATCCAGGGAGAGTTCAAACATTTGGTAAACCATTGGTTCTCCTTATTGGGTCTCAAGGCATCAACATTAATATAACATATTTAACTAAAGGAAAGCACAGAATTTGCTTTTATTAGAAGGCTCAACAGAGTATTTATTGAGAAAGTTTGGAAGGTTGTGGTATTTGCTGTCCATTACAAAAACTAATTCCTAACAAGTAAGTTAGGCATTTTAGAATTACAGCAAGATTCATATGTGGATCAAGCCAAATCTTTCAAAACATCAGCATCCTTCTAAGATTTCACAAAAACTCTTAAAAACTGAAGAGTACTGCAGTGAACAGTTTATCATAAAGAACCATACACATTCACATATACCATGGACTACTATGCAGCCATAAAAAAGAATGAGTTCATGTCCTTTGCAGGGACATGGATGAAGCTGGAAACCATTATCTTCAGCAAAGTAACACAGGAACAGAAAACCAAGCACCACATGTTCTCACTCATAACTGGGAGTTGAACAATGAGAACACATGGACACAGGGAGAGGGGGAGGGGAATGTCACATACCAGGGCCTGTTGGGGGATAGGGGAAAGGGGAGGGAGAGGATTAGGACAAATACCTAATGCAGGTAGGGCTTAAAACCTAGATGACAGGTTGATAGGTGCAGCAAACCACCATGACACATGTATACAGACATGCACATTCAGCACATGTATCTTAGAACCTAAAGTAAAATTTTAAAAATTTTAAAAAACAAACAGCTACAAAAAAAAAAAATCCACATTAAAACTTCCCTGGACTGAAGAACTCATCTGCCACTTGACTTTCTTATCCCTACCTTGGATCACCTTCTTTGCCCACTGATCCCAAGCCTCATCTCTCAGCCATCTCCACCTGTGAACCACAAAAGCATGTGGGCAGTTTTTTAGAAACTAAACACAGGGTTACCATATGACCCACCCAGTAAGTTTACTCCTAGGCATGTATCCGACAGAAATAAAAACATATCTACCCAAGACTTACGCATGAATGCTCACAGAGGCATTATTCCTAACAGCCAATATGTGGAAGTGAAAGTCAGTGCAAATGTCTATCAGCTAATGAAGAGACACATGCAATGTGACATATTAGACAGTGCTATAGCTAATATTCCATCTGTGTGCAATGGAATATCAGTTAGCTATAAAAAGGAACAAAGACCTCATACATGCTATGGCATGGATGAACCCCTAAGACATAAGGTTAAGTGAAAGAAGTCAGTTATGACAGGCCATCTACTATATGGTCCCATTTATATGAGATGTCCAAAAAGACATGGGTTCAAGTATAAATAATTCTCCTAAAATATGATTCACTCCTCTACCTTAACACCATGCCTAATACCAATTATTAAATTTACTTCTCAAAATGTATTACTTGCTTGCACCAAAATGAGAATTGAAAACACATTTAAGAGAATCCACCAAACAAAATACCACTCTGCCATGCTGATATCCAACAGGAAATTGCGAATATTGCAACAAAAAATACAAATCATCTCTTTTCAAAGTGATAATAGTACCATTAGCCCATGTTTTGTAAATGTTTGTTCTAACTACCATTTCTTAAACTTCTCAACTTGGGAACTCTTCAATTATGTTGAGAAACAATGAGATATTAAGCATTTCAAAGTCTCCCTGAATTATCAAAGAACCAAAAATAAATCCCAACTTGCCTTTTAAGTGTGAAACGTACTTTTTTTTCCACTCTCAGTTGAAAAACGGCTGCAGGAATTGTACTCAGATTTTCCAAACTATAAATCTCTCTCAAGCTAGGACTGGGCGTGAACATTTTTAGCCTTGAAGGATATTTTTGTCAGAAAGATATGACTGAAGCAATGAGGGAGTTGTGATGATCCTCTATGTGTTGCCTTGGCTGCAGAGGTCAGTGTTGGAAATGAGAGGTGGGAATGCAAGGCCATTACCAAAGAAACAAAAAAGAAAGCTACAACAGCAAAACAGCAACCCTTATTGAAATGCACACAATCCAATCGAATCCAACAAAAATAGTAGGCATCAAAAGAACTGTAAAAAAAGGTTCATGTTCTTTGGCTCAGTCGTCCCTGTTTTTAGGAAGTTACTCTAAAGAAAAGCAAACCACAGCATCATGATTTATAATAGCAAAAAAAAACAAAACAAAACAAAACAAAACTCAACATGCAACAATAGAAATTGGTTAATTAAATCACAGTACATCTTTTTGATGGCATGTTATGCCTCCATACAGGCTAAGTATAACAGACATGGAAATGTACTTATGATACAAGGTTAATAGGGAAAGAATAAATATATATTCTTATAATAAATATATAAAATGTACACTATAATAATTATGTAAGCAAATGTCTTCATATGTAAGAAGGACTAGAAGAGACTGTATAAAAGTATAAATCATTGTGCTAGCATGGTGGGCCTACTTATTTTTTTCTCCATGCTCTCAAATTGCTAAAATATTATCACATAGTCTTTTTTAAAAATTAAGTCAACCATACATATTTCATGAGAAACCATTTCATCAATCAGGTTGCACGATTGCTACCAAACACACTTTTACTTATGCCATTTGTGACTAAATAATGGCCATCAGAGACCCCCCGCCCCGACCCCAGTTAAGAAACAGGGACAGGAAGTACGGATATATAGCTGAGAATCAGGCTGCGGTTCTGACGGACTTAGCCATGAGAATAATCTTCTGGACAATAGAAGTAACAGAAGAGTTCTGTTTTCTGAACTCCACATATGTACTGCTAACTTTTCTTTTTAAATTTCTATTATATCTCTTGGAAGGAAGTTGCATGTGAAAGATCATAAGCCCCTTCTTTTGTCTGCTGAGCCTCTCCTGGTAACTCACTTGTCTGACCAGCCCTGGAGGAGCTTCAGCAAACATTCCCTGAGAACAGCAGTGCAAGAGGACTAAGCATGGATGGTAAGGTGGGCAGCCAGAAGTCCATGAGGATTAATTTCATGGATTAACTTGGCTGGGTTATGGTACCCAGAAAACTGATCAAACATTATTCTAGATTCCTCTGTGAAGGTTATTTTTTTTTTTTTTTTTTTTTTTTTGCATGAGATTAACACTTAAATCAGTAGCTGTCGAGTAAGGGAGATCATCCTTTAATCTTCTTTAGAGTGGCTAGGGCTCATCCAAAGAGTTGAAGACATTAATGGAAAAAAGACCGACCTTCCTAAGCCAGAGAGGATTCTCCAAGCCTACAACCTTCTCTGACTTGAACTGAAACCTGGGTCTTCCCTAGGTCTCCAGCCTGCTGGTCTATCCTGCAGAATCTGGACTTGCCAATCTGCACAATTGCACGAGCAATTGTTATAGTATTTAGTACAGTAACATGCTGTACAGGTTTATAGCCTAGGAGCAATGAGTCATATGATACAGACTAGGTATAGAGGTTTGTGTAAGTACACTCTATGATGTTTGCACAACAATAAAATCAACTAACGATGCATTTCTCAGAATATATCCCTTCTGTTAACTGATGCATGACTATGTGTGTGTGTGTGTGTGTATATATATATATATATATATATATATATATATATACACACATCTCTACACATAAATATGTGGAACTGTATATACTTATAGTACATAGAGTACGTATATACCCATATATACCTACAGTACATATATATATGATACTACACACACATGCACCACAGCCTATCAGTTCAGTTTCTCTGAAGAACCCTGACCAGTATAGAGCTCTGCTTCCATAAATGTTGCCTCTGCTGTCACCTGGCACAGAGGTGTTCTGAGGACATTTGTTGAATGAGGAAGGGAGGAGTAAGCTGCTCTTGCATCCTGCCATGGGGCGCTCTAAGGCCAGTTGTTCAGATCCCTCTGAGAAACTCATGTAAATTAAAACACTGGCAAAAAAAAAAAAAAAAAAAAATTATTAAAGTTACTAACTCACAGAGCTGTCTCTGCATGTCTTTGCTAATATTTTCAACGTTTGTTAGGAAATCATGTTTACCATTCCATTTCCCATACCTGGCTCACCTGAATCCAAGATCCCTAACCACACCCCTGAGAACCCTGCTGAGGCTGTTAGTGATGGTCGCCAGTGGAATCACAGTTTTTACATTTACAAATGACTTGCTAATTCAATATGAAGTCATAGTAATTATGACTTAGTCCTGTTCACCAATTTCCACCTTCCATATAATATCAACAGTATAAAGACAATATACTCATTGTTTCTCTAACATGGGATTCATATTTAGTCTGCAACAGACAAGACCTCCCTGTGTTTTCAGCATCCTTTCTGATGAACCCTATTAATCAGTAATACGTTAAAGACTTCTCACATTTCAGAACATATAACAGTTATGATTGAGTTACTATTCAATTTTCTGCTCCTGATTTTTGAGGATTCTAATTCCATAGTTTAGTACAAGTTACACATTTTTAGTAGTTGTTTAATGCCCTTGTAAAGTTTTTCTTTTCATGGTAATAACGAAAGGTCTGATTTTAATACTGCCTTTTACATAGCGGGTTTCAATTAGCCAGGTGCATCCAAGGCACACTGACTTACTGATTTAATACATTACTGAAATGGATTGCCATTTGCTGAAATGGGTAATTTCTTACTTACATGATTAAACTGCCTGGTTGTTTTGCTATCCTAAAACCAGTTTACTACCAGGAACACACGCCTTGCATCCCAGGAGGACAGCCGTGCCAGGAAAAGGACAATAGGTCCCCACTTGAGGCTCAGGGTCAAGTGCTTTCACAGACGGAAAATAAAAAATAAAAAATATTTGCATTCTTTGCATTTTTTCATTCTCTTTGTTTTCCCTTCAGCAAAGACTATTCTGAGATTCAATCTTTAAAAAAGAGTCAAGGGTCAGTCTCCTCTGAGGGACTTGCTCTAGCGTGGAATAAATGAGAGCCAGTCTTGGTGAAGGTCACATTACACATACGCTTTGAGGAAGTCAGTCTATGGACAAATGGCGTTAGAAAAACCGCCAGTGCACTAATTCCCCAGGAACACAAATCCTAGGTGGACCACAAAGGTGGCATCATTTCAAAGTGCCAAACATCCACTTACATCCCCACAGTTGGCCCTGCACCACTTCCCTCTCAGGTAACTTTAATCAAGTCGGTTAACATCAACCATCAGCTCACTTCCTTAAGCCATAACTGCTACTAGATTGAGGGTTCCTAATCCTAACTACCATCATCAAATTGCAATCATCTGGGGAGACTTTCCCACAGCACTATTCGTGAGCCCCACCCCAGACCAGTTAAATGACAATTGACAGGAATGGAACCTGGGCTGATTCTAATAAATCAGGCAAACTAAATGCCAAGACCCGCATGATAGATGGGCTTTCTAAAGCAGACCTTAAGAGTTGGATGAAATAAAACTTCTCCTCTGAAAGCTCCCCCACCAATTATTCCAGGCCACATGCTTCACTGCTCAGACAATGAGAGGCTCTGGGCTCCAGAGTTTCAGCCACTGCACTCTCAAGCTACTTTTCTAACATGACAGATCTTCCAAAGAATTTTCCAGAGTTTCACGTGTGCAACAGTTGAAACTATGTTGTGTTGGGTTGTGTTTTTTTTTTTTTTTTTTCCCTGAAAACACATGTGTCCTTTTGTTTCACGGTCTCACTTGGCACCAAGCACCTAGTTCATTTGCCCATCAGATTAGCTCGAATTACATGCTTTTACTGCTCCTACAAGCTAATGCAAGAGACCTACAATTAACTGTGGGCTGGTTTAAGCCCTAAATGAAACTAATGTCTGCCCCGACCAAATGCCTCAGGACCAGCTTTTTTTTTTCCTGTAAATTGCTATTTTTGTAGGCTGTCTTCCAGAAGTTGAGCCCCAAAACAAGTTGGAACTGTAAACCTACTAGATTCTACTCACTAGCATTGCTGAATCCTTGCCTCTTGCACTGTCTCTGAAAGCTCAGCAAAACGCACAATAGTGTCCTTACAATGGAAGACAGAATTGCCACTCTTAATCTCATTCAAGTTCATGTAACAGCAGAAGTGAGAGAAAACCACCCACATCCCTGCCTTCCATGGGTAGGCTCCATATGTCAAGACATAGGAAGACATAATGTTGCCTCCTTTGTATCTGCAAGTTGAAGAGCTAATTCATTTCTAAGAAAAAAGAAAAATATTTGGCACTGAAATGGAAAATATCAGGAATGTTGGAAAATTCCAGTGCCAGTTCTAAAATGATGACAGGGTACACAAGTTTGTTCTGGCTGGTTCAATTTTGCAAACTTCAGAAAAAGATGAATGGATAATAAGCATGATTCTTGCTTATGGGCCCCTATGGAAAAGTAGCATACTATCAGTATTACATTACCTTTCATTTCCATCAGCAATGAGTTACACCATGTCAGTCCCTGAGAGGGACAATCAGATAAAACCCCACCAAAGTGTCTGAGGAATTTGCTGCTCCTGGCATCAGGACTGAAAGAGCAGAGTGAATCAAGCAGAGCCAATCGTGCTTTTGGAGGTGGGAGGGTAGGGAAGAATGCATTATGTGACTCTTCAGTAGAGCTGAAGCCTTCATTTTGCCAACGATCACTTTTCTCCCATCTACCATCATAATAGAACCAATGGAGGCTCTCAATAATAGAAACTACAAATGGAAAATTAGGCCCCAAACTGACGTCTTCACTTGCCTGACTCAGAAACCATGTCTTCTGCAATGACTTTAGGGAAAAAGTTGTATCCATTACCTCCCCCGAGAGCTAGACTCTTGACCTGACATCCTTACTAGTCAAATTAGACCACCATTTCCTCTGGCTCAACTTTTATTCCTGAACAAATCCATACTGGTTGCATGATCAAAGGTCAGATTATACAGAAACTCAGTAGGTGCTTTTGATGCTAAAGAGATAGGCAACTGCCCTACTTTAAAAGCATCTATTCCTCTCTCATTTTAAGATGGAAATATACCTAGAAGAATGGTTACTCAACTCTAGGGACCTATGAGTTCACTTGCCCAGGAAGCAAGAGACCATGTTCTGAAAAATCATGTCGGCCGGGCACAGTGGCTCACGCCTGCAATCCCAGCACTTTGGGAGGCCAAGGTGACTGGATCACGAGATCAGGAATTTGAGATCACCCTGACCAACATGGTGAAACCCCGTCTCTACTAAAAATACAAAATTAGCCAGGCATGGTGGTATATGCCTGTAATCCCAGGTACTCAGGAGGCTGAGGCAGGAGAATCGCTTGAACCCGGGAGGCAGTGGTTGCAGTGAGCCGAGATCACACCACTGTACTTCAGCCTGGGCAACAAAATGAAACTCCATCTCAAAAATAAAGAAAGGAAAAATTATGTCATCACTTCTGTGTATAGGACTATTTTCAAATATGTATAGATGATGTCCTAACAGTAACATACAGATTTGTTTAAAAGCATTTCTTCATTTAGAGTACTTTTGGACATTATACATTTCATCAACATTGGATACTGAACCACAGGCCATGAGTATCTGCAAAACTTTGTGACATTATGAGTAGTCCCTCCATATTTAGAATCACCGAGCTAGGAGACCATCAAATTTCATTATTGTCTGAAGTCACTTTCAGCGCTCCAGAAATCCCTCTAAAGAGTTTGAGAAACAAAATGCAACAATTTTCTTATTCTTGGTCCACATAGTGGTATTGATAACTCCCAATGACATAACTGCAACAGATCCCCAAGGTTACAAGTCACAGTAACCTGACCATGTGCAGATGAACCCAGCAAGCCTGATGAGTGACCCAGGTGCAGGCTAGAAAGAAAAATTCAAGCACATGTGGGATAGAAGTAACTAACCCAGTTGTGGAGACCAAATTAAGAAGTGAGGGGTGCCCCATTTTGTTGCAGTGTGAACTCAAGAGTCAAGAAGCCAGCACCGCCTCTCTGCACCACCCAGTCAAGTCATGTCTCCTTGCATTTCCTTACTCCCTCGTAATTACTCTCTGCCTATAAAACCTGCCCACAGACTGCAGCTCCAGGAGACAGATTTGAGGTTGCCTCCTGTCTCCTTGCTGGTCAACCTTGCAATAAAGCTTTCTATTTTGTCAAAACCCAGTGCCAGAGTGTTATTTTCTATGTGCATTGAGTAGGGAACCCATTGCTTGGTGATAATTCCCATAATGATAACATCAAGAACAGCACACAGAAATAATGACTTTCCCAATGCTAGGGAGATCCTTAGGTCCAAGAGCTGAGGTCTTCTCCGCCAGCTCCCCTTCTACTTTATCACACATTTCTTTGTCCTTTCCATTGGATTGAGCTGACCTTTGCTTAAGTAACATCTAAGAAGACAGACTTTGGAGCCAGGATCTGTAGGTTTAAATCTCAGGTCTACCTCTCACTAGCTGTACAATCTTAGGCAATTTACCTGCTCTCAGCCTCAGGATGCTCATCTGAAAAATGGGTCCCCAGTGAGTTTCTATGGTGAAAGAGCAATGGAGGGCCTATGCCTCAGAGCCTGGTCAAGCATTTGCCATCTATACTGCCTGTTTTCCTTCTTAAATAATTCACTTTCATCAGCTGGTCTGCTCATCACGCACCCTCGCACAGGCCATTTCAGAAACATCTCCAGGCCGGGCACTGACACAGAGCACTTCTCTGGTTCTATCTCTTCCGAAAATTTCCCATATTTCACTTTTTTTCCCTATCTTCCACATTTTCAAGTTTTGAACGTTTGTTCACAATACAATGATTTAGGGTTCTGCCTCTTGCCCAGATACAGGGTATGGAATATGCTCCTAAGTTGCCTGCAAAGACACAGTTAACCAGAGCTTACACATGTGTGCATGCATACACGAACACACACACACACCCATCCAGGTACACATCAGAGACCTGTCAGCAGGTAATTATCTTCCATGCTGATGGCTTCAATTGCTGACTGCCTTCCAGCTACATTCACTGTTCAAACTTCCAACTTCGCTTCCTGTCCTCTTTGCAGCTGTTTCTGACTTTGGGAGCCCTGAGGCAGCAGACCTGCTCAGCCCTTTCCATCTTGCCTCTTCTTGCCCCTATAAAGATTTGCTGCCCTGAGCTATACAATTTCCAGAGCACACACGCAAGATACTTTACAACCCAGCCCAGTCCAGGAGCAGAAAGCTATGTTTCTGTAAAGTCAGTCCAACTGTTGTCTTATTAATTAGTATTTTATTGGCCAAATAGTGCTTGCCCAGACATACCGGGGCTATTTTTACCCAGGCTGTCCCTTTGCAGGTGTGGCAGGTGATGCGACTTGAACCTGCGTGGTTTTATCTAACGCAGGGACACAGGGAAAAGGCAGAGTGAGCTTGGTGAGTTCAGTCACCTATGAGATCCTCCTTGCCCCTCTTTTACCTTCCCTGTGCTGTTGTAAAATTCCTATGCCACAAAAGAAACAGCACTTGAAGATAAATCCTCCCAGCAAGGCAATTTACTTCTATAAAAGGGTGCAACGAATGAATGGAGCCATGGTGGCCGCGCGCTTGGACATGGAGGAAAGGGGTACTTATGTCTGACAGGGGTCATCCCCGCTACTGTGACATTCCCCTGAACTAGACTAATCCCAACCGGCTATTTTAAAGAGAGGAGGGGTCCAAGCTGGAGTGCCAGGGTGGGTATTTTGGCAGAAAGGATGGTTACAGGTGGGTCAGAGCAGGTAGCCAGGGGTGACCTAGGTCAAAAAAGGTGACCAGAGCAGGTGACTGGAGCAGGTGACCGGGCTGAGTCAGGATGGAGCCAGGGGCCGGGGGAACACATGTGAACGACTGATTAGAACCAGTGGAGAAGGTTGTTTACTGGTATTACAAGGAAATTAAACTTCAAAATAGAAAATAAAGAATAAAAGAGCTGAACATACTGACATACTGATTCTTTGAAGGGAAACTTGGGGTTCACTATAATAATGCTGTCTTCCTTTCCTGGCTCTAATGAACACTCCTGCTGGCTTGATATGAGCGTAAACCAGGGAAGGTCACGTAGCTGAAATTCCTATGAATAGAGAACCAGTTCACTGTGCACTTACAGACATGCTGATTCACTGATGCACAGTAAGCACGCAGTAAAAGGGCATAGCTGTGCACATTAGTAGTAGCATATCCGACTTGGTCACCAGTGGAAACCACAGATGTGTTCACGTATCTATCAGACGTTGCAGATTTCTCAAACTAGGACTTATTCTCATTGCTCATTCTAAATGACAGTAGTTACAGAGCTGCAGCTGGATCTTGTATTTTGATGCATTAAAGAGCACATATATCACTATATCACAAATTGGGGTTTTTAGGGGTTTTCTTGGCATTTAGTGTTAGTGGATAAAAGGGCAAGCTGCAGGAAGAGTTAAGCGGTTCTGCAGAGCTGGTCTGACGCCCAGGGAGCTCTCTGGGGTCAAAGGATCACTGTTCTCACTGCTGGTCAAATGGTGTCCAGGTTCGGGTTCCCTCGGCATTATTGGCGCACCCTCTGTGTTTGCCTGATAGCTAAATGCCTCCACCTTTGACACTGTTTTAGAAAAATGTCTCTCATTTAGCACTTTGGGAATAATATATAATTTCAAAAGCAGGGTGTGAAATACTGTAACTATTTTGAAATCTTATAAGCTAAAATTCATTCAGAAACTTTGCCTGTGTGTCTTTCTCTCTTTTCTTCCTTCCCATTTCCCAGATAACCAACCAAAGGAGCATTGCTGTGCTTTTTTTTTTTTTTTTTTTCAAGCTTTCAGTGATCTTCACTAAAAAGCTCAATGTGTGCTCCTGATAAATACACCCCTGTGGCTACTTGCAAGAGAAACAAACCCCAGCATGAAAATACCAAGGCCTTCCTCTTTTCTTATGTAAATAAATCTCCAGATGGCTCCTTTGTAAGACTGTGTTTACTAATTTGTTTTCTTTCTAGACAATCTGTTCCCAGTAACCATTCTATCATTGAAACTGGAGGTAACGCTTACAATTTTACTTAATAAAAAGTCTATCAGAAGACTTGGTCCACAGGGGTAGAGTCAGTGGTGCCAATGCCACACACACACACACACACACACACACACACACACACAGCCCCCAGGAAGGGCTAACCATTGCTTGTGCTATTGTTATTGTTGTTGGACAGGAGATATTTTAAATTAGAGTCAGAAGAGAATAATTATTTTCAGACCTAGTAGAATATCAGAGCTAGAAGGGGCCACAGGCTCATCTAGTGAAGGAATGGACGTGTATGCCAGGCACACTCTTTGCCCTCTCTCTCCTCCAGTGCTCATGGCAGACATCACCAATCATTCACGGCATCCTTTCCAACTGCGCTCAGAGGTGATCTCAACATGCCTCACCAACTCACTACCAATCAATCACAGTTGACATGTAAGATTGATACCCATTTGCCATCACCTAGCCCCTCATTTTACTAATGTAACAGTTGAGACTCTGAGGGTGGGAACAACATGATTCAACACTTCCCAGCCAGTTAACAACATGAGTTGTTAGGCTGGGAAATTTCAACGGGGGTCTGTGTTACTGGCTGGGAAATTGCATCTCCATTTTCACTACCTCTAACTATAATCTAGCGTTTTCTTCATGTATGAAGGAAGGTGACAAACCACAGTAGCACTAGCACATCCGACTTTGTCACCAGTAGAAGTCACAGACATTTTCATGTAATATTCAGCTAATTAAACAGTTATTAGACCTGCAGCCAGATCTTATATTTTAATGCATTTTAAAAATACATATATTACTATATCTCAAAATTTTATAAAAGTATTTTGATAAATATATTTCAATATATTTGGCTCCTTTTGTAATTCTGTATATTTCATGTTACGCACCTAAGGCATTGTTCTGAGAAGGCAGCCAAATACTTCACACACTGTCCTGTGGGATCGGGGTACAAAAAAATACGAAAAACCCCTGGCTAAGAGAAAAGCTGGGCTTCTTAAACTCCTATGTACCTTCATGTTCTTCCCATAAAACAAGGGCCTCACCATGAGAACACTACCATCTTGGATGGCCCCAATATTTACCTCCATATTAATAAGAAGGTTTTCTAATTTAAAAAATTATTCATGCCAATGAAAGCAGCAATGCATAAAGCAAAGAGTACAAGTTTGCAAGCTCCGCTCCCCCAAGATAACCACTGTGAACAATTAGGTATATGGCTTTCCCAACACCACACTCATTATGTAATAAACATGGAATAAAACAATTTATGCTCCTCTACAGCTGGCTTTTGTCACTCAACAACATAAAAGAATAAAGATGATATCACAGACATCTTTCCTTTATACAGCTTTGCCGCATTCTTTTCAATGGCTCCGGAGTGTTCCACTATATGAATGCACCCCAATTCATTTTATGAGGCCCCATAAAGGAGATTTATAATTCAAAGTTTTCTCGACAAAAGGTAACAGAAAGAAGTTATCATCTGAACTTGAGAAGCTTAGAAGTTTGGCTTTCACGGGTACCACAGGGCTATAGGGAATAGTCTCGGTGATGAAGAGGTCGCCAGTGAAATAAACCACAGCCTACGGCTCTCTGGACCAAAGAAGGTGCTTCCGTTCTTGGCAAACAGATGTGGCCTTTCCAGGAGGTGAGTGTCTCAGGAAGGGTTGGAGTGGCGGCGGGAAAGGTTCAGTCCCCAGCCAGGTGACTCCTGGGTGAGAGTGACCCAGTGCAATGGCAGACACCAGGCACTAAGCCCTACATTGTCTCAGGGACACGGCAGCAAGCGCTACCGTCTGCACTTCATGGGTTGGCGAAGAGCCTCAAGTTCTACCGGACTCTGGGGCTCCGCTTGAGAGGACACCCACTCGTGTCCACAGAGCAAGTCTCCCTCCTGCACTCTGATTCTCTTCCTTCTACAGCTGTGTGTGATCCGCCTGCAAACCCCTCCTACTTCAGAGCCACAGTTGACCCCGAAGGCTGCCACCTTGGGATCGGCAGGTTTGGAGAACTATTGTCATCAATTGCCTCTGGGGAGAAAAAAAAATTTTAAAAAAGAAACTCTAGTCAAAACCAGGGAATACATAACCTGGTTACATCACCGTGCCCAACACTATTATTAAAATGAAGCCAGAAAACTCAGGGAAGGCCTGTACAAGAGCAGAGGCTCCAAAGAAAAGAGGAAAACTTGTTTTCAAACAGTGAGCTAATGAGATAGCAAGGCAGGACACACGTGGAAACCAGGAGAAGCCAGGTGTCTCCTCCGGCAAGTGGCTTCAACATACAGGGGAGCACTGGCCTGGGAGTGTGAGACCCAAGCAAGGGCTGCCGGGCCCAGATTCCCCTGTGATCTGGGGAAGTGCCTTCCTGGCTGGGTTTTCATTTCTCCAGCCATCCAAGAACACTTTTCATCCGACCCCATCCCTCTGCCTCTGTTCATTTGTGCTCACCACCCACCGAGCTGGTACTACATTCGGGTCAGTGCCCACCCCTGCCCGGCTCCTTTGCTCCGACCCCCTTTACTGTTTTCTTTGTACTTCTGTATTTCTCAGAAATTGGGCTGCCACCTCCTCCTCATTCCTAACTCGGGCTAAGAGCGTCTCTTCTCCCCCTCACAGATGATTTCTTCTCTGCCCATCGCATCTTGCAGTCTCCATTTCAGCAATTTTAAATTCCCTGGCTTGGAGTCAGCTCCTCTATCAGAACCAATGCGGCTCCAGACTCTGCTACCCGGTTCCATGCGGGAAAGAAAACAAAGCCGGGCTTGTTCCCAGTTTGATAGGCTGCAAGTTTAGGGAATGGGGGCTTCAAATCTTCCACGATTTTGTTTTGGCACCAGAGCGTCTGTGTTTAATTCTGCGTCTCCTGCCAGACTTGGGAAGCTGAGGTGATAATATCAACATGTGGAGAGATGGGGAGCACAGACTGGCCTCTCTCCTCTCCCTGGCAGTGTGGGGGGGCAGGGGATAGGGTCACATGAGCACACATGAACACACATGCTCACATACACAGGCACACGTGTGCACATGCTCCCTCAAACACACACACTCACCCTTGCATGCCCACATACATATACCTACACACACACATGTGCACACACTGATACATATACTTCCAAAAATATACATGTATACACAGCTATGTGTGCACACACATTCACCCATGCACACAGAGACACACACCCATGCACACCCAACACATATACAGACACACAAAGACACACGTGCACACACTGATACAATTCTACAAATATACATGTACACAGCTATGTGTACGCACACAAAGAAACATTCACCCATGCACACAGAGACACACACTCGCCCACCTACAAAAACACGTATAGCCACACCAAACACACACACACACACACACAGATACTTGTGTGCACAATGAAACATACATCTCACCACACCGTCCACTCACACACATAAGCACAGGTTCAGATTCAATCACACATAGACATACGCACAGATGTACACACATGCACACTGATGTACACACTTGCACACATACTGGCAGAGGGAGGCATGTGCTTTGCACAACAAGGAGCTTGGGAGTCTCACAGAGCAAGCTGTCACGGCTGACCCCAGCTCCCAGGACCTGAGAGAACATGGTTTCTGATCACAAGGACCCCCAGCTCCCAGGGTCTAAGAGAACACGGCTTGTGATCACAAGGCCTCTCCAGGAGCACCCATCATAAAGTTCAACCAATTAAGCAGGCAGTTTCTATGGAGACGTTTACTTTACTCAGCTCTGAGGTTCTGCAGCTCCTATATCCTGGGAGATACGCTGTGGCCACAAGTTGTGGTCGGTCTGCTGCAAACCCAAAGCCCCGTAATCTCTCTGCAGATAACTGAGTTGCCTTAGAAAGAACAGGCACGGGAATGAGATGACATTAGCTGACCTCACGTAGCACCCAGGAGGTGCTCAGAAAGAATCAGCCAAGAGCCCAAGCACAGCTACCCCCAGTGACCGTCCCATCATTCACTCCTTCGCTCACACACTCAGGCACTCAGCAAACTACTCCTGAGGGCCAGCTAAGAGCAACAGATGTCCCCAGGCCCTGGGGAGCATCTCCATGAACTAAGAGGAAGGTCCCTGTCCTTCTGGATCCTACAGTCACAGTCTCAGGAGGAGGCAGACATTAATCCATTAATCACACAAAGGGAAATTAAATGACAACTGTGACAAGAGCCCCAGTTCCCTCATGGGGTAAGATGGGGCAATACCATCAATTGCTCTGGCAGTGTCAGTTGCTCTGGCATACCACCCTGTCTTGTGCAGCAGTGGGGATGCTGGGAACCAGGTAAGAAGGACAGGATGCATCTACCTACAGACCTGGACACAGAGAAACCCAGTTACATGAGCCTCATTATTCTTGTCATCTTCCTCTCTAGGCTCCAGGATCCTGGAGAGAGGAACAAAGATCATTAAAAACTCATGATCTCCTGAGTAGGGGAGGGGAGCTGTAGCCATAGATGCCTTTGCATGCTTTAATTTTTTGAACTAGAGTCTAACTCTGTTGCGCAGGCTGGAGTACAGCAGTGTGATCTCAGCTCGCTACAACCTCTGCCTCCCAGGTTCAAGCGATTCTCCTGCCTCAGCCTCCTGAGTAGCTGGGACTACAGGCACATGCCACCACACTTGGCTAATTTTTTTATTTTTATAGAGACGGGGCTTCACCATGTTGGCCAGGCTGGTCTTGAACTCCTGACCTCAGGTGATCCACCAGGAGAAACAGGTTACCACAAAGAATGAATAAGATAATGAATCTGCCGTGCCTAGCAGTGTGCCTGGCACTAGAAGCTGCCTACTAAAAGTGGCTGGTATTGCTTTCATGTTATTTAGTGTCCTAGCTATGCTTGAGCTCAGGTCCCCAGTGAAGAGCTCTACATCCCTCAGAGAGAAAAGAATTGCAGTAAAGCCTGGAGTGGACCAAACACCCCCGGGAGAGGGTATAGGGAGAGGAGCCAAGCAGGCGGGGCTAAAATTTGACACGGCAGGTCCAGGAAAGGATAAGCCAGCCCTGGCTCGCATCTCCTCTTCCATCTGATGCTTTAGAGCAATTTAAAATGCGTTATCGGACAATATGGAAAAGAGAACATTATAGTGGCCATGTTGAAGAATGTTCAGAAATTACTGATTTGCAACAAATTATCCAGTCCTGACTTGGTGGACTCAGGACTTCTGTCTTTATTTTTAAAAGTCCACCACCAACAGCATTGCCTCCTGCAGCTGCCAGCCTGTGGGTTCTGGAGAGGCAGGGTGCCCATCTGCGGGGGTGCCACGGTGGCTGCAGAGATGTAGACTCTCTCCATTGGACTTGCCCAATATGTTTCATAGAACATGTGCCCTGATCTCTCGATCTGCCTCTAGCTCTTCATGGAAGTGGAGACCTGCCTTGAATCTCAGGCCACTATGAGCCTGGTCATCAGGAAAACAGGGTGTTGAAGTTTCATCTGCTAATCCATGAAAACCAATACAAGACCCTGGGTCTGTGTAAGTGTCCGTTTCCTGATCTATAAAGAATAAGAAGACCTACATTATGGAGTTACTGTGTGAATTAGATAAGATGATGGCTCTAAATCACTTTTGTTTCTACTCTACCTTTTTCCAGAGTAGGAGTGTGTGTACTCTGTGTGTGTGTGTGTGTGTGTGTGTGTGTGTGTGTGTGTGTGTGTTGAACAGGGTGGATAAAAGGAAAAAAGGGATGGATAAATAAAGCTTAATCAAGCATCCCATAATGACACAAAGGAGGCCACCAACACAGCCCTTGTTCTAACAGCCACCCCTCACCGTGTCTGTAAGTCAAGGGTGTTCAGCACAGTGCTACATTTCTAATTTCTTAAAAAACTGTAAACATATTCTAGTCAGTGCCTCATGATCAAACTGGAATTCAAGCCATCTCTAGTAATGATGATTTAAAGCTTATTAATCACTGTAAATTATTTTGACACCCAAGTGAAAAGTCCTCTGTGATGCTTTTAGAGTCCGATTTTCATTTAACATTAATTAAAGGCCACTAACCGTAAAGTATTAATAAAGTCAAATTCCCTAAAGGAGCTTCCAGCTGACAGGCTTCAGCTCTGGGCTTGTGAGACCTTGAGCAAAACACAGGCCATGATGAAATTTTAACCATGGAAATGTAATCAGCACGACCGTGATAAAGAGAGGGTATTTCTTGGGAAGATAATAGATACTTTCAGTAATAAATTTTATGATCATCATTAGCCTACCTCCAACAGTTTATGGCTACTATGGCTATTTAGCAAAAGACTTTCAAGTCAAACAACCTTACTGACACGCTTTATTATTGTTTCATGGCTCTATTTGATTATCCTACAAACATCAGGCCCAAGACATGTATTGGAGCAGGGAAATTGGCCCTGGTGGTGTCAGAACAGAATAATGTGAGGCTTAGACCAAGGACAGAATCTGGATGATGATCAGAAAACAGAGAGAAGGGTTTATGTCGCTCGCACCAAGTTTGTGGCCCTAAAAAGTAAAGGTGGCCCACCAACTCCCTTCTTTAAGAAGGAGTAAGTGTCAATTGCTCTGGCCTTTCTTCAATCTTGTCTTGTTGGGGTTGACTGCTCTTCACAACACCCAGCCCAGCAGCTTGGCTCCTTGTGAATGGATAGAAAATGGAGTTTATCTCCTTTGGCAGCTCCATTTCCAGGGCTGTACCATAAAGCCACGGTGGCAACATTCACGGAGCTGCGGAAAAGTCCTGGGAGAAGATGTCCTCATGCAGTCAGGTGCATGTGCTCAAGTCTGGTGTGTTCTCCTACAAAGACCTGAAAGCATTTGCCATATTGCCTTTCCCTTCCTCCCCTTGGACAACTGAATGGAACCAAGAAATTTTTAATCTATTTTTCAGAAACTAAAAGCCATGACCGTATACCTTAAATACTTTTTGCTTTAGCCTATTTTCATCTGAAATCCTAATGGCTTATTGAGTTATAATTAATAAAGCTATTAGCCCAGATTCTGACCTCAACTCTAAACCCTAGGGCTTCTGTTATCACGAGGACAGGGCTCTTCAGATGCAAGGAAATATCTCCCCTTATCTTGTGGCATAAAGTTCTGGCTAAGAGCTTTTCTAAAATTATTTTTGAGTGCTCACCCCAAATAAGGACATTGTTTGAGCTAGAGGTGTCCATCTTCTAAAGACTAGGTGTCCATTCCAACGGCTGATGCCTTCTAACTCCAAGCCACTGCAGCCCCACAAAATTCCCTGGGCCATTCTTAGGGCTGTGCAGGGGAGAAGGAAGGATTCAGACATTCTCCCAACTGTGCACATTCATGTAGGACAAATCTGAATAAAATGAACATGGAGCCCACATCATTGCTGAAGAAGCTTCAGAGCCAGCCAGACCTACTTCTAGGAAAAGGAAGAGTATTTAGAGCTGTTAATTTCATCTATGAAAGCATCCAGCCCATTAACACCACGTTTCCCAGCCACAGCAGGGTCCCCCAAAGCACAGCTCCCTAAACAATGAAACTCCAAAGAGAATCCTGAGATCCTCTAATTTATTTATTTTTATTTATTTATTTTTTGAGACAGAGTCTTGCTCTGTTGCCAGGCTGGAGTGCAGTGGTACAATCTCGGCTCTCTGCAACCTCTGACCCCCTGGTTCAAGCAATTCTCCTGCCTCAGCCTCCTGAGTAGCTGAGATTATAGGCACATGCCACCATGCCCATCTCATTTTTGTACTTTTAATAGAGACGGGGTTTTACCATGTTTGTCAGTAGGGTCTTGATCTCTTGACCTCGTGATCTGCCTGCCTTGGCCTCCCAAAGTGCTGAGATTACAGGTGTGAGCCACCACACCGGGCCCTGATCCTCTATTTTTGACAGACAGTTCTGTCCACTTAGGTGGGCAGGGCCATCCCACAATGTTCTGCCTACAAACTTGCCGCCTGAGCAGGCAGCAATGAAAACGTAGAGCAGATGGGACTGCCCGCATCTGCTCGCGGAAGTGATGACAAGCCAGCCACCGGCCTCCACCGAGTCACTTGAGATGGGATGCAGTGATCATGTGACTAATGTTTTCACAAACCTGTCAGAACTTATTCATCCAGATAATGGCTGTTCTCAAAAAGATCCCTTTTAAAGGAATTATAATTGCTCTTTTCCTCAAAAGCTCTTAGAAATCACCCTGCATAGTTCATTTCCGAGCTACACAGAAAGAGTGAAGCCTGAAGATTAAATCAGAGGGTTAAATAAGGTAGGTCTAAAGTATGCCTACCATGGTGCTAAGTATATAGTAGGCACTTAATAAATGGTGACCATTATCATAATTATTGCCCTTCTGACCTCTTACAGAGAAGTGTAACCCTCAGTGAGCAGAGCCTGTCAGTCACCCAAATTATTTTCCATGAGGCACTGGGAGCACCTGATGCAAATTAAGGAACAAAACCACAGTCTTGGGTTAAATAATGTCACTGTGGTATAGGATGATGACAGGGCACGCTTGGATCAATGTCTTCGGGAGCACAATAGAAATCATAAATTTTATTCTGAAATATATCCAGCTATACCACGAGGGCTAAAGATAATCATTTGGCCTGTATCTCTTCCTGCCTTCAAAGTGGGAGGCAGTTTCTGTGGCAGAGATAATACGGCATGTTCATCATCAAACCTGTTTCTTCTTCCTGGCCACCCAGGAAGCCTGCATTCCCAGCATCCTTTGCAGTTTGGTTGAGACCACATCAATTTTAGGGCCATTTTCTTCACTCTCCACCCCTCTTCCCTCTTTGAGGCCATAAGGATGGACTGTGAAGTGAAATCAAAAGATGGAGGAAGACTAGGCACAGCTCAGAGAAAAAGTGCTCTCCTCAGTAGACTCAACAAACCAGGAATATCGACATCAGACTTTGTGTGAGCAAGCTATACAATTTCAATGTTATACCACTGAGAAGTGGGGGACTATTATCAAAGCAGCTAGAATGAAGTATACTGATTAATGCAGCCTTCCCACTAAAGTTTTAGACAACTTCCTGTTTGTGAGAAACCATCTCACATATGACAAACCCAGATGAAGAAGGCGATTAGCCAAGAACTGAGTAATGACACCCAAGATTTTTCCTATCCGAAGCCATGTGAAGCTCTAAACTGCATTCTAAAAACAAATTCTGCTTTCTGGAGAAGGGCTGAATACATGGACAATGGTGGGTAATTTTGCAGATTATGAATTTCCTATCTCCAAACTAGTTTTGTAAGCAGCTGAGATTAAGAGATCAATCACAGAAACAACTTTGGAGCTAGAAATGCACCTTAGAGTCACAAGAAGCATTTGATTGTTCATCCCTGAGAAGCATTGGCAGTTTTAGACCCATATGAGATGGGGTCACTAAAGCCCAGAGCAGTTGAAGTGACATAACGAAGGGCACTAACCAGTTAGCAAAGAGGCTGGGACCCTTGTCCTAAGGTTCTAACCAGTTCTTTCTCTCCCTTTACAGTCTGAAGAACAGAAGCCCAGATTTTTAAATCATAATGAGATGGTAGACTCAGATTTATTTATTGCTACGGCAGGTCACACGTGGCTCCAGGAAGTTCTTCATGAACCAAATCTTGAAAACCCGTTTAATGGTTGATTCAGTATTGTTGGGACTTGACTTAAGCCAAACAAATAACTACTAAAGTGATGAGAGAAACAAGCAAAAGATGATAGCTTCTCCAGAGAAGCTACCCACCTTGTATCTGCAGTATACTTAGAATTTCACTGCTGAAGGAGCCTTGATTTGACATAAAACAAAAACTGTCTTTGAAAAAGAGCAGGATGTTACTATTTCACCAATGTTTAGACCAGTTCAAATACTGACTAAAGAAAAAGAGATTTCACCAAACTGTCTATACATAAATAACACATTAAGTAATGAGTTATTAAGTGAGAAGGCATTTTTTCAGTTGCGTATTCACATGTAACTAGCAACTACTGTGGATGTCTGACTTTGTTGACTCCATTTCTTGGGGATGAGACTCCACATGAGAACTGGTGGCATGGACTGGAAACAAAGGCAGATGGAGAGTCAGAGTCCTACAGCTACTCTTCACAAATAGGAAAGAGTGGTTGGAATTGGAGGAGGCACCACGAAACCATCCTGGTCCTTGAACGTTCTACTTGGCAGAGCCCAAATCCAATCCAACCAAGGGTGTGGTCTTTCAGATGAGCCTGTGAACCTCTGAAACTCAGGCCCCTCTGTGCAACTCACATGGGGGATGCAGAGGACTGAATAGTGGCCTCCAAAGAGGTATACCCACATCTCAATCTCCAGAATCTCCAAATGTGACCCTATTGGGAAAAGTGTCTTTGCAGATATAATTAAGTTAGTAATTTCAAGATGAGATCATCCTGCATTATACCGATGGGCCCTAAATCCAAATACAGGTGCCTTTCTAAGAAAAGAGGAGACGATGGGGAGAAGAGACGTTCGTGTGAAGACAGAGGCAGAGAATGGTGTGAAGCAGGTGCCAGCCAAGGAACACTTCAGTCTCCACAGGCTGAGAGAGGCAAGGGAGGACCCTCCTCCAGAGCCTTCGCAGGGAAGGTGGCGCTGAGAATACCTTGCTATTGGACTTCTGGCCTCCAGGACTGTGACAGCATCCATCTCCATTGTCTGAAGCCACCCAGTTGGTGTGACATGTTGCAGCTGCCCTAGGAAAATGACACTGGGGGCTGCTGGGAAAGAAAGCCCATGGAATGTCTGGGAAGCTCCTCCAAGGAAACCAGGAAGTCCCATTTCCTCTTTAGCATAGGGTGGCTGGGAGATTCTCGGCAATGACTCAAAAAATATTTATTTCCTCAACAAACATTTGCTGGTAGAGATGCCTCTCCATCCTCCACTGGTTCACAGGTTAGCAGAAAAGGGCAGGCTTAGGAAACATTCACCAGAATACTGTGAGAAACACTACAGGTGATACAAAGTTGGTGTTCAGTCTTCAAAGTGGAATCCCAAAGGAGGAGCATGCCCAGTTGTCATCTAAGGGCCCGCCAGGCATGGACAGTTTTCCAACCCATGAATACCATAGTGGTGAGCATTACAGCTATATGTTTCTCCTCCTTCTCTTTCTCCATCCCTAACACTGTGCAGGGAAAGGAAAGAGGTAGAAGACGGCAAACAGGATTGTGAAATGGTCTCTGTGGAGGGAACAAGACTCAAATTCTCTCAAAATTCTCTCCTAAGTCTTGGGTTGGGACCACAACTGCCGTTGACACCTGGCCAGATGGTAACACCTGTAATTTCACACAGTGAAAGCAGGATTCTGTCCAACAACATTGAGAGCACAATTGCCTACCAGAAGTAAGAGGTTGCATGAGAAAATCTCACTCAGCTCTGTCTATTATAGTCCTCAATTAAAGATGAAGGCAAATGGGGGAGGGGGGAAAATCCCCAGAAAACCCACATGTGCCACTTGGTTTTCCTCCGAGTGAAAAAGGAAAGGCCAGTCAGTGATAATCTGCTGAAAAGAAACTGTTGGGAGAATCTGCAGATTCTGAACAGGGAAGATCAAATGTTGCAATTGAAGGGAATGAGGATGTTTAAACTAACTGGAAAAGAAAGATCCACAATGCAGAACAATCAGAATTCACCGAGTCTGTGCTTTTGTGACAGGAAACCACCAGGTTTAACATTAGAAATGTTCATTCAGAAATCCAGACTTGGTTTTTGATGGCTCGGGTCCTTAAAAAATAACAGCAGGGCCAGACCAGCAGGAGTGGATGGTACAGAGCTGAGAGGAGACAGGGTGAAGATATGATGAGGGCAGATGCCCACATGACATCCAGAGTCAAGTTCAAGTAGGGCCCAGGGTCAATGACCCCAAACGAAATCGCACAACTGGTCAGCAGCCTTCGACTAAAACCAATTCTGGGAAAGAGACAATCTCCCTGGAAATGTTTATAACACATACTGGCTCCATCCTTTTCTGCTCTCCAAGGATGATTGAATCCATTTTGCTCAACACAGCATATTTAGACAATGTGGGTTTTATGGTTTTTGTAAAACAGAGGGAGGAATGAATTGCAAAACCAAATATAACTAGAAATGTCTTTGTAATTTTTAAATAAAATAAATGAAAACAGTTCAGAGCAAGGATAGCCCTCCAAGAATGGAAACCCAAACACAATCACTTTCTGCTGAAATATAGGGGAAGGAGTAGAAGTAAATCCAAAGGATTTGTGATCCAAAACTTAAACCCAATAAACTCAATGGTAGAAACTAAACACAAGTTATAAAAATCTTACCAATCCTAGAGGCTACAAGTGACACACACAAAGAAATCTATTGTTCTTTCAAATTTTCATGGGTAAGCATCAAATTTAGATTTTAAAGCTTCCCACTATTTGGGGAATGTACAAATTTATATTGTAATAAGCATTTGTATCTGAGCAATCCTGTCTCTAGTAGCCAAAATAACAAAACAAACTGCAAATGCTTTGTAAATTCCTCACTATGGCAAGTCTTAGTTCTGTCTAAATTTTTCTTCTACCAGGGAAAGGGTAAGTATAAAATCAGAGTATTGTATATTTACTAAACCTGTCTAAATGTGTCCAGAAGAAAAATGGTTGAGTAAATATAGAATAGCCACTTAAGAGAATAATATGTAGCTCTTTAGAAGATGGTTATGAAGACTGCATTGTCAAACAGAGACCAATTAGTTTGCAATGTTAAGTGAAAAGCAAAATGAAAAGTTGGGATGCAAAGGAACCACCCTAAAATGTTAACAGGAGCCATCTCTGGGTGCTAAGATTAAGAATTTTTTTTCCCTATTTTCCAAATTTAATAATGCAATGACAATGAAGATAATTATTGACAGAAGCTTTTGGAGAAAATATGACTCTAAATTATTCTATTGGGTATCACCTTCCTTGTAAGGATGCCAGGTGAGAAGTTGCAAAAGATTAAAAGCAAAGACTTATTTCTTACCCTGAACTATCCTCTGCGTGAGTCCCTAGGGAACAAATTTGGGGAAAATTCAGAGTCATGTTTTAGGCATTGTGGGTCTGAAGCCCCTAAGATAGGATCATGGTAACGTCAATTGAGTAGTTGAGTCCATAAATCTTCAATGAAGAGGAATCTTTGTACTTTAAATATGACGATTGGGGGATAATGTTTTCAATCTTCAGTTAATGGTCCTTTTGCCCACTTTTAATACACAAAATTATTATACAGTAAAATAACTTGACCAACCAACCAGATCTCATTTTAAATGCATTTTGGGTTTATCTTTAAGTTTCTAGCCAATTGAAATTCTTTAATTCTTAGGCAAATGCAAATAAATACACTAAAACAGGGTTTTTGCTTGCAGGTAACAGAAACCAATGAGAGGGAATCTAAGCACAAAGATAAATTTTGGGGAAGAGATGGGGAAATACACGGAACTGAAGAAAGGGGTGAAATGCCAGGCATCTGCAAAGGAAGAATCAGGAATCCGGGTAGAAGGAAATAATGACAGCCTCTTTAGGGGCAACTGTCAAGAAGAATAAACTCCAACAGCTTCCACCCTTGTAGTCAACAGGCACGTTTTCAGGAGAGACTATTCTGACTGGGTTAGAATTATTATCTACTCTTATCTTGACCAAAAGAGGGCAGAGCACCTCAACTGACAGTCCCAAGTCCACACATAAGGTAGGAAGGATGCCACCTAACCTCCAAGAAGAAATGGATAGTGGGCAGGAAGATCACACATATCTCCCTCACTGTCCACACCCAGGAACACATGCTCCGTGTGCTGTGTTTTGTATAGATGTGGTGTAGAAAGAAACCAAGAGCAACAGTTGTAACTAGTCTACAGAGGCTTTTCTGGGTTACGGACATGGGCATACCCGCTAATACATGAATCGCCCTGCCCCATAAAGACTTTGAGTATACACACTGCACACAAATCCCATGGTTCAGAGCTTTAGAAAATCAAACAAGAAATTAATAGCAAAGACAGTGACTTTGTGGTTATGTTTATAAGCAACGAGTTCAAAATTAAATGAGCCAAATAGTGAGGGAGAAAAAAGCCAACTCTTTTGAGTTAAATGCCTTGAACAGTAAAATTAACAACAGAACAAGTGTCAGTGTACCATGAGACTGCCTTACTGACTTGTTTTTGAACTCCACTTTTGAACACAATGGACATTGTGTGTTTTTTTAATAAAACAAATATTTATTTTTTCTCTCACAATACTACATAGAAACCTCCAGGACAAAGTAAAATAAAACCTCATTATTTCAAATTCCACTCATTCTAGAATTATAATAATTTGGCTCAGGCTGCATTGAAGCCTCCCTTTGTACTCTCTTTGAGTGGTGGTTTCACTAAACAAATCAATAATACAAACAAGATTGCAGGGAGTCATGTGTAAGCCACTCAAGAGAGGCTTCAGCACACAGCTTACATGCAAACGACAGTGTTTTTTATGGAGGCATCTTAATCATCCCTAAAGCAGACCTGGCAAAGCTTGTGAGCAGCTGGTTCAAATGTCTATAGACCCTTTCATTTCTTTTAAAACTCTTCTATATTGATATCTTCCACTCATTCCAATTGCTTGTTCTATGTTGGGCTAATCAAATGTCTGCCATGCTGTTTAGGTGCAAAAGGTAAAGAATAAAGAACCTATCTGCAGAGCCTCGAAAACAAGGCTGCTGCTTCCACCCCAAAGCCAGGAAACAATAAGTAATGGTGAGTGTGTACAAACGCTGGCAAACATATCTAAATGAGCTCAGGTCTTGAATAGCATATAAAGTAATATAGTCCTGTTACAAGTCTCATAAATGATTTACAATGCGCTCTAATCTGTCACCTCCTTTGAGCATCGTGGAACATACATGAGACACACGTGGCTGAGACAGGAAGCGCTCACCAGAGAATCCACGGGCTCCCTTGCATTTCCCAGACTCCCTTGCGAGACATGAAACAAGAGCAGGAATAATGAGTGGCACTTCCAAATCCAGGCAGATAACAGGAAGTGTACTTCCTCTATCTTCCCATTTCTCTGTCAGGGTAACTTCAGAAGCCCCTTGGTGAGTTGGCAAGAAGATGAAGAGAGTTTTGACCTCTGACTTAGACTCTGCTCCTCACCGGATGCAAGAGGGATCTTGAAGAACACAAGCATGAGCCGTGCAAGAATTAAATAAATTTTTCTCAAGGAAAAAAGATGAGGCTTTGTGACTAACTCATAAGGATGTGGAATTGTATTGGTTACTGCGGTATAGCTCAGCTGGCTCTGACTATCAGACTACCTACGGTTGTTTCCAACTCACAGATAAGAAAATCAAGACTCAAAGAAGATATATGACGTGCCAAAAATGAGTGTGCTATTAAGAGGCAGAACTGAGAATATAACTCAAACCTCCTAATTCCAGTGCTCTTTCCCTTATGACCCAAATGTTAAGATGTTGCCTGCATGCATAAATTAATGACCAGCTGGTATTCAATGACAATCTGTACAATTAATGCACAATGCCAGAAAACATACTTTTGTTCTTGATTTCTTTGTTCAATCCAGGACCTCTCTACCTTCTTTACTTGCAGGCGCTGGAGAATGGAGAGACACTGCACACCAATGAAGCCTAGAACATGCCACAAATCTCTGCTGCATTTCATTATTTTTGTATAAAGGCTTCTTCATGAAATCAAAAGAGTATTGTTAAGGGTGAGTGGTGAGAACAGATTTGGGAACCAAAAAAAAAAAAAGTAAATGTAAGTCCAATTTTTCATTCTGCCAAATTCAAACAAACATCATTTTAATGACCTGGCAGCCCCCACAAAGTCAGCAACCACCAGTTAAATAAAAAGCCCATTCATTTAGCAAAAGAAGTGTCAACACAGGCATTTAACAGAAGTCAGTTTTCCATAGCACAGTGACCTTGCATATGGTGACATGCACATATGGACTGGGATTAAACAGCATCACCAAATGTAAATGCAAAGAACATATAGAAATCCCCTCTCTCTCATCCTAAACCCAACTCATACACCATCCAGGGATAGATCTTAATGTAAATATAAGAACTTAGTTGGGATTTTCAGAGGTCTCTGTAATGCATCAATCCGAGAGGTGATGTCTCCATCAGTGTTTGTGAGTAATACAAGTAGTGACTACCAGCTTTTCTTGGTAAAAAATATAAACTGGCATAGACTATCTAACAAAATCCAGCATATGCCTCATAAAAATACAAAGTTCCTACAACAAAACTTAGGAATACATCTTTATGACCCTGGAGTAGGCAAATATTATTTAGAGAGGGCACAGAAGGCAATACACATCAAAGAAAAAACACAATTATTGAGCAAAGTCAAAATCTCACATTTTTTCTTGTCAATATACACCATTAAAAAAGATATGAATAGGCATGCCACAGTCTGGAAGAGAACATTTACAACACATATATCTGATAAAGACCTTGATTCTGGAATATGTAAAGAATTCACACAACTCAATAATAAAAAGACAAAACAATCCAATAAAAAAATAAGCAAAAGATTTGAATAGGCTTTTTACCAAAGAAAATATTCAAATGGCCAATAAATACATGAAGGAATACTCACTGTCATTTGTCATTAGGTGAAGATAAAATAAAATGACAATGAAATACTGTTACATAATCAGCAGAATGGCAAAAATGGAAAAGACTGGTAATACCAGATATTGGCAAAGATATGGAGGTATCAGAACCCTCATTCATTGCTGGTGGGAGAGTCAAATGTTACAAACACTTTTGTTATATATTTAAATATAACTAGATATTATCCTATGACCCAGAAGTCTTCTAAGTATTTATCCAAGAGAAATGAAAACACATGTCCACAAAAAGACTTGCTCATAGCAACTTTATTCATACAGCTACAAACTGGAAGCCACCCAAGTGTCATTACGGTGGAAAGAATAAACAAATTGTGGTAGATTCATACAATGGAATACTAGACAGCAATGCAAAGGTTCAAACTGCAGAAACATGCAGCAATATGGATGAATTCCCAAAGCGTTATGTTGAATGCTGAGTGAAAACATTATGTTGAGTGAAGCTAGAGACAAACTTGTCCATATCAAATGACTACATCTAATAGAATTTTCTACATGGGAAAATTAATAGATAGTGATAGAAATTAAACCATTGACTACTTCCAGAGCGGGTAGGGGGGTTGACTGGGAAAATGTACAGGGATACTTCCTGGAATGATGGAAATATTCCATATCTTCCTAGGGCTGTGGGTTATATGAGCGTCTGCATTTGTCAAAACATAACTAAATACTTGAAATCTATACATTTCACTAAATGTAAATTATACTTCAATTTTTAAAAAGCATTGGGGAAAAAGTTTCTTTTCTATTTTAGGCCAAGACTAAGGACGGACCTCTAAGAAAGCTCTTATAACCTTAGAGAACAGAATCTCACCAGAAAACAAAGGCCTCATCCAGACCATGAGAGGTGGCAGGGCTTTTCTCTTCAACTAATTTGCAGTCTTAGACCAAGGCAGGATATAATGATGACATTAGCTAACCACAGATCCTAGTAACTGCACATTTTGGAAGGTACTGGATAGACTACAGCAAGTGTCAGACACCTCCTGCACGTGCACCTTGTCAAGTCCTCTCGTTCAACCTCTGACTCCAGGTACCACTGCAATGACCAGTTCAGTGCAGGCTCAGACCACTTTCACTTAGGGACAGCTTAATGGTGCCTATCCATTCCTTCAGCTCATACCTCTTTCGGCCTTGGTCCTTCTCTGATGCCCTGGGGTGGGACCCAGCACATGCATGTACATCCAGAAACTGCAGATGAGGTAGAGCCCTTGGGACCACCTTGGCTAGTGCCAGATGGGGAGATGGTAGGCAGATGCCTCCCTCCACATTGCTTCTGCAGACATTTTTGAGCACACTTCCTAAGGCTCCTTAGGAAATCACTTAGGATGGTGCATCTGTCACCACTGACTACTCAGTGGTCAACTCTGTAACATTATCCCTTTACTGACTTGCCCTCCTTCCCTTGTTCACTCCCTCCATCCTTCCCTTCTCCTCCCTGGGACCACTTTTTCAATAAACCATCTGCACACAAATCTTTGTCTCAGGCTATACTTCCAGGGGCACTAAGGCCAAGGCACAGTTTGCGAATATATATGTGCAGAAATTTACATCCACATACACAAATGCTTCCCTGGGTGCTGAGACCTTGTATAACACAGACCCCTATTCAACTGGCTGTGTGCCTGGAATGTTGTTCCTTGTATAAACTAGAAAGAGACTGATGGCCTCCTGCTAAGAGAGTCAGCTCTTGCTAAGATATACACCTTGATAGGAAACATAACAAGAATCATGACCAATGCCCACTCCAAAACCATTGCCTTTTTATGTAAATAATAAACCCATCTCTGGGCTGAATACAACCCAGAAGTGTTGGGTCACTAGGTTTATACCATTGATTCTGCTGCTAATGACTAATAACTGATGAATGCAATAATAATGCTTCCAGGGAGACACCTATCTTGTCAAAGAAAAAAGCCAAAACAGGATTTTTAACTTTTGAATATTTTTCTCATGCACAGTGAATTATGATAAAATATCAAACCAATATTGGAAGACCACTAACATGAGGCAAGCATCAGTGCCATTTCTGGTTGCATCTCTGTTTGGGTTCCATGACCTGCCAATCCTTAACCACAAGAGAGTATTCTTGACAGACAGTTTGGACTCAAGGGCTCACATATCCTCTCATCATTCATCTACCGTGTATACAATGCATAGCTTCAACCAAAGAACATTGCCCTTTGTGTTTCTGCCTTTCTCCCGGGCAGTGACTTGCCTTTTTTTTTTCTTTTTTGGACTTACAAAGAAACTAGTGAAAGACCTAGTGTAAATATGACAAACTCCTTCAGTGGGGATAGTTCATTAAAATCAAATGGCTTGTTACAACAGGTTTTTAGCTGAATTGTTTAACGTATGTTTTATAAAACTTCACAAGGCATCTGCCAACGTTTAGCTGGAATGGTGGGTTGGTGAGTTGGTTTTCCTCTTCAGGGAAGATTCAAGAAAATGGTAACGGGATGCGAAGACAATTACATAGAAGCATGTTGATGAAGACTGGAAAAATAAATGAAGAGCGATTAAATCTGCCAAGATTGGAGCCAGGCTCTAACTATGTGTAGAGAGACTGGCTTGGGCCCCGTCAAGGCACGTTGTGATCAAGTCCATGAAGGGTGCATCAGCTTCCATCATAATTGCAGCCACTGCTCTCAGTTTCACACAGTTCTCACTCCTGATACAGGCAGTGTTGGAAGCACAGAGAATCCAACAGAAATGAAATTTCTATTGAGGAACTCCAGTGTTAGTGGAGGAGGGGGAGGCAATGCATTCTGACTTTGATTGTGCTTTCTCTAGTTTATAGAGTAACCTCAAATAGACTGTGTGTTTCATTAGAGCGAAAAAGGATGTGAGATCTCTACTGAAAGGAAAATCTTCTTTCTTCTTCTTCCACTAAATGCACAAATAATTGTTTGCCACTTCAGCAGCTCAAACTTACACAGTAAGAAATGTTCATGGGTATGGCGTTAAGGCTGTCTACTCTCTGATCCCTACTATTTCTCTGGCCACCTTCCCCAAATAGACACATGAGCCAGTAGGCTCTCTGCTGTTCTCTGTTGTTCCCTGCACACACCAGGCGACTTCAGGCTCCAAGCTTTTACTCATCCTGCCCCTTCACCTGGCAATGCCACTCCTTGTCTCCTCATCTTTCATGACATAATAAGCTTCTCTAGGAAATTTCCCAACTCAACTTTTCCATTTTGAACTCAGTTTGCCCGTTTCCTCTTTGAGAAGGGAGAACTCTTCCCTGTATATACTTCTATCTGGCATTCGGGGACACTAGAAAGCACATGTTTTGGAAGTAGAAGCTGTCTAACTCATTTCTGTACCTTCACTGCTTAGCACAATGTTGAACACACGGTATGCCTTATGACTAAAGGAATTAATATCACGCAAGGCAAATTTTACTTCTTTTCTTGAGAAAGTGAGAAAATATTGGAGGATTGCTGCCTTGGAAAACATTTGGAAGGATGTGGGGCTACGTTCATCCAGAGATTCCAGGATATTGCACACAAAGCCCTGATATTCTGAAAAGCATGAAGGCTTTGCCTACCCAGGGAGTCAGTGTGGCTTAATCCGTAAACTGTAACGTGTGGTGCTTCTCATTTCCTGATTAAAATGCACATTGGATTTCCAGAAGAAAAGTGCAGTTGAACAGATGAATGAGGAAGATAAGGGAAAAATCATTTGGATGGCACACCACGAAGGTGCTGAAGGTCTGCGCTTCTCTAACTACGAAAATACTCCTCCTCAAAGAATCTTCGAGAGAGTGCTGCACTTGGAGCCTCAGCGGGATCACTCTTGGAATCTGAAGGGCAGTATTGGAAACCACAACGTTCCTCATAACTCAAATCCATAGGCCTCCTAATAATATTTCCATTTCTTCCTGTGTTCTTAACCAGGTAATAATTATACAACAAGGTTTATTCAAAGATTAAAATTTTACCTCGAGCGAAATTCAGAGGTCAAATAGGGAAGGAACTCACTCAGAGAAAAGAATATAATTTAAAAATACTTTCCCTCCTACGAGGAGAACAACTAGTTATTTTGTCACATTAAAAATAATGGTTTCTTGCCATGCATCAAAGACATAAATCTGAACGTGCCAGACCTCTTCATTACCCCTGTGGCCGACAAACTCCTAAAGGCAAAGGGAACCAGTTTCTGAGCAGGCCAGGGATTCAGGCTGTGTACTCCACAGGGGACAGAAGGCTAAATCAGCTGGAAAAAGGTGGAGCTGCACAGTTGGGTAAGCACGAGTGCAGACAAGCGTGGATAATTTTAACTCCCAATACAGCTGGACTGACCACTAAACTGTCACCTCATATCGAGCTTGTAACTGAGAAACCACAATTATCCTTTTGAGCACATTTACGAGGAAGCACAGGGAGCCCAAGGCGTTATGGGTGAGACTATTCAGAACAGGTGGATAGGGCAGTGAGCGAGGATTGTCACATGTGGCTCCCTGCAGGGACAGGGGAGGAAAGCCAGGAGGCCAGTTTCATGGCAGCCCGTCTATAAAAGGCACAGAGAAGAGAAGAAGCAGAGATGAAAAGGAGATAAAAAAGCAAGTCACAATGGAGGGAGGAAAATGACAGTTGCTGTCTTCTATAGAAGTGCCAGCAGCTGATAAGTCTTTTGGGCCAGAGAGGGAACCCTGAAGTGACAGAAAAGCCTTACTTCATTTCCTTTTTTTGCCCCTTGCACAGGAAAAGTTACCCTCAACTATATCTGACTCCTTTTCCTTTCCAATTTCTAAGCCTCAGTCAGAGAAGTGTGATTTTATCTATAGCTCAATCTAATATTTAACGACAACCTTAGAACATGATATGTATTCCTGACACTTGCTGACATGTTTTAGATCACTAAGATAATGAATCATTTACATTTTGCGAATTTCTTTCAAACTTTTTCAAAGAAATAATTCATGAGTTCCCTCTCTCCCTGTCTCCTCCCCTCCCATCTGCCTCGCACCCCGCCTCATTTTAGAGGCATAGACAACTCCTATTTCAAATTGTTCCCGGTAGAACTCCTGAGCATCAATTTAAAAAGATAATTAAGGCTGGGTGCAGCAGCTTATGCCTGTAATCCCAGCACTTTGGGAGGCTGAGGCCATCCTGGCTAACATGGTAAAACCCTGTCTCTACTAAAATACAAAAAACAAAATTAGCCAGGCATGGTGGCACACGCCTCTAGTCCCAGCTACTTGGGAGGCTGAGGCAGGAGAATCACTTGAACCCAGGAAGCGGAGGTTGCAGTAAACCAAGATCACGCTGCCTCACTCCGGCCTAGGTGACAGGGCGAGACTGTCTCCAAAAAAAAAAAAAAAAAAAAAAAAAGGAAAGAAAGATAATTAATTAAGCAGTATAAGTATCTGTTGGTTTCACCATTGCATGATTTTCTTACTTGAATCTTATCTGAAAACACTGGCAAGTGAAAAGTCCCACAAGTTTCACCTTGATCATAAATGCACTTTCTGGGCAATTTTGTGTGTGCGGATTGATAACCCAGGTCACATCATATAATACAAGGACTTAAATTTAAGGTATTCTCAAGGTGCCAGTTTTGACAAATGAAGTCATCCGTTACATGTTTCCTAGTGTCAGGCATTAACAAACTCATAGAAAAGTGAAGAGTTAAATTCTAAGATGTGTCATAAAGAATCAATCTACAGGAACAGGAGAAATGTCTTCCGATAAGGGAAGTGGCAAGTACTGAGGCAGAATAAATATGCACCCAGAGGCTGGAAGGAGAGGTCACAGTATCAAGAAGGTAATGCACCAACCCTGGGACCTTGCATCAGACTGTCATGAACATAACATCATTAAGTCATTTTATTATCTAAGTTTTCCTGTTTTGCTCTCCCAGGGAATTTCACTTTAAGAGAATACATCCCTGACTTTATAGCAAAGATCAGGAAGCAACAGGATTCATTTATATACAGATCACTTTGTTCTCTTCCACAAAGCCAGGAATGTCTGCATTCACATTTAAAACAACAATAAAATTATCCTTCATAAGATGTTTTCTCCTTCAAACAGGACAAGAGAATCAAAGCATTATGCCCAGCATGGAATTTCAGTCCCCTTCCCTTTTGACCTCAACTGGCAAGACCCTTTGTGCCTTATTTTATCTAATATTAATGGTTTTCAGAATGTGCTTCCGGAACCACCAGCAGCAGCCGCATCACCTGGGAAGCAGTCAGACATGCAGATTCTCTGAGCCCCACCTACCCTTGCCCAAGTGAACCAGAAATTCTGGGAAGACTGGGCACACAATGCAAGATTTTTCCTTTTTTTTTTTTTTTTTTTTTGAGACAGAGTCTCAGTCTGTCTCCCAGGCTGGAGTGCAGTGGCACAATGTCGGCTCACTGGAACCTCCACCTCCTGGATTCAGGTGATTCTCCTGCCTCAGCCTCCTGGGTAGCTGGGACTACAGGCGCATGTTACCATGCCCACCTGAATTTTTGTATTTTTAGTAGAGACAGGGTTTCACTGTCTTAGCCAGGATGCTCTCCATCTCCTGACCTTGTGATCCACCTGCCTTGGCCTCCCAAAGTGCTGGGATTAAAACTGTGAGCCACTGCGCCCAGCCAAGATTTCATACATTCTCCTAGTGATTCTGATATTTGCCCAAGTATGAGAACCATTGCTTTATGGTAATTGACTTCCTTTGTTATTTCCCATCCACCGTCTATAACCTAATTCCCACTGCAATAGGGCAGAAAGAGATGGCTCCATGCTGCACTCTTACGTAAATGCTGACAACCAGACTTCCTCCTTTGGTGTTGAGAGGTCTGCTTTATTCTTCCCATTTCTTTGATGGGCACATGTTTAATTTACAACAGTATTTCTCTCCAAACAGTGTGAGCATCTTACGGTACGTTTTTACAAACATTTTTTAGCCATTTCAGGTAACAACCTCCAGCGTAACAATTCCCCACATGGCCTGTAACACCCAGAACTCTGGTGAATGTAATGATTGTTTTGCAGACAGGAAGTGACTGCAGCATTAACACTATCCAGAAGTGAACAGTGATAAACTCTGGCACTGCTACAGAAAGGAAAAACCAGGCTCAGAGATGCAGAAACTCAGAGAATACATTCTGTAGTTGAGAGGAAAAACCCACACAAACTCAAAACAAAACCGGTTCAAATAAACCTCGCTCCTTGCCATCTATAAACAGAGTTAAGTTCAAGGGAGAATCTTTTGGCCCCAACGAGAACCATGGAATGAGATAAGATGTTTTCTCCTTTATTTTAATGCATGGACTGCATTTGTGCCCCATTATGAAGGCATTTCAAATATCCATTAATGATTTAATTGACTAAGTGCCATTCTTCCCTGACTACCATATTGGGTTTATCTGTGCAGAGCTTCCTGTGATTATCTTAAGTCTCTGGCAGCTTAATGAAGGCTGTATGTCGGCAAACACTATTTTTTAAAAATTGGAGGATAAACTTACAAGGAGTAAATGCTCCATTAGATGTTGAGAGGTCACTCATGCCCCAGCTTGACTCGGATGTCTGACACAGCTGCTTCAAGAAGGCCACGTGGCCCCAGGTGATGGAGCTGTTAAATCATGTTTACGTAGGACATTCCTCTTCTGGCTTGAAATACAATCTGGTTAATGAATTTACCTTCTTCACATCCCAGGTACCAGTCAGAACACCCAACCTGAAAATCTTTTGTGCTGAATATTTTGAAATCTATCTCTCATGGGATTCCTACAGGAGTCAACGTTTTGTTTCTCTTAAAAAGGAACACTCACTTCTAGTCTGTGGTGACATATCCAAACTGTTAGATCTGGCTGTGTTTTCCAGGAGCAATAATTGCGATTCTCTCTAACCCAACAAAACTCTTTTTAATGAGTTCAGGGGAATCAGTATGTTTGTGTTGGCTTGCTGGACCTTCGAGGCTCACAGCCCTAGCCAGCTCAGGCACAAATCAGCAGCCAAGGAAGGCATTAGTCTCCCCCACGTATCTACCCTGCAAGCTTCACGGCCAAGAGCAATGCCAGGGAGTTCAAGTGATTAGCTATGTCAGAGAAACAAAAGCCAACAACCCAAGAATCAGCAACCCCAGGAAGAGGTCAGTAGGCCTCGGTGCTGTAATGAATGTAACAAATATTTAAATAAGGATAATATTGAAATGTGTTCAGTCATCTTGATTTATTTCCAATTACTTGGCTTCTGCTCCACTGAGTAGTTCCAAAATTCAGAGTTGATTTCTGCTGACTTGTGGTGCCACACCACCTCTAATTTTCCTCCTTCTATGTGCCTTTCAATCCTATCTCACAGCCCCTTCCAAAAGGACCACAGAGTATGGCAAACAGAGAGAGTCTCAGTCTTATCAAGTGGCTACAAAGGATGTTGTTTTATAAAGCGGAGAACCTGAGCTAAGCTTCTGTACAATGCAGAGGAAGAGTCAAGGCTTTAGACAGACTAGCCCAGGCCACGGTGAATGGCCAGGCCCATTCAATCCCAACCATTAGAGGAGCTTTTGTTCCTTTCCAAAGTATGAATCCTACAGGGATGAAGAAGATGAGAACCTCCTTGAATTTAGAACTGTCATGTGTCTCAGTTGGAGGGATGATCCCAAGAGATTCCCTACTATTAGCCCCAGGAAGCAGAGGCTGGGCCAGATAAAGCGTATTGCCCATGATTCTCAGCAAGTTGAGAGAAGAGCACTGGCCCGGGGGATGCTTCCCTGTTATCCCTCCTGCCCACCCTGCTGCATGTATGCATCAATAAGCGAGCCCCAAACCATGGCTGTGAAACTGTTCTGACACTTGCTGGGAAATAATCCCCGTGCCTTCTCTGGGTAGAGGGCAGTAGATAGGGTGAGAGGGAAGGCGCCAGGTGGAATCTAATACACAGACTGGTAGTTATACCTACCTCCATATCTGTTCCCACTCACTCTTAGTCTTAGGAAGCCAACAGGTAGTAGAACTTCTCCCCTAACACGTTACCAGGAAAAAGTTTCAATGGGCATGCCAGCACCGCTTCAAGATTGGTGGCACCATCTTTGCCATGATGCCCACTGGTCTCTCAACAAGGATGGAAAACGTGTCGGCCTTGAACTATGGTTCTTCTTTCAAGCCAAGTAGTTACCATTTATTGAGCACATACTGCATACTAAGAACTACAGAGGTGCATGCCTCCATTTGATCCTTGCAACATCGCCATTGGATAAGTTTTATAACTGCTCTATAAGTATTATTATATTTGTACTGTATCACTATTATATTTACCTGTTTTTACTTTAAATTTCAACAAGAATGTAAGTTCCACAACAGAAGTGACCTTGCTTCTCATGTTGACAATTCTATTCCAAGCGCCTACCTACTATGTGCCTCACACATAGTAGTTATTATTAAGTGCTTGCTAAATGAATGAGAGAATCCTCATCTCATAGGGTGGGAAACTAAGTCTTAGACAGAGGTAAGTTAACTTATTCAAGACCATCCAACTGAATAGATGAGAGGGTGCCTTTCAAACACTCTCTTCTCTACATATTTTTATAAATGTAATTAGATACAAAGATGTGCTCATGATAAATGGAACTGAAAACTGTCAAGATTCTCAATGACTGTACCCAAGGCCCATACAACACAACTGTGCTTACTAAAGGCTCTGACCTCTACAACCTCTGAATGTGCCATAGTGAGAAATAACAAAATTTAATACTTTCATAGATGGAGTATTCTTCCTTAATGACACATTTCTGCTATTCAGGAGATTGGCAATTTGTTGTGAAATAGCATCTCCTACTACTGACCTTACTTGAATGACAGAGGCTAAGTCAACAGCAGACCTATAAGAAAAACATTGAGTTCTTGAGATGAAGTCTATGATGACGAACTCCATGTGTGCCCAAAATAACAAATAGGGTTATTGTTAGGAAATCTGCTAAATACCTAGAATTACAACCTTCCACAGTAGCATCATCATTGGCAATGTTGATATAACAGAAATTGATTAGGGAAAGAAATAAAGACTGCCTGGGGAACTATTAATAGGCTTCGGGACCATGTACATTTATTTGAACGAAGGTGCTTTTCCCAATGCTGTGTCCTCACAGAACAAAACAGTAACCGAAGCTGAAACCTGCAGGGTGGAGGATGTGGCATCGCTATAAAATGGAAGCACCCTCATGAGGGGGCAAAACGGAGGTGGGAAAATATTATGTCCAAGGGTTTTCTGAAAATAGGACACCGGGATAATTGTAACTTAAGCTTAAGGCAGGAGTTAGAAGAGCTAGCCTATCAGAGGCCCCATGCATACTTTTTATTTTTTTTTCACTTTAGGAGGGATAAAGGCCATCTCAGAAGAGAAAATCACTGACTTCCAATTAATCTGCTTTGTACCATGTTACAAGTGAAATTTAGAGAAACTAACAGACTCTTAATGAAAAAAAAATAAATCTTCAGAAGTTATTATCTGAGAAGCCTGGACATTGTCTGAGAACCTGGTTGCCTGTGACAACCTACATTTGCCTGGAGGGATTGCCAGGGGGTCAGATATCAGCCCATAAAGTTGCTAATATAACTGATGCAGCTTGATGGGAGGAAAAGCATCAATCAAAGTCAGAAAGTCTATGTAGGTGAGGTGGGGGTGGGAGTGCCAGCTCTAAAGCCTGGATTCTGCAAAAAGAAGGTCTCTGCGGAATTTTTCTGTAGGCTGCAATGGGAGGCCAAGTAAAACCAGGTGCTGGGAACAGGTGATGAGCACCAGGCTGGACCTCTCTAAATGAAGGATGTAGACCACTAGTTTCCTCTAAATTACAACCACGAGAAATTTAGTTCTTTCAATAATGACTTCAAAGTTTAAAAACCCCTCATTTTAAGTTGTCCATGTTTGGTGGCAAGAAAGAAAAGAAAAGAGAAGAAAAGGAAGAGAGGAAGGAAGGAAGGAAGGAAGGAAGGAGGGAGGGAGGGAGGGAGGGAGGGAAGGGAGGGAGGGAGGGAGGGAGGGAGGGAGATATGCATGGACAGAAATGTACAAATGTAGAATCATTGCTTTCTAGATATCAAATGCAGATGGCTGAGTTTATCTTATGCCTGGATTTATGACCTAGGATCATCATTGGTCCAGGGCACTTTGCTCTCTTATTTTACTTCACTTGTGTATTGCCTTTTTTTTTCTAATCTATTATTCCCAATCTCCTCCTCACACAGGCAACAGTTCTAATGCACTTAATGTGTATCCTCAAATGTGTAGGTATCTCTATAAAATGTAGAATTGTGTGCATATTTATAATTTATACAAATGGCATTGGACTAAGGATCACATTTTTCCCTTTTTAAATTCAGTGGTATGTTTGAGAGATCTGCCTCTGTTGATATTATCTACTGGGTTTTATTTCATGATGTCCATCCACTACATTTTACTGAACTATTTCTTATCAAATGGACACACAGGTTAACTCCATTTCCTTTATGACACAAACAGTAAGGAGCAAACATGGGCATCCATGTCTTTCTCTAGATTTATGGAAAGATTTTTTTTTTTCTGAGATTACCCACAAGTGGGATTCTGAGTCCTTAGCAGAAACACTTAGTCATATAAGTAAGCCCTGCCTCAGTTGCTCCCCAGGATACCTGACCAGTTCCCATTCCCACCATTAGGACACAAGAGTTTCTAGTGTCCTGTATACGGCTAACCCGTGGATATAAATTGGATATAATTTTGACCAATTAAAATGGGTAGAATATGTTATCCCGTTAAGATAATTTGTATTTCTCTGAGTATTACTGAGTTTAATGATCTCTTTATATATTTTTTAGCCATCCACATTTCCTTTCTAGGAACTGTTGTTCATATCCTTTCGTCATCATTTTTAAAGTTTTCTCTCTTTCTTGTGTATCAGCGGAGTTCCTTACACTCTAGATATTGTTCTCTCAGTGGTCCTGAGCAGTGCAAATATATTTTCCTAATCTTTCATCTGTCTGTTAACTTTTTCTGTGTTGTCTTTTTAAAACAAAACTCTTTATGCTTTGTGTAATCAGAATCATCAACTATTCACCTAATGGTGTGTTATATTCAGGTCATGTTAAAGTTATTCCTTTTCTGTAGGTCCTGTATTTTCTTCTATTAACATTCTAGTTTTACTTTTCACATTCAGGTCTTCCATCCAACAAGAATCTACTTTGTATATGGGTGTAAGGTAAGGCTCTAGCTTTGTTTTTCTTTATATAGTAAGCCAATTTTCTCAACACATTCTATTAAATAATCTGTCCTGTTGCCCATGGACCTTTATCATCTCAAGTTCCATGTGTGTAGGAATCAGTTATAAGTTATTTCTGTTCAGTTGGTCTACTTCTCTGTTATTGTACCACCAGCACACAGTTTTTATTTCTATAGTTGTACACTATATCTTAATAGTTGATCATGAAAATTTGCCTTCTTTTGCTTCTCTTCCAAAGCAACTTAGCTACTCAAGGGCCTGTACTCTTCTGTATACAGAATAACTTTCTCACATTCCTAAATCCACCAGAATTTTGTTCTGGATCACCCTGAAATTGTACATTAGTTTAAAGAGAACTGACATCTTTATAATCTTAAAGCATCCCATTTATATACACAGTATAGTTCTCCATTTACTCAAATTTTTTCTTCTTTTTGAGATGGAGTCTCGCTCTGTAGTCCAGGCTGGAGTGCTGTGGCGCCATCTCTGCTCACTGCAAACTCTGCCTCTATGATCCTGGTTCAAGCAATTTTCCGACCTCAGCCTCCCAAGTAGCTGGGATTACAGGCATGAGCCACCATGCCCAGCTAATTTTATAGTTTTTAGAAGAGACAGGGTTTCACCATGTTGGCCAGTCTGGTCTTGAACTCCTGATCTCATGATCCACCCACCTCGGCCTTCCAACGTGCTGGGATTACAGGCTTGAGCCACTGCACCTGGCCTTACTCATAGTTTCTTAAAATGTTATGCATAGATACCATGTATATTACTTGTTAATTTCTAGATATTTTGTAATTTTTGTTGCCATTATGAAGGCATCTTTTGTCTCTTATTTACTGATTTATTACTGGTGGAATGGAGAGATGCAACTAATTTTCCCAAGTTGATCTGTGTCTTGCAAATTTCCTGAGCTCCCTTATTCTAATCATTTTCTGTTTATTTTGATAGATTTCCATTGAGATCATATCAACAAATGATACTTTAATACTCTTCCTCCCAACCGTTAGATTGACATTGTTTTATTTGTTTTTATCTTAGAATTGGCCAGGACTTTTGACACTATATTAAGCAGCAGCAGCCCATGTTTCTAATCTTAAAGGAGATGATTTCAAAGTCTAAAGTATGTTGACTACTGTAGGTTAGGAGCATAAATCTTTACCACATTAAAAAGGTCCTTTCCTAGGCTAAGTGCTAAGAGACTTTTAACATAAATAAATATTCAACTTTATTAAAATGCTTTTTCCATATCTATTAAGATGATCAAGAGATTTTTCTTTTTTGGATTAATTTAGCAATAGATTTTCTGAGGTTGAACCATCTTTGCTTTTCTCAGTTAAACCCTCTATGATCATCTGTTTGTTACTTTCACTTTTTAAAATTTCATTAGCTAATATCTCATTTTGTATTTTTTACATATGTGATCAAAAGTTACATTGGCCTTTTGTACTGTCCTCAGCAGAATTTGCAATTAAAAATACAATAGTCTTATAAAAGGATTTCTGTTTCATCATTTTTCTATATCCCAAAGTTGTTTTTTAAAAAAAAAAAAAAACTAGGCTGGGCATGGTGGCTCACAACTGTATTCCAAGCACTTTGGAGGCCAAGGCGGGTAGATCACCTGAGGTCAGGAGTTCAAGACCAGCCTGACCAACATGGTGAAACCCCATCTTTATTAAAAAAAAAAAAAAAAAAGAAAAAAAAAAGAAAAGAAAACTGATGGAATTTACTTATAAAACTACTTTTGTGGAAGAAAAGACCTTGATCACCATTTTAATTTTATTATTGCTTATTGGTTTATTACATTTTTCCAGTTTATTTTTCACTATTTTTGGCATTTTATATTTTTCCAGAAATATAGTTCTCATGGAAAACGTTCCATGAAAGTTTCCACTTCATGTAGATTTTAAATCTATTGATTAGTTTTTCATATTATTCTTCCATAATATTTTTCTCAGATGTGTCTATTTTATTTCCCTCTTTTTCATTCTATAATTTTATTTGCTTATTTTCTCTTTCTCTTGATCAGTTGTGCCAGAAAGAAAGTGCTTCTCTTACTGATGTTTTCAAAGTATTTGATTGGGGTTTTGTTAATTTTACTTTTAGTGTACCTTAAATTTTAACATAGATTTATTAGATCTCTACTTGTTTGGGAGAGTTTTCTCCTTTTCCAACTTCTTAATTTGAACATAAATAATTTGTTGTTGGTCTTTGTTGTTTAGTTCTAAATATTTCATAATTTCTGTTAATTATTGCTTAACCCAGTTATTTAGGTTTCAGATATATGGATTACTTTTTAGTTTTCTGTTGCAACCGATTCCTTATTTGATTGCCTCTTTATCATTGAACATTGATACATTAAACAGGATTCTTTGGAATACAGAACTTTTCTTACATTGATACATTAAACAGGATCCTTTGGAATACAGAACTTTTCTTAGTGGCCTAATAAATTGTAGATAGTTTGTGAATCATCTATTCTCAAAATGTACCTTTAATGTTTGTTATAGAATTCCATGCATATCTGCCAGTTTCTCTGCTCATTGTATTATTCAGATCTTTTAAATCTTTGCTCCTCTTTGGTCTGCTTAACCTGTCCATTTGAGAAAGCTGTTTTAAAATTTCTCTCCACAATTGTTGACTTATGTATCTCTTCCCATAGTTGACTGTCATTTTACGTATTTTAAGACAATATTATCAGGTACATTTATGTTCATTATGATTATATATTATTCTATTGCTACATGTAGAAACACATTATATCCTTCTTTGCCCTTAAATGATTTTTGTTCTTAATTATATTTCATCAGGTATAAACACTGCCATTACAGCTTTCTTTTGGTTAACATTTCCCTACTACAGTCAGTCCTTTAACAATACAGGGATTGGGGCACTGACCCCCTGCACTGTCACAAATCCACATATAACTTTTGATTCTCCTAACATGTAACTACAAATACCATACTGTTGACTGGGATTCTTATCTATAACATAAACAGGCTATTAACACATACTATATGTATATTTTTATACACTGTATTCTTAAACTAAGTTAGAGCAAAGAAAATGTCATTAAGAAAATGAAGAGAACATATATTTACTACTCATTGATTGGAAGTGGATTATCATAAAAGCCTTTACCCTCATCATCTTCATGTTGGGTAGGCTGAGAATAGGAAGGAAGTGGAAGGGTTGATCCTGCTATCTCAGAGGTAGAAGAAGCAGAAGAAGCAGAAAAAGTAGAAAGGGAGGTAAGAGAGGCAGGTACATTCAGTGTAACTTTTATTTTAAAAATTCAGTGAATAAGTGGACCCATGCAGTTCAAACCCACATTGTTCAAGAGTCAACTTTATATTTTTTTAATCCTTTTGTTATTACCCTAACCGGTTTGCCCTCCATCACTACTCTCTTACTGACAAAATATTCCTGGATCTTAATATTGTATCCAATCTGATGGGTCAATTTATATGTATTGCAATTATGGTTACAGAAATAAATTAGGATTTATGTCTGTCATATTATTTTACTTTTTTCTCCATTTATTATACTCCCTTTTGTGTATTTTTTCTTTTCCTTTCTTGCCGTCCATTGGGTAAACTTTTCACCTGTTAGCAACTTATACATTCTAATTTTGTTTTCCTCTAGTTGCTCCTACCTTATTAAGATCCATAGTTCATTCTCCCCAGCTATTTCTTAATGTTAACAATACTTACATGTTTCACTGAACAAAGCAAGTGCATGCCCCCACCTGCCTCTGTCCTCACCTTCTTCTCCTAGCCAATCATGCTAGGTTCATTATGTTGCAAATTTCATTTTGGGTTGTTATGCACACCACCAATGGCAGTTCTGAGGACAAACATAGTCTTTCTTCTGAGGTGGATAACTTCAAAGACATTTCTTTGGGGTCTTCCTTCTTCACTTAAGTAAACTTGAAAGGCATATACTAGAGAGTGGGCTGCTTTCTTTTGATAGAATACAGTCTAGCTATTGACTCACAGGCAATTAACGAAAATAAACCTTACCACATGAATAAACATCAAATCATCATGAACAACACTTTAGCCTTGGAAACCTGGTGGGTGAGAAGGGAATGTTTCACCATTCCCAGGAGACAAGCAATCCCACTCCATTGCTGGATGATAGCCTAGGGTGCTGCCCCGCGTCCCAAACCACACTCTTCTAAACAGCAGGGCACCTATGTTTATGAAGGGTTGTAAGTAAGTGAAAGGTACACATTAAGCAAATATGCATAAGCCGAGACATGCCCATAGTGGTAATTTCACACACGTATACTGCAGTACAAACATACCTCAGTGGTAGTTATATGTGTGCTTCTACACACAAACAGGCACACCCCCACACACATATACAGTCTCTAAACAATAGTTTGACAATAAACTCCCCTAGACTCATTTTTTTAACATAAGTTCTATATTGCCATAAGCACTGAGATTCAACAGCACACAAAAGCTATCATTCTTGAGAAGAACCAAAACCTAAAGCACCTAAATAGCCCTTTCTCTGAGCTCCCATTAACAGAGCTTCCCGCCAGTCAACATTTTAGTCCAGCCCTTCCTTTCATGTGCTCTTTAAAAATCTGTCTTTAATTGTCTCATAACTGGAGGTTCCCCAGGCTTCATAAGCCTTTGGATATAAATGAGATTATATTAAATTAATGGCCAGATTCTGCTGACTCTTAAACTTCATCAGCTTCTCTGCAAGAAATCAGTCATCTGCCTTGGTTTTCTGCAGTTATTTCCAGAAGACCACGGGAGCATATCACCTGCCTTCTCACTCCAGCCTTCCTACTTCTCCCTAAGGAAGGCACATCTGTCATGCCTTTCCCTTCACCACCAGGATGATGTCACACCTACCCTGAGGGATCTCATTGCATATCTCCAGAGGAATGAGGTGACTCCTCTTCTCCAATCTAGAGTGGTCCATCACCATCAAGGCACCCAAGCCACACTACTTATGTCCAGAATCTCTCAAGTGCTCTGTTGAAACAGCTCCTTCAGCTCTTCATTTGCAGCTTTCTCTCTCACCAGGGCTCAGACCTCATGGTCCATGAAGGCAGGCTGGGAAGGAGCGGGCCGGTCACTACCATCTCCATCTTTCCTCCCAGAGACTCACATACAGAAACCTTCACACAAAACTCTGATCCCAACACCTTCTCCAATATGGATAAATATTAAGACATTATAGATATTTAGCCATGGAATACTAAGTCATGGTACAGATGAAACTCAACGAAACCCTGAATCTTGGTTTAGACTTGATTGAAACATCTACTATGCTGATGACTCCTTTGGTAACTTTCTCTCCCTAAAAATAATTCTGGGAAATTTTGAGATGCCCATTTATTCAACAAATATTTTTGAGGTCTTGTCATGAAGGTAGGATGGCATCCCATGACTTATTTCCATATTGATTCTTCCATAATAGCTTAGCCATGATAGTAACACGTTTTTGTATTTCAAAGCTGTGATGGTTATTAGGGCTGTTCACAAGAGCCCTGAGTCACCTCCTCCCAGTTACATGGTAATATTGTTTCTTCATGGTCTCTTGAAGTTAGACATAGCCTTGTGGCTTGGTTTGACCAATGAAAAGTGTGCCGTCTGATGACTGTCCCTTCCAGAAATATGTAATTGTCAGTGTAAGACACTGTAGCACTCACTTTTCTCTGCTATAAAGATTGTTGAATGTCATGAAAGACAGAGTCTCCAACAGCCTGGGTTTCTGAATATCTGTAAGGAGAAGAATCATCTCGGACCCTCATGGGACAAGTAGCCTGAATGAGAAATATTTGATGTTTTAAGATACTAAAATGTGGGGATGTTTGTTAACATGCATAACCTTATCCCTCCTAACACAAAGGGAGAAGTATGCTAGGAATTTCTTTAGGATTGAAAATTCAGGGCCATTGCCTTGCACAACTTCGGGATTCATGCTGTATTCTATGAATTGCATGCATGAAGCACAACCATTCATTCCGTGTTCTGTTTCTGGGATTGAGCAGTACTTTGAAACTAAATAATTATGTATATTTCCTGAGTTTTCTATCAAGTTTAACTCATGAATGGGGGCATTCCCCAGTTTTGTGCCCAGGGAAGAAATATTCTATTTTACCATATACGTAACTTTTAGATCTTTATTTGCAGCGTCATCAGAGTACCATGATTTACTGTAAGGCAGCAGTTCTCCGCCAGAAGCTAGAGATGGAAGAAACTTGCCCTCCCCAGGAGACATTTGGAAACATCTTGGGGCACTTTTGTCTCAACAGAGGGCAGGGGGCACTAATGGTATGTAGTACATAGAGGTCACTGATTCAGTGAACAGCAGCCCCCACAAAGAATATCCAGCCCAAAACCTCAACAGTGGCACTGTTGAGAAACTTTGCCTTTCACAAAGCCCGAAGGGATATATGATGATCATTCCCAGGTAGACACTTCTCCTTTGTACTGACCAAATGCCCTCCTTCATTAAGAAGAGAAAAGAGAAAGTGTTTTGATGGTCTAAAGCAGAAGTCCCTAACCTTTTTGGCACCAGTGACCAGTTTCATGGAAGATAATTTTCCCACAGATCAGGAGGAGTGGGGAGATGGTTTTGGAATGAAACTGTTCCACCCTAGATCAACAGGTATTAAATTCTCAAAAGGAGTGTGTAACCTAGATCCCTCCCATGCACAGTTTGCACTAGGGTTCACGCTCCTATGAGAATCTAATGCTGCCACTGATGTGATAGGAGGCAGAGCTCAGGTGGTGATGCCGGCCCGCCTGCCACTCACCTCCTGCTATACAGTCCAGTTCCTCACAGGCCTCGGACCAGTACTGGTCTGTGACTCAGAGGTTGGAGGACCCCTGGTCTAAAGCTTAAGGAGGTAGAGCATAACGTTCTACTCTAGTGTGCACCTTACCCAGTGGCTTCCTTCTTAGGAGCACAGTATGTAAGCAGGGAAAGGAGAAACCTGCTTTGCAGCAGAGAGGCCTGGCAAATGCTGCTCAGCAGGTGGTCAATGTCAACATCAACAGCCATGAGTCTCGCTGATAGAATGTACCCTGGACATGGTCTGATTACAATAGCACTTCACCTCCCCCAAACACATAACCCGACCCTGATCATGAAAAAAATATCAGAAAAAAATCCCAATTGAGGGACATTTTATGACATACTTGACCAGTAGTTCTGATCAAAATGAGGAAAAGCTTCAAAAACAAAGAAAGTCTGAGAAACTGTCACAGCCAAGAGGAACCTTAGGAGACACGACAGCTAAATGTGATATGGGATCCTGGATGGGATCCTGGTTGAGATCCTGGAACCAAAAAAGGAAACTAGGTGAAAACTATGGAAATCAGAATAGCATATAGACTTAATAATGTGTTCATATTAATTCATTTCTTATGACAAATGCTCCACACTAATAAAACATGTCGGCTGGGTGTGGTAACTCATGCCTATAATCTCAGCACTTTGAGAGGCTGAGGCGGGTGGATCACCTGAGGTCAGGAGTTCGAGACCAGCCTGGCCAACATGGTGAAACCCAGTCCATACTAAAAATACAACAACTAGCCAGGCATAGTGGTATATGTCTGTAATCCCAGTTACTTGAGAAGCTGAGGCAAGATAATCATTTGATCCTGGGAGGCAGATGTTGCAGTGAGCTCCAGCGTGGGTGAAAGCGCAAGACTCCGTCTCAAAAAACAAAACAAAACAAAAAGTCAATTAACAGGGGAAACTAGGTGTGAGGTATATAGGAACTCTATTAATCTTTGCAATTTTTTTTTGCAAGTCTAAAATTCTAAAATGAAACACATTTTAAAGATGATATGAGGGATATAGGAGAACTACAAAGGATCTTCCAGCAGTTTCAAAGGTCTAAAGTGAAATTGCTCATAAAGAGACATTAACGAAAGTATACAATGCATTGGACAAATGATCACTCATCAAGTTTGATTTCCAGGAGTTCTACCTGAGGACAAAGGAATAAGCCTGTGTTTGAACAATAAATTGAACACATATTATGGGCAACATACTAAAAAAAAACATTTTTTGATATTTCATGTAAATTGAATCATTCAATATGTAACTCTTAGTGTGTGGCTTCTTTTACCTAACAATATTTTCAAGGTTCATCCATGTTGTACCATGTATCAGAACTTTATTCCTTTTTATGGCTGAATACTATTCCATTGTATGTCTATGCCATATTTTGTTCTATTCATTTGTTGATAGACATTTGAGATGTTCCCATCTTTTGGATATTGTAAATAGGGCTGCTATATACATTCATGTATATTTTTCAATGTCTGTTTTCAATTCTTTAGGGTATTAGGAGAAGAATTGCTGGATCATAGGCTAATTTCATGATTAAATTTCTGAGGAAACTCCAAACTGTCTCCATGGTGGCTGCACTATCTCACATTCCCACTAGCAGTGCATGAGGGTTCCAGTTTTCCATATCTTCACCAACAATTGTGGTTTTTTTCTTTCATTATTATTACTGCCATCCTATGAGGCGGGTGTGAAGTGGTTTCTCACTGTGGTTTTGTTTTGTTTTTGAGATAGAGTCTAACTCTGTCACAGAGGCTGGAGTGCAGTAGCACAATCTTGGCTCACTGCAACCTCTGCCTACTGGGTTCAAGCAATTCTCCTGCCTCAGCCTCCCAAGTAGCTGGGACTACAGGCACACGTCACCACACCGGCTGTTTGTATTTTTTTTTTTTTAGAAGAGATGGGGTTTTTAGGCTGATCTCAAACCCCTGACCTCAGATGATCTACCTGCCTCAGCCTCCCAAAGTTGCTGGGATTACAGATATGAGCCATTGTGTGGCCTCATTGTGGTTTTGATGTACTTTTCGTTAATAGCTAAAGATGTTGAGCATCTTTTCATGTGTGGTTTTTTTTTTTTTTTGGCCATTTGTATAACATTGGAAAATGTTTGTTAATGAGATTTATGCCCACTGTGCCCTCCAGGCTGTGAGCTCAATGACAGTGGAGGATGCTGCTCCTTCTCCTTAATGTCTTCAGTGCAAAGGGCAACTGACATCCTAGGGGAAAAAATATCCAAAACCTCTTTTTAAATACAGGCTGAATGGAGTAAAGAATAGCCCAGAAGATTCTGCCAATGGTAGAAGCTGGGAGAATCAGGGTGGAGAGCACACCAACCAGGTGGAATGGGCACACCATTGAGATGGGACATCAGCTGGGACTTGAGGGATGAGCAGATTTTGATCTAGATCCTCAATTCTTCCTTTCAGTTCCATTAATTTATTTGTTCATCAAGGCAATAAACAGATCCTGAGTGATTACGTCATGCTAGGAGGCGGGAGCCAGGGCGGGCTCCTGTGTGCTTGAGATGGAATATCTGACCTTGGGACCTCACACCTGCCTCAGGTCCAGCCCCCTCTGTGGCAGGCACCCTCCCAGTGCCCCACAGCTGTAGCTGCTCCTAACCTGGTATTTCTTTCTCTATTCTAAGCTGAAGGACCTCTAATACGTGGAAATGAGAACAAGATGAGGGTTCAAAGTGCTTTATTGGTTTACAGGATTCCGAACAACAGCGGATTTAAACTTGATGCAGATTTGTTCTCATTTTCCTTTTTTTGTTTTGTTTTTTGTTTTTTTGTTTGGTTCCAATCTGTTTCCCACTATCTTCCCATCACTTCCCAAGGGTTACAGTTGACACATTTGCCCTGGTTGGTTTTTTTTTTATTATTATTATTCAATTAAATAGCCCCAGGGTTTTTTTTAAATGTTGAAATTATTATTTCCAAATTCTATAATTACAGTTTTCAGTGGTGACCTTCAGCTCATTGATATCATGATAAAAGTTATTATACATAATCTGCACACACCTGAAAGTTTAAAAAGGCCTTTCAAAAGATGATCTCATTTATTTTCCTCAAAAACCTGGGAAGTAGGCACTCCCATTCTCAGTTTACAGAAGAATAAACTAAGAGAGGTGAGATGACTTGCCCAAGTCCACACCATTCATAAGTGTCAAAGCCAAGACTTCATCCTGGCCTTTTTACTTTTAAATCTTCTGATGTTTCCTCTTATCTATAAGAGCATTATAAAAATTGTAGCACAGGAACAAATTATCTTGTACATGTGATCGTATTTTCTTTTTTTTTTTTTTTCTTTTTTAAGATGGAGTCCTGCTCTGTCCCCCAGGCTGGAGTGCAGTGGTGCAATCTCAGCTCACTGCAACCTCTGCCTCCCGGGTTCAAGCGATTCTCCTGCCTTAGCCTCCTGAGTAGCAGGGACTACAGATGCGTGTCACCACCATGCCTGACCTGTGAGGGTATTTTCTAACAGGTTAGTAATAGTTAAAATTTGGCAAGGAGAGCGAGCTCCCTGCCTTAGTTTCCAATTCTCTTAACATTTTTCATATTTGATTTTTGGAAGCCAATTTCTTGGCAAGGGATCCAAACAAAATTTCAAACCTAAGTGGTACCCTTGATGAAATGACTGTTTTTTCCCAAAATAGTCCATGGGCAAACTGTTACACGTTGTGCTCAATGACCAAGGACACAGCTGGCGAAAAGCACCATATAAAGTTTTTCTATTTGCTGAGATGGTTTCGTGCTTGCTCCTCACAGACTGCTCTTAATAATTTAGTCACGCACTCCTCTGCAGTATATCGCTTCCACAATGCTAATTTAAACCATGTCAGTGTGCTTGCAATATATCTGACAATAGCCAAAATTTAAGAAAAGGAATCGTTTCAAGTTAAATGTGGGCTATTCATCTGTGAACATCATGCTTGAGATGCTAGTTAGAATTCTCTCTCTCCCTTCTCGTCCCATCCTCCTCTCTCTCTCCTTCTCTCTCCCTCCCTTTTCCCTCTCCCCCCAACTTCTTCTCCCTGTTTTGTGCCCTCCATACATTTTCCCTCCCTCCCTCCCTTCCTCCTCCTCTTCCTCCTCTCTCTCTCTTTCTCGCTCTCTCTCTCTCTCTCTCACACACACACACAATGCTCCCTGGAGAATTTCCAAGCATCTAACATACACTTTACTGAAACAGGCTGAATTGGACCACACACACAATAGCAAATTGCCTAAATAAGTCAGATGCATAAGCAACAGCCACTCAAGTGCAGAGAATGTTTAAACTTTAGGGAAAAAAACAATAAATTAAAGCACAGCCTTTCTTCTAAAGTGATTCCTTATTGAGGCTTCTGCTCTGAATTAGGAGGTCATGTCAGAGTGGTGTGCATATCTGGGGCCCACCCTGAGCTCTCTTTTTCTCCACGACAAGTCAAGTGGCTCATGGGGAGGTACAGCCCTGAGAAAGAGTACACACTCAGCAATAGTAAGAAGGACTACAGCCAGGGCTATACTGCCTTGCAATTTACTAAGATCTTTAACTCTTTCAGAAAGGCAAGCTGCTGAGGTTTAAGGTCATTCTTCATGTAGGTTTTCAAAGCTGGCCTGCCCTGTTTGCCTTACCTGCCAGCCAAAGACATCAAAGACAGCCAGAGTTTTCTTTTAAAAATATAAATAGATGTGTCACCCACCACCATTCTTCCTATTGCAAAACCCAAACTCCGGACTGTGACCTGCAAGACCTCCACACTGTGACCACGTAGCCGGGCACCTGCCTGGCTCTCCAAACCTCCTCTTGCTCACTCTCACCCAGTCATACTCGATTCTTTTTGTTTCATTCTTCAGGTGTGTTCCTGCCATGGGACATTCTCCCAACTGAGTCCCCTGCTTGGAACTAGTCCTCAAGATCATCACAGGGCTGATTCCCTCTCTTTGTTTGGTCTCAGCTTGAATGTCACCTACTCTGAAGGCTTCCCAAGCCTTCTAAAATACACTAGATTATGGGTCACAAAGACTTCCACAACCTTGCCAGTTCCCTTTGCAGTGCCTGTCATCTTGGGCAGAGCATCTTCTTCTCTCTGTTAATATCATCCTATGAGATTTGCTTTGGCCAGAGGAACATGGGCGTAAGTGACACTGGGTCAGTTCTGAGCTGAGGTCCTAAGAGCTGTTACATGGTTCCCCTCAACCACTTGCTCCGCTGACAACCACAGTGAAAAGTACAGGCTCATATACTTACCAGTCATCATTATCTAAGGTGAATTAGGAACCCATAAATAAACAAGAAGCTCTCAAATAAATCCTCGTTGCCACAAGCCACTGAGCTTTTAATGTTACTTGTCACACAGCAAAAAGCTAACATAGTATGCAATCATGAATACCCCTCCTCAGGCTCTCTTATATCACTTGGTTTTGTTTTCATGTAACATTGACATGCCTAACATGTCTTCTGATTTGTCTGTTGCTCATTTCCTTCTCCTGCAACTTCCATGAAGGCACTGTATTCCCAGCACCTGAAACAGTGCCCGGCTCATGGTAGACATTCAGTTAATGTTTGTTTAATGAATGAATGAGATCTCAAGTCTTCATCACAGAAGGATTTATATGTTTTCCAATCTGAAGACTCAAATTCCATGATACAGGAAACGACAGCACTTTCTTAAGTTAAAAATTCAACAAAGAATGTAATTCCAATATCTGAGGACAACTTCATCAGAATGCTGATATTCCCAAGAAATTAATAAATGACTGGCTGTGTTTTACAATGGAAAAATGCCAACTTATCACTGTGACACAAGGGCTAAAATGACCATGATGATGATGATGGAGTGATGATAATGATGATGGCGATGATGATGATGATAAGATGGTGGTGCTGATGGTGGTGCTGAGGAGATGATGGTGGCAGTGGCGGGAGTGCAAGTGGTAGTAACGAGGATGAGAATGATAATGGTGACGGTGGTGATGGTGTCAGTGCTGGTGATTACGATGATGAGATGCTGGTGGAGATATCCATGGTTGTGAAGATGGTGGTGGGAGTTCAGACCAGTTACCCCTACCGAGTTATCTGGGATTGAGTCTACCACACCATCCAGAACATGCAGAGGAAATTAGCAACTCCTGACTGCCCCCTGTAAAAAGACCTCTACTCAACCTAGAATGCCAACTACTTTACTGGCAATAGGGGCAAAAGTAGGGAGGGTCCTTGTTCCCACAGAGGTCACAGGCTAGTGGAAGAGGAAGATCAATAATCACATACATAAAAATTCTCAGTTGTAACTTTAAGAGGAACTACAAAGTGGCAGTGCAATGTTACGAGAGTCTGTAAGAGAGGATTCAGCCCAGCCAGGAAAGGCATGCCTGGGCAGCAACAAGGAATTAGAATTACAAGATGAGTATGACTCACCCAAGCGAACGAAGAGTCTAGACAGGAGGAATGGGGTACATGGAGCCTGTGGTGTAGAAAGGAAGATCAGCTTGGCTAGAATCAAGAAGGCATGGGAAATGTAGTTTAAGACGAGGCTACAGAGGCTAGAAAAGGTCAGACTCAATAGGGCCCAATAGGCCAAGTTAATAAATTCCATGTTTGTTCTAAATAAGAAACAACCAGAGAGTTTTAAGCCATGGAGTCACATGATCAAATCTGTCTTCTGGAAGAACCACTCTGGCTGCTGTGAAGTCGATGGGAACAAAGGGAAGATGGTTCCCAGAGCAGCTTGAACTAGGGTGGTAGCAGGGGAAAGAGAATCACACACATGCTCAGCTCTTTAGGAGCTGAAATGGTGCTGGATTAGATATGAGGTACAGATTAAAAAAGAGAAAGATGTCCATGGTGAATTCCCTATCTCCTGGCTTATGTAATGAGATGAGTAGTGGTGATATTCACTGAGATAGAAAACACTGGATGAACAACAGGTTTGGGGAGTGAAAAATCTGTTTGGACAAGTTGTGTGTTTCTTTCAAGAGATCAAAGAGACAATATCAAGTAGATGATCAGATATTCAGGCAAAAGGCAAAGTCTGAAGGAATGAAGTGAAGTTTGTGCCTCCCTTGCTCAGAGGAGGTAACAGTGGCTGTGGGCATGAATGAGATGCTACACAAAAGAAGTGGGAGTGAGCAGACAAAAGGGTCTGGCACAGCCTTTCAGAACTTCACAGCTCCTGGCCGGGGAGTAGATTAAACTCCCAAAGACCTAGGGAACCCAGGAAGGTGGCAAAAAGGGATCCCTGAGAGAGTCAGAGCCTAGAATCCTAGCAGCGTTCACCCCACCCCCCAAATCTGCCCTTCACACATTGGAGAATCCTCTTCACTTATTTTATGTTGTGAAAAAAAATTACTAATAATAACCCTTTCAAGAGTAGTAACAGCTCTGAATGAGGTAAGTTTCTTAAGACCAGGACCAACCTGCTGTTTAGATGAAGTCAGCAGTTGCTACCTAGGGAAAGGTTCCCTGAACAAAAAAAGTCCGTCTCACCTTCCAGACGATGCTCAAAGTGTCCACAATGCCTGACAAAGGTAAGGACTTGATTCAACTCACACGGGGACATAAGTTCCAAGGTTAGATCCCACCCTGTGGTTAGCAAACCCATAAAATCAAAATGTAATTATTGAGGATTACAAAGTACTTTTCTAGGAGCCTGGGTGTGAGGAGGAGGACAGTAGCTGAAGGTGGGAAGGACACTAGGAGGAAGATGGTGGGTGGAATAAGCTTAGGATTTAGACCATGAAGACCATGTTCAAGTCCTGTTCTGGCCGCTTGATATGTATGCAGCTCAGACAGTCTCTTAACTACTCTTCAGAACCTCAGGGTCTCTATCTATAAAACATGATAAATAATGTTTTTTCAAAGGGCTGGAATGAGTATCAGATAGAGTATTGGTCATAAACATGCCCTGGAAACCATGAAGTAAGTCACCGTGATTGTCTGTTTTCAAGTTGTGGGGCAAGGGAACTGCTTGGACTCCAGACTGGAAGCAGAACATCAGTGCAAACTGACTCCTCCATCCCAGTCACGTTAGCAGCTACATAATTCCAGAGAAACACTGAAGCTATATGTCAGCATGTGTACTGTAGAGTACAGCATCAAGCAGGTCCTGGATGGTCCAGGCATTAATTCTCAATTCTCTAAGTCATCCAAATAAGGTCGATAATTTATTACTCTACTTCATGGAAGGTAAAACCATCAATGAAGTAATACTGGGAGAGAATAAGTACTGTGGAACCAGGAAGACAGATTTTAATTTCTAGTTCTGCCTCTTACGTGCTATGTGACCTTGAGCAAGTCATTTAACTTCTCTGATCTTTAGTGTCCTTAAAAGTAAAAATGGGGACAACTAAGTAGGTCAGCTAGGTCCTTCCCAGTCACTCTTTATCTATGGCTCTGTCTTTCCCCATAGCACTTATTGCCACCTAAACTTATCTTACTTATATTGCTTTCATTAATTGACTATGACTTCCAAGTAAACTGTAAGCTCCATGAAGGCAGGGAAAGCCTCATCTGTCCTGTTCATGGACAGATATCGAGGACCGGATTACAAAGTAGAAATGCAATCAGTATTTGTGGGATGAATGAACAAAGTAATAAATAAACCCCATTGAAGGCATTAATCCTATTTTACAGCTGGAATCTGAGGCTCAGAGAAATGAAAACCTTGCTTAAGATCATGCTTGGTAGAAGGTAGAGAGGAGATTGAAGCCAGGGTCAGTTTAATTCTCAAGCCCACAATTCCTTCAGGATTCCACCTAGTCTTCAAAGAGGAATGTGGAGCCTGCATGTCTGTGAAAGGCCCAGCATCCCTTAGAACAGAAAAAAAGAAAAAAAAAAATCCACACTCCCACGTGGCTGGTAAGATCCTGCCTGCTTTAGCCCTGCCTCCTCCTCCAACCTCATCTCACACCAAGTTCCTTGTTCATTAAGTTCACACTACTTCAGCTTTGTCTCGACCCTCAAATGTTCAAAGCATGTTCCCACCCAAAGGCCTTTGCCCTTGTTCTTTGCTAAGCCTGGACCACTCTTCCCCTAGATCTTCTAAGGGTGGTGTTTTCTTACCATGGGAATCTCAGTTCATGCAGCAGGCAGGTGGGAGGCAGTAGGGAAAAGGCATCCTTGACAGCATCACCGACAGGAGCCTCTAGTCTCCACCTTCCCCCGACAATTCCCCAAGTCATTCTCTAGTTTGTCTACCTGTTTAAATTTCAGGGTTTATCAACACCTGAACACAGCATGTTGGTTTTTACTTGCTATCGTCTGCATCCTTCTACCTCACTAGTAAAGGTTCCAGGAGACCAAGAGTGCAGTTTTGACATCAACACTTGGTAAGTAAATAGTACCCACTGACTTACTGCGCAAGTGGTATTAACCCTACGACAATTCTTCAGACCAATTTCTGCTCTAGAGTTAAAAGAAGGAAAAGTCCTCTTCTCAGAAGCAGCCACCCGTGTTGAAATTATGATGAATTGATTTAAAAGGTTGTTGCAAGGACTCAAATGAAATAACTTTACGTTTTTATTCAAAGTCCAGACTAGGGTCTTTCAGTGCTGTTACAAACTATTTATTGCACATCTACTATGCCCTAGAACCACAGTTAGGGCAATGAAAAGAAAGTTCCTGACTTCGTTGAACTTAGAGTCAGAGACAGATGTGCAAAAATTCCAAGAAGGCATGGCAAACACCTTGTAGCTGGCTCTACATGCAGAGCCAGCTAATCTCTCACAGGAGTCAGGGAAGGCGGGGGTGGGAGATGACATTTAAGTTGAGAACCCAAGGAAGAGGCAGGAGAAAGTATTTAAAGCACAGGGGACACAGGTATGAAGGTGACAAATACAAATACAATTACAAATGAATTTCAGGGACCCAGGGAGCATTGCAAATGAGCCTGGCCACCAGATATTGCCATGTGAAACACAGCACACTCCACATTTCGTTAAACACACACTCATTTGAGTAATTTTCTATATTTCCACCTTTGGTAAAGAAAGAGAAATATTCTCTTAAAAAAAAAAAAAAAAAAAACAGGACTTATGATCAATTACAAACTCACAGCCTCAGAGTCAGGGAGACAATAGGGAGTGGTGGAGATGGTGGATTCAGAATGGGCACAGGCCCTGGGTAGACACAGTGTTGCTAGGGCTTTGCATATTTCAAGAGAAGCTAGAAATCCAGATTTTTACTTTAAAATTGCTTTTTTTATGCTGATTCATAAAACATTTAAATGGTACATAAGCCAAGTGAAACACAGAAGGCAAGGATCAGGCTTACATGTCCATAAAATGGGATTTTTAAAAAGTTTCTAAACATGTTCATTTTGAATTTGATAGAACTGTTACTATTTGAAACTACATTCATCTTGAAAGTGGCCACCAGGCAGTAACAACGATAACGTACTCAATAATAAAAGCAGGTAACTGTAAGAATTTAATTAAAAGTTTTAAGTAATGGCATAATACTAATAATCTAACTCTTTCCAAAATTACTATAGGACCATATCCATGCACAGGCTAAATCTGGTAGACAATTAGTAGAATTCCATGTGCAAAAGCGTCTGTGAATTTTTTTTTTAAGTTTTTAATTGCAGACACACATTTAGAGGAAAACTTGTCATGAAGTTAACGTTCAGTACATCAACCCAGCATCGTCAATTATATCGTCATGATACAGAATGCCATAAATCCCTCCCTTCCTTCTTAGAATGGGGGTGGTCTTTTGTAATATGTTTTTTTTCCCATCTTCCAAGTATGAAAACTCCACTGAGCAAATGGTTTCTGTTCAACTGTTCAACTCAAACACCCTTGTCATTCTTCAGCAAGAGCTTTATTTAGAAGTTCCCAGAGAAATGAAAGTGAGAAAACCCGGTTCATAAAGAGAATGGATATAAAGAGCTCCATTAATACAGCTGCTGGGCCTGGAAAGTCAACAAAGCCTGATAATGTGTTTTATTTGGACCTATCCTCTACTGCGCGCTGGCGATAAGGAGGTGCTTGAAGCGCAGACATTCACTACACTACACGAATTCAGCCCCTTATTGATTCTGAAACAATGCTCCCTTTCAGATCACACCCACTTAAGTGAATAATAATGAGGCAATACAGGGGAGAAGACGTGGTCCAGCACTTGGAGCACAAGGAGCCAGCACAGTGGGGCTTTATTTCAGGTGCTGCCCACTGCCCGGTTGAGCCATTGCCGCCCGTTCATTTACTGTCTGCATACACTCGTTCTCTGTGTGTCAAACAGGGCTGGAGCTCTTGCTCGCAGCCACATTACTTCTTCTTTCATTTTAACCATTTTGTTCATGTACAACTGACATGTCAACAGCTGTGCATATTTAGCCATGCAGCTAAATATGAGTTTGGGGACAAGAATACACCTGTGGAACCATTACCACCATCAAGGCCATAAACGTATCCCCTCTCAAGTTTCCTCCACCGCCATTATTACTATCATCGTTATCATTTCTCCAAGGAACTCTGTAAGACTCAAGATCTTGTTATATGGAAGACTTGGCAGTGAGTTTCCGAACAGCCCAGGCAAGTACCATCCAGGGTTTCAGAATCAGCTTCAGAAGGGATGTCAACAGGCACCTGGTCCAAACCCGCTTCAGGATTCCTCCTGTGGCTTCCACAGGAAAGTCCTGGCTGCAGCCTTCAAGGACCATTGCCTCACCGCCACTGTCCTTTCTTCTGTTCTCCCCGTCATTCCTTCTGCTCCAGCCACGCTGGACTTCCAGAATCTCATTCCAGCTGCCTGACTTTGCACCTGCTGTTCCCTGTCACAGGGCTTGACTCAATATCATCCTACCCCTCCATACCACGTGGAGTTCCTTCTCTATCACCCTCTACCATGGCATCCTCTGCTAGTCTCTAGAGAGTACACAGCACTATCAGAAGGGCTGTTGGTAATTATTTGCTAGGCTGTTCCGTTTCAGTCTCGCATCCTACAACAAAACCCTCATGAGGTCAAGGGCCTTGTCCACAATCATATATCCCCAGTGCCTGCAACTGTGCCTAGCAGAATCTTAAATGCCTTCGGGTGTCAGGAAGGTGACAGCAGTCAGTGACAAGGACTGGGTGTAAGGCAATAGGGAGGAGTGTGGGCTTCCATGAGTCCAAACTCAATGAAAAACATTCAATATGTAAATCTTGTTGAAGGTCAAGCAAAAACACCAGGAGGCTGAAAGCCTCTCTCTCACCAACTTGACTTGGCAAAGCTCCTCTTTAAATGCTGTTCCCAGCATGGTACCTGCTAAGCCAGATGGGGCCTGGCAAGCCCAGAGTAGACATTCTCTCTCCCCAGGATCCAGCCCTCTCCTGACTTTTTGGAGTTTTCTTTTTTTGTTGTTTTTAGTGACTACACCTCACCCATAGCAAATATATTCAACCAAAGAACCAGTGAGGTTTGTTTTCAAACTTGCCCCCAGAACACAACTACCTTTTTCAAAAAAATGTAACTGAAATTATAAATCAAATTTTAATTAAGAGAACTAAAGAGTTAGAAGAGAAAGATATCAAGATATCAGAAATAGGTTTTAAAAAAATCAATGATAGCAGAGATTGTATGGTTTATTTCCAATGTGATTTATCCTCTAATCCTACTTGGTTGAGGCTATCAGTAGGAAGAAATTTCTTTCTCGAGTCTCAGAGCATGTACTCACAGACACATGCTGCCCAGAAGCAGAAAATCCACGTCAACTGGGATTAAACAGTTTGCTATCAGTCACCCGCAATCAGTATAATCACCATGGAGAGCTCTGAAACCAACTTGTATATTCATGAGAAGGAACAAAACCCTCAAAGATAAGAAATTCATCATCCTCAAGCAAATTTGGGGCAGACCTGAATCAAAATATCCTTTTGAGGTTGGAAAATGTGGGCACTTTTCTAGCTTGGAAAAAATTAAAAAGTGAAAGTATATGTCCTCAAAAAGACAGCTCTAGATGTTCTGATCAATCCAAACCCCACAGCTATGGAAAGACATCAGAGGCAAAGCTACAGGTTTCATCCCAATTTCCACTGCGGTTGGGTGCTTTTATGGTACATTTAAAGTCTCAGGGTCTACTTCTCCAAATAAAGTTACACTTCTGCAGCTCTTCCGTCACCAACCATTATAATGCATGAATGGAGTTAATCTGAAACTTCAGTTCTCCGTATTTCTTCAATCAGAAATTGATGTGAAGAGAGTAAAGCTAAACCCACTGAAAATCCAAACACTATTAACCAAGTAGGATCCCCCATACCCTACACTCCCAAATACTCTGGCTGGGAAAAGTTTAAGTGTCAGCTCTTATAATAAGAGTGATTTAGGGGCTATCCAGCACGCCTTAATTTTTCCAATATTGAGTGATGACTGAAAGCATTTTTGATCTGCAGACTTAAGTCTGCTTCAAAGCAATGTCTTTCCTAGCCTGCCGTGGAATTGGGCATAAGCACTGATCTCAAAAGACTAAAAGAAAATCAGAAACTCTTAGGATCATGACCACCACTTGCTGACAGAGCCATCACCCCATTTCTTGTGGCCTAACATGGATTACCCTACACGAAGAGCCCCTTCCTTCATTGACTTTCTTCCATCTGGAAGCAAGACTTTAAGCAGAAATGCAAAAACCCTGGCAAAGCTGCTTAGATTTGGCATTCCCACAATCCCATTGTCTGCTCTAATTTGGGGAGGTCAGAGGAGGAGAGTTCAGAGAGGCACAGGGTTCTGAGTTACAAAGCCCCCAGCCCCATTGTTCCCAGAGCTGGCTCCCTCCCTCCCCTTCCTCAGAAGTGGAAAATCCCCCAACCCCCCTAAGTGGCCTCTCAGTCTCTGAAAGGCTCAGGCATCCACTTCACATAATGCTGGAGGAGGAATATTTAGGTTCACTGAGACAATGCTCCAAACAGCTCAACACCCTCTCTCTAGGACTGAGCATCAGACAAGAAAAAGGCCAGCCTGTCCCAAAGCCCCTGTCCCAGTGGTAGACTTTTAAATAAAGTCCTCTGGTGTCTTCATCCCTTTGCACTTGTTTAATCAAACGGGTTCAATGTTAGTGGTGTCTTTATTACTGCATTATGCTCTCCTGGACAGCAGCATGGAGGTGGGAGGCGGGGGCACAAAACGTTGCTGCACAAAACGTTGCTGCACTTTATCTCCCCTCTTGCCCAGAGCTGCAAATCCTGACAGTGGAAAAAGACAAGTGACGAAGGGGGCAGAAGTCGACTTTGTCTCTTTTGTCATTCAGCGGGTCTATAAAGGTGGGGGGAGAAGGACGTGAATGGGGGGAGACTAGCCTATGGGAAAGGGAGACAAATCACTGCAAAGCCAGAAAACTTTGAAGGTGCAAGTCATAAAATGACTGCTTTCAGGGGTCTTACTGGGAGGGGCTTTAGGCAGATTAATGTTAAGTTCAAGAAAGATGCCGGTGGGGTTGATTTTTACACATTTTAGGATTGGAAAGCATTCTAAATCCCCACTGTTAACCAGGAAAAAAATGCATTGCCCATTTTCTCAAGAGTTTCTCTTCTGGCAAAGATGTCTTTAATAGAGAGGGGAAGATAGATAAATATATATACCTACATGTATGTATATCCATATAAATTCGTAGAGATACATGTATAGATCTATACGTATGTATAGATTATGTATGCATACATACACATAAATACATGTATATACATATATGTGTGTATCTTGACTAGCTACAAAATTCCTGCTAATGCTAAAAGAAAACTAGTCAATTTGCTTTTTCCGGTTACTCAGAAAATTAAGAGCCAAGGGGAGAGCTCATTGCAGGACTGATGTATTCTTCAAGTACGGCCAACTTGTTTCCCTTTATTTGGGACAGATCCCAAGCTAGTGACTCTCGACGGACTTTGGGGAGCTTCCTGGTGTGGCTGATGACACAAAAGCAAACTTGACAGTGACGGGAAAGCCCCTATCGGATCTCAAACTCTGGGCTCTGCTGGCCACAATGCAGTGAGGCTGAAATTGAATATAGAGTCCTGTAAATTGGTTACAGAAACACAGTTCAGAAGGAGAAAGCCAATCGAAATGATCAAACACAGGAGGGCTTAATACCAACGGACCCCTCAGTGAAACAACATTTGAGCCACTGCCAGGGGCACAAAGATATGCGAGAATCTACATTGAAACCTAGAGCTGGAATCTGAAGAGCAGGCCGATACGAGGGGTTTGTTTTCGTTGTTGTTTTCAATCTGCCACTGACAATACGTGTTTTTTAACTTCTAGATTGACTTATCTCTTTTAAACTTGGGGAAATCATCCCCCAAATATGCCTTCTTGAAGTCTCTCCAGATTCTTAACATTAGTCCCACATTTTTAATTAATAACATTATGAAGTATCAGGCATTTCTAATATGGAAGTTGAACACATGAAACAACATTTATTTTGTTTTTCATTATCTGACTACTTGGTGTTCTCGAGAGGGGAAGAGGCGGGAAAGGGGAGCATCTGTTGCTGCCCAGAGCCCTCACCCCCAGTGACAAGTTGGGCCTGACCCTGTTCTGAGCCTGGGCAGGCACTTCCTGGGAATGAGCCACTCAACCATGTGAGATGAATTAACTGTTTAAGGCAAAGAAACCTGATACTGTTAGTTTCTTCTCACACCAAAGGGGGGCTGTCAAATTGAAGTTAAGGGCAAGGCAATGACCCACATAATTCTGAGATGGAAGAGGGGAAGACTGTTTGGATATATGTTTTATGGCTATATACCAAACAAAGACTACTGTCTAAGGAAGAATGGAACAACAGAAATTAATGAGTTAAGAACGTTTTGTGCGTTCTCCTATTCTGAAAGACAATGATTTCTTCAAGGAAAATCTCATCTGTTGATTGCAGGCATCAACACTTGAGAATGTTGACTCAGCCTGCTAATTTTAAGGTCATAATCCATTTCTGGGAAGACAAACAGGTCTTCCCTTCCCTGTGACCACTCCTGTCCTTAAAAAGAAGTCCAGGGGCAAAGTCAGTCATTTCTTGGAAGACACCACCATGGAAACAGAATGTTAGGCATGCAGGGAACAGGCAACTTGTTTTTCATGTTCAGGTGCACAAGCTGGTAGGGCCCTCCTTCCTGATGGTCTGCATATTTCACTGATTTTCCTTTTTGAAGCCGGTGTTGCTCTTATGTGCATCTCTGCTGGAATGAAGAGCTAGGAGTCTCCTCCTCCATCTCCTCTGGGTGCCATCTTGCTTATTTCTCTCCTAAGTCTCAGTGCAATGTTACCTCCTGTGAGAGTTTTTCCCTGACTAGTTCTATATCTCTTTCTCCAGTATAACAAACCACAATGTCTTCTGTGTTCTTACAGCACTTTTCATTAACAATGGAGACATCCCTTCATCTCTCTGAGCCTCAGTTTCTTCACCTATAGGATGGAGATTATACCTTACAAGAGTAATACAAGAAAAATACGCCACATGGAAGACAACACGCACAATTAGTGCATAGGGGTAATTAACAGATGTGATTTCTTCTTTCCTTCTATCTATATCACTATCATTGAAAGTATTTGTTACCGTGTTAGTTTCTTGAGTGCAAAGGACATGACATTCATTTTGTATGACCAGAATTTAACTCAAAGCCTAGAACATAGTAGTATATGTTTCGTGAAGGACTTACAAAATGATAATGAGTTATTACTACTACATTTATCTGAGGAATATTTATTTAGCATCTATGTGCCAGGCAGTTTCCTAGGTAACTGAACTCTCATGGAAGTTACCATCTAAGGCACACGTGGCAGAGTAAGGACAATTAATAAGCAAGCATACAATGACACTTCCATTTGGAGAGAGCATTTTATCTACAGTGTTCAGAGGTGGATGGGTAGACAAATGAATGGGTTGATGAGTGGATGGTACATGAGAATTTTTAACAGACCTACCAGCAATCCTATGTGGACCAATGAAAAACTAAACTGCAAATCTGAATCTTCACTGGCCACTCATTAGCAATTACTGACACAATTGACACGGCCATCTTTGAAGACTCGTGGCTCATACAGAGGTCTTTCGGAAACAAAGGAAAGTCCTCTGGTCTTGGTAGCACCTGCTTTGCTGCTCTTCCTGATGCCACCTCTGAGGCCCGTCGTCCTCCCTGCCCAGGCTTGACTGGCCTCTGGCATATCTCCTGGGTGCTCCTCTCTGACCTGCTGCTCAAGCCTTCTTCTTCCTCTTATGCCAGGACCCTCTCCGTGACCCAATGTGCAACTTCGCCACCCAGACCAGTCTGAGTAATGTGTGTAACACAACTCTCCTCCAAAAAAAAAAAAGGTGTTTGAGATGAAATTTTTCCAGTGTCAATGTAGCGCTCCCATGTTTGGCTTTAAATCATCAGATGCTAAAGAGGAATTCGCTGCCAGAGAATAGTTTACTTCTTTCAGCTCACCACAGATCACAGCCCCAAATCACATGAGAAGTGCTTTGTTTTGTTTTTAAATAAAAGAAGTGCCTTTTAAGTCCAAGACTTCCAAGTGCTCTTCGCACATGTCATATTTATACCTCCATGTAAGGGGTTTTTTGTTGCTTTTTATTTATTTTTATTTTTTATTTTTATTTTTGGTCACAGGGGAAGGAGAAGCAAGTATAGCAAAGTGGCTTGACCAAGAACACAGTAAGTGTCCTTAGCAGACCCCGCAGGAGAAGCAGCATCCAGAAGCCAATCTGATGAGCCGCTCCCAAAACAATGCCCAGAACTTGATTTCTGCCTCATGACCCAGAGCCACTCCTGCTTTCTGTTTTGTGGCCCATTTTGTCCCTACCTATCTGGTTTCATGTTCCACTCTGCCCTGTCAGGAGCTCCATATCTCAAGCTTCACGTCAGGAGCTACATGTTGCCATGCAGCTATCACGCCTCAAGCAGACCAGAATCTCTGTCACTTGTTACTTGCGTTGCGTACATTGCTATTTTCCCCAGATAAAATATCCTTCCTCATCTTTGCCTATTAAATGACCAACTACCCTTCAGGGGACAACTCCCATGGTCATTTTCTCTAAGAAGTCTCCTCAACCAGTAAGCACATTTGCCCTTTACGTAAGATTTCTTGTGCTAATTATAGAGCACATTTCTATCTGCTGTGTATCACTAGTACCGATCTATGTCCCTTGAATTCTCAACAAGAACCTTGATGTCAAAACCCTCGGCCAGGCACAGTGGCCCACACCTGTAATCCCAGCATTTTGGGAGGCCAAGGCGGGCAGATTATGAGGTCAAAAGATTGAGACCACCCTGGCCAACATAGTGAAATCCCATCTCTACTAAAAATACAAAGAATTAGCTGGGTGTGGTGGTGTGCTCCTATAATCCCAGCTACTGGGGAGGCTGAGGCAGAAGAATCACTTGAACCCAGGACGTGGAGATTGCAGTGAGGTGAGATCACGCCACAGCACTCCAGCCTGGTGACAGATCAAGACTCCAGCTCAAAAAAAAAAAAAAAAGAAAAAGAAAAAAAAAAACTTTCTCATCGTTTTTGGATCATTGGAACTTAGAATGATGTAAGGCAGATGAACACTGAGCAGAAAATATTTATTGAATAAATAAACGTGCAAAGGAATGACTGAGCCCTGGTTTGAGAAGGGCTCATCTTTCGCACACGTTCTCCTCCATCATGATTCTACTAACTAGAAAGACGAGGGAGTTAATTTTTTTCATCTTTGGGGTTTAATTGTAAGTCTCTTGAGCTACATTTTTCTATTAAAATACCTTTCAGAAGTCCCTCAGGTTTTGTTAATAAGACTAATGGAAACTTCATTTCCACCATCACTACCTTTTAATGGCATTTTCTAGAGGTATTTTTCTTTCCTTTATTCACTTTTTCAGACACAATACTATTATTTTATGTCAATAACTTTAAACATTCAGAAACACTAATTCTAATGCATAACCAAAGCCAACATACTGTCATTAAAAAAAAAAAAAAAAAAACTTAGATCTCAGAGATACTGAAAGAAAAAGATTTAATGCCATTTCCCTGTAATTAGGAGATTTCCAATGAGCAAGCTATTTGGCAACTCTTACAGATGTGCGAACATATTTTGCTTCTGAGAATTGAGGCCAGGTGAGCTAATTATTAATTTACATTCAGGTTTTAATTCCCAGAGACACTCTCTAGCCAAGTTTATAGTCAATAACTCATTCCCTTATGAAATGGGCCATTAAAGAAGCAGGGAGAGGTTTTGCTAAGACCAACTTCTACGAGCCAGTCAGTAACATGGATTCTGGGGTAATCTTTACATAAACAGGACCCTACCACCATACATATTGAAATGTTGGCACTTCTGACTGCCTTTAAAAAAAATATTTCGAGAAAAGTACATTTGTCCTATCAGAAAGTCTCTTTGAAGACAAATTAAATGCTATGAGAAATGAGCTGTCTTTAAATTTACCTGGAGAATTGCGGCAAAAATAATTGTCCTCTACTGGAATGAAAGTGTTGATCTAGTTTCTCCTGTTTCCAAAAGGAATGTACTTTTTTTCTCAGTGGCTCTGGGCTGGATATGGCAGTATCCAGATAAAGACGGCCTTTATGATCAATCCTTCATGTGTTCCCTTCTGTGATTCCCTGAGCAATCACACATACCAGACAGATTTTTCATTAAGATAAAATTCACGTCACATAAAATTTACCATTGGAACCATTTTGAAGCATAGAACCTGGTAGCATTTAGCACATTGCCAATGCTGTGCCACCATCACCCCCACGCAGCCCTTAAACATTCTCCTCACCCCAAAGGAAACACAACACTCATCAAGCAGTCACTCCTCATTCATTCCCTCTCCCCAGGGGGCCCTCTCTACAGCCCCTGGCAACCACTAATCTACTTTGTCTCTACAGATTTGCCTATTCTGGATATAAACACGATCATGTAACATATGACCTTTGTGTCTAGTTTCCTTCACTTAGCATAAAGTCTTCAAGTTTATCCACATAGTAGCACATCAGAACTTCATCCATTTTTAGGGATGAGTAATATTCTCTTGTGTGGATGTACCACATTTTGTGTATCCATCACCAGGTAGTTTTAAAAGTGTGAAGATAGACATACATTCGAGCACTGGAATTCATTCCTGATTTGGGAAATTAGAAGGGCATAGAAACAGTATCCCTATGGTAGAAGTAAGCTTACCAAAAGAAAAAATGCTTACTTCCATCTAAGAACAAACAGGTCAACAGCAGTCCCTAACAATTTAATATAGTGCACCAAAAGCCTGGAACATATTTATACGGATAGTAATTACACATCCAGAAATTTGTTCTAAGGAAACCATGAGGTGTTATATTTCAGGGTATTTATATCTCATTGTTATTTATACATATTACCAAAAGTTTGAAGAAAACGTATGTATCTAACAAAATGAGAACGAATAAAGAAATTGTAACATATCTTTTGATAGAACACTCTGCATCCATTAAAATATTAACAGAGGCCATTTCAGAATATGAAACAATGCTTATGATAGGTAATTAAGCATGTCCACAGATGTCATCCCAGAACAGCAGGATTTTGAGCTATTCTTATGTTTCATGATTTTCTGTATTTTCCCTATTCCCCCATTGCATATGCATGACTTTTAGGATTAGGAAAAAGCCCACAGATGAGTATAAAACCAACAAAGATACAACCCCTAAGGCACCCATCCCTCCTTCCCCATCCAGAGTCTGAGTTTCTCATCTACAACCATCTGTTCATTGTATCTATAGCCGTCAATCCCTCATTCTCAAAAAGTAATTTTCCAAATAAAATAGGCTCAGATGATCCTCATGAAATAAGACCATGGTTTCCTCCATGCATGACCCCCCACCATGCTGTGTTACTATCTCCACCATGGTTCCTTTTATTTATTTATTTTTGGAGGCGAAGTCTCTGTGTTGCCCAGGCTGGAGTGCGGTGGCACAATCTCAGCTCGCTGCAACCTCCAAACACCTGGGTTCAAGCAATTCTCTTGCCTCAGCCTCCCAAGTAGCTGGGACTACAGGCACATGCTGCCACACTCAGCTAATTTTTTGTATTTTTATACAGATGGGGTTTCACCATGTTGCCCAGGCTGGTCTTGAACTCCTGAACTCAGGCAATCCACCTGCCTCAGCCTCCCAAAGTGCTAGGATTACAGGCATGAGCCACCATACCCGGCCTACTATGGTCTCTTTCTTCTCCTTCCCCGTCCATGCCTGCCCATGGACCCTCACCTGACATTCCTTCCGCCCAACCCTTCCTCCCCTCTCCCCCCTTGTCCCACCATTTCCCCCTGCCCACTGCATCTCTATCACTCATCTCTACATCTGAGCCCGGATTTTATTTGGAAAATGACTTTTTGAGAATGAGGGATTGACGGCTACAGATACAATGAACAGATGGCTGTGGATGAGAAACTCACAGACTCTGGATGGGGAAGGAGGGATGGGTGCCTTAGGGGTTGTACCTTTGTTGGTTTTATACTCATCTGTGGGCTTCTTCCTAATCCTAAAAGTCATGCATATGCGATATGGGAATATGTGAACTCTGGTTCTTTTCTGTCTGAACTGCCAATGTGATGCTTACCTAACCTAACTTTTGGGTGGAATAGCTTGGGTTTTATGTCCTCATTTGATTGTAAGCTCTGTAGAGACAGGGTGGAATCTTTTCTTGGGGGAGTGAGGAAGGGGTCCCTTAGAAAAGGACACGGGCACATCCTTTTGATAGAACACTCTCTATCTATTAAAATGATATTCTCAGAGACCATTTCAGGCTGTGAACCAGTGCTTACAATACGTAATTACGTATAAAACGAAGTCTTGTAGTACTATGAATCCACCTTTTCTTAAAAACTATGTCTGTGGGCCGGGCGCGGTGGCTCAAGCCTGTAATCCCAGCACTTTGGGAGGCCGAGGCGGGTGGATCACGAGGTCGAGAGATCGAGACCATCCTGGTCAACATGGTGAAACCCCGTCTCTACTAAAAGTGCAAAAAATTAGCTGGGCATGGTGGCACGTGCCTGTAATCGCAGCTACTCAGGAGGCTGAGGCAGGAGAATTGCCTGAACCCAGGAGGCGGAGGTTGTGGTGAGCTGAGATCGCGCCATTGCACTCCAGCCTGGGTAACAAGGGCGAAACTCTGTCTCAAAAAAAAAAAAAAAAAAAAAAACTATGTCTGTGGCACATGGCAAAGTTCACGACATGCCTGTTGAAAGGACACATGGAAAAGGAGTTTTTCGTGGCCAATGTTGTGCCCTTTTAAACAGCATTTTGGTAGGACACTTGGCAGAGTAAAATTTTCTTTTATCCCTTCACATAGTAGACAGCTCAGAGAATCAAGGTCAGATTGCTGCTTGACTCATAACCTCTCAATGACTTCTTCCAAGGTGACCTGGCCAAGCTCCCAATGGAACTGACCACAATGGTGGAAAAGAGCTAAGTGGAGCACATTTTATTCCTACTTTCTTACCTGGATTGTCTTTGGCAATGGTCTCAGTGAAAGCTTCTCTCTGAAAAGTCTGAGAATGGCATTGGGCCCTACGATATGAGCAAAAATATTTTTTTTCTGAAATCTGTGTATTTCAAAATAACTGAAGGAATATTTATATTTTATTAACATGAAGAAATCTAAACAAAACTGAAATAAGTCTGTTGCAAATTTTCCCAGAAGATCAACTCCAACGTGAGCCTTGTTTCTTCTTGGGCTACTCCAGCACAATCAACAACAGACATAGAATAACTGCAACACTAAGCCAGAAGTCCTGCCCCACACACTGCAAAGTGATCTCTAGCAGCACTGGGTTGGGTATTCCTATTTGGGTTCAGTAGAGAAGGACATATTTTTACTAAATTGCATTAAGGGCATTTTACTTTCCAAAACTGGGTGAGAAGCTTCACAGAAACTGAAAGGAGGTCCCATCCTCTTCCTTGCAGCAGATGAGAAATGCCTCTGCTTGGGACAGACTTATTGCTCACAGCCAATCTCCCGTTATCCTGGCCCAGGACCTCACTCCCTGCATCTTTCACTCGGGATCCAGCCAAGACCTTCAACGGGTCAAGCTTATCCCTACACCATGGCCTGTGCACATGCCCTTTCCTTGGACTAAAAAGTTCTTCCCTCCCTCTTCCTTGGCCAACTGCATATTCTGGTCTCACTTTAAATGCCACTTTTGGAAGGGTGGTTAATTCACCCCTATCGTGAGAATCTAAGGTTTCATAGTTTTGCTCCTATGGAGCATACTGTGCTTAATTTTAATAGCAGCTATCAGAGTTTATAGTTACACGTTTGCCTGGTTATTTAAAGTCTGTCACCCCTACTAGAATGTAAAGTTTATGAAATCTGGGAGTCTGCTGATTTTGCTCATCCCAGGAGTTGGCACTTTGAAGGTTGATATGGTTTGGCTCTGTCCCCACCAAAATCTCATCTTGAATTCCCATGTGCTGTGGGAGGGACCCAGTGGGAGGTTATTGACTCATGGGGGCAGGTTTTTCCCATGCTGTTCTTATGGCAGTGAATAAGTCTCACGAGATCTGATAGTTTTAAAAATTGGAGTTTCCCTGCACAGGCTCTCTTTCTATAGATGGCCGCCATGTAAGACATGCCTTTCACCTTCCATGTGGAACTGCTAAGTCCACTAAACCTCTTTTTCTTTCCAATCTCAGGTATGTCTTTAGCAGCAGCCTGAAAACAGACTAATACAGAAGGCTCAGTGAATATTTGTAGAATGGAAAAGTCAATGACAGCCTCCAAAAGCCGCACTCAGGCACTCAGACTCTGCTTTTTGCTCTAACCTTCTCCCACGTTATCAAACACGTTGTTTCCGACCATTTCAATTTCCTACCCTGCACATTTAAAAGGAGGACAAACTTAGCCCACCTTATACGGGTACAAAACAGACTTGTGTTTGTTTACTGGGAAACTCTGAGACATGCAGAAGAACTAAGTTATTATTCATGTGCTTTCCAAATTTCCAAAAGAAAAATATGGTCAGACAGATGTGGTGTCATACACGTGTGTATGTTGGAACAGAAGTACTCTCCGTAGTGTCTGTTTACTTCCTGAATTTTATGGTTCTTTTGGAAACTCAAATGAATAGTGAATTGAATGTGGAAATGGCTGCTCCATTGGCATCCCCCAGAGGAAACGCATGCAACTGCACCATGAAAGAGACAAATCAATGCCCTAATTGTAACTAAAAATCCAAGATGGTAGCTGCAAGGAAGACCAGATTGAAGCTATTAGAAGTTTAGACACTGGTTTTACGGATGATTGTATTTTTAGCTCTCTGTAATTCACTGGGTCTCCAGTAAATAATTCCTTTACATCTGCTGCTGACAGTTCAATATTCCCTCTGATAACATTCTCAGGTGTCAACAGATAGCGCACTGAAGCTTTGATCTCCATGCAGTGATTTGTCATCGGTTGCCACACTTTGAAGACGTTCCCCCTAGAAACCCATCCAACAGATTGGAACATGTACAGGGTGTTTCAAATGTGGTCAAACTCTAAGTCCCCTGCCTAAAAACAGGCTTAAATGGCTTCCACTGAATAATGCCAGATTCCTGACACACACAAAAAATAACCTGTTCCCCCACCCCCACCTGTTCACCTCTCTCCTTCCCTAATCTGTACCCGACTCCTCCAGAAAAAAAAAGAAAAGAAAAAAAGAAAAGAAAGTTTGCAGCACTGCCAAAGTCTTTTAAGAACCATTCCAAGGAGCCTCGGACAACCCTGGCTCTCTAAAAGGATACCATTGTAAAGGCAAGAGCTCATATTTCAATGACATACGTATATGTCTCACAGAAACCAAGGTTTATGTGTCTCAGGATTTCTCTGTAGTTAACCACAATTGCAGGGAAATGGTACCACGTTCCTAGAGTTAAATGTGGTAGCAATTACTTTGCTGGCAAAGGAGAAGGAGGGTCCTGATGGCCTAAGTCCTGGGAGTCAGGATTAAATAAATGTGTCTTTTAGAGTTATGCTGATAACTTGGAACACTCCCTCTGTGCTGACTTTGATGCCACAACTGCTGTGGAACTAGCATTTCTTATAGATGAGCCCATTCTGACCTGGCCAGGAGGCACATGGGACAAGTTCAGGAAAAAAAAAATCAGTTTAAAGAAAAAGTAGTACACGTGTGCATATATGCATATACAAACACACACACGCACACACAACTGACTGAGAAAACCACCAAAAAATAATCTTGAACTTGTAGATTATTAAATGCTTTTAGATATCAGGAAATAACTTGAAAACTGCTTTCCTGTATCATATTTACTAAAATGGTGCTATCGAATACTTTAGGGAAGGGAAGATATGGGTTGGGTAACCTGAGCATTGTTTAATGGTCACTGATTTTACTAATGGCCAGCCAGTCTTTTGGCTTTCATTAGAACACAAGAATGCGATAAGATTCCTGTGAGCATGATAAAACTCTAGGGGCCATTTATAAGTGCAATACGGTTTATGTTCAAGATCCCAGTTCCACTTGGAATGGAAAATAATTCCCTGTCTCTGTCTTTCCCTGGTGGCTAGAATACCATATACAAATAATCTAAACAAAGAGCTTCACAGGTCAAAAAAAATCTAAACAGAAATATAGATCCCATCACTTCTACCACCAAAATGTGTCAACTCCTGGACTGGAAGGTACATAGAGGCTATATATAATAGGACACAGTAAAAGATCAAGTCAGGACAGAAGCTTTTTTCCAGCATACAAAGTGATGAGAAGTCAGAAGTTTTCTTCTACTTGGGAATGGCAGAGATACTGAGTTCATAAATCCAAAAATCCCACATGATCACCAACGTGCCTAACGGCTTTGGCTGGCCAGCTCAATGCTAAGAGGCAATACCTAAGAAGAATGGCCTGAAGGAAATAGATAAGGTGGCTATAAGGGAAATAAAAAGTATGTATACAGCAGAGAAAATTTCTTAGAAGAAAAAATTGTCCTAAAAGAGAAAGGTACATTTAAATAGATAGGTAAGTAAGCAGGTAGGTGGGTAAATAGATGGATACCAATCTGTGTATCTAGGTAGCTGTGTAGCTAGGTAGACAGATACAGACAGGGCTAAAAATGAAACCTTGATTTGTTTCCATTTTCTCCCAGATTCTGAGAAATCAAAATGTGTTTCTTACCCAGAAGCTGACTAGATCCGGTTTCAAATAATTATTTTCTACAAATCCGTTTGACACCAGGTGACAGTGACCAACCATAACACTGACAGGGCTCAGAACAAGAGTAAAATGGAGGCACTAATTCCAGAAGTCTCAACACTTAAAAGTCATAAATGATGGTAACAACTTGTTAAATAAAATCCATTCTGTCTTCCCTTGACAACTATACCTCCATGACTTAGAAGGCCCAGTCTGAATTCAGAATTCTGAGTTTCTTGCCAGAATATAGAAGAAGAGCCAGCCCAGATCTGAAGCCTGCCCTCTTCTCTCCTCCCCCAATCACCAGTCCACACCATGGTGCTCCCAGAAGCACACATCGGATACCTTAGCTCACACATCACAGATCTGCCACATCCACGGAACAGTCCTCCTTCACCACCCACAGACCAGCAGCACAGTTCACCCTCAGAAGATCAAGCCAAGAGATGATACCACCAGGTTCAGGAATTGGGTTTCGCTACCTTTGGGCAAAGAATCCAGGTACCTGGATGGTTAGCAGGTGGGGTACATCAGGTATGACAGGCTGCAGTCCTCTTCCCCCTGTAGATTCTCAGTCCCTGGAAAGAGGCATAGCAACACAAAGGCCAGAGTGGGGCTCCCTAAAGCCTGGGGCCTGGGACCAGACTTCTCTTGCCCAAATTCAAGGCCAATACTTTAAGCAACCAAATACCCAATTAACCACTGTAGACTTCAGAAAGCAGGAACAAGAAAGTTAATGACAATTAAGAGAAGGTAGACTTTATATTCATTATCTATTGCTGTATTACAAATTATCCCAAATGTTATCAAATTAAAACAATCAACGTTTATTATATCAGATTTCTCTCAGTCAGGAATCTGGGAGCAGCTTAGCAGAGTGCTTCTGGTCAAGAGTTCTTGTGAGGTTTCAGTTAAGCTGATTGCTGGGGCTGCAGTCTCAACAGAAGGCCAGAAAAGGGAAGGAAGAAAGACTCCACCTCCAGGCTCACTCATGGGCTTGCTGGCAAGCCTCAGATCCTCACTAGATTTTGGCAGGACAACTTCATTTCTTGCATATAGACCACTGAAGAGATTGCCTGAGTGTTCTCTTGACATAGCAGCTGCCTCCCCCCAGAGCAAGTGATTTGAGGGAAAAAGAACACACCCAAGATGGAACTACAGTCTTTTTGTAACCTAATGTCAGAAGTGGTATTCTATGACCTCTGCCAAGTGGTATTGGTCCCATAGACCAGCCTTGGTACAGCGTGAGAGGAGACCACACACTGTGGTGAATACAGAAGGAGCGGCATTGGAGGCCAACTGCTCTACCCCCGTAAAATGAGGATGTGACCTATAGCTATGGCCCACAGCAGCCCTCAATAAATACTTTTGTAAAAATGGAGGGGAGAGGCTGGGTGCAGTGACTCATGCCTATAATCCCAACACTTTGGGAGGCTGAGGTGGGTGGATCACTTGAGGTCAGGAGTTTCAGACCACACTGGCCAACATGGTGAAACCCCACCTCTACTGAAAATACAAAATTAGCAGAGTGTGGTGGCAGGTGCCTGTAATCCCAGCTACTTGGGAGGCTGAGGCAGGAGAATCACTTGAACCCAGGAGGTGGAGGTTGCAGTGAGCCAAGATTGCACCACTGCACTCCAAGAGCAAAACTCATCTCAAAAAAATGAAAATAAAAAAGAAAGGATGGGAGAGAGGGAATGATGAAGGGATAAGGATAATTGGGAAATCATGGAATTCCCTTCATCCAACTCCATTTCTCATGCTCAAAAGTTACCTGAAGGATCAAATGGCCCTTTTTCTCACTTCTTTATAAAGAAGTCCTTGGGGCTTAGACCTGAAGGTGGGATGCCTTTCACTAATTATCCCAGTCACCCTTCAAACCACTGCACACCCCTCATGTCCAGCTCAAATGTTACTCGCTCTACAAACAATTTCCTGGGTCACGAAATCCCAGTTCCCATGGCCCTCCTGGTTGTTATACTCCTGTGTGGCACATTTCATATTCTGTTACAATCTTTTTCATTATTATTATTAGCCTCCTTATTGAATATCTAGCCCCAGGGCTCAGCTATTGAGTGTCGGTAGAGCACCTCCCCTGTGGACGGTGATATTATCACAAATCCTCCTCTCCACACACCATCCCCTGCCCATCCACAAACTCTCTAGTCCGTTCCTCGTAGGTCAGCCCTGCAAGGCAGAGATCTTCAATCCCTTAGTTCCTGGTGAGTGGGGGGCGAGGGGTGAGTGAGGGACCCTTCATCTGTATTTGCAGCTGCTCCCTACTGCTCATGTTACCACCTGAGCTCTGCCTCCTGACACATCAGCAGCATTAAAGTCTCATAGATGCACAAACCCTACTGTGAACTGCACGTGCAAGGGATCTAGGTTGCGTGCTTCCTATGAGAATCTAATGCCTGATGATCTGTCGCTGTCTCCCATCACGCCCACATGGGACCATCTAGTTGTAAGAAAACAAGCTCAGGGCTCCCACTGATTCTACATGATGGTGAGTTCTAGAATTATTTCATCACATATTACAATGTCACAATAATAGAAATAAAGTGCACCTTAAATGTAATGTGCCTGAATTATCCCAAAACCATCCCCCACTCCCCACTGCCGGTTTGTGGAAAAATTGTCTTCCATGACACTGGTCCCTGGAACCAAAAAGGGTGGGGACCGCCCCTCACGGCACCTTCCCATCTGCTAGCTCCGAGCCCAGGCTCTCTGAGTCACACTGAGGCTCTGTAGAATCCCAAGTGCCATGTGACAGATTCCTGCAGAAATGTGTCTGGTGCCACACCCGTGCCATGGAAGAGATTTCAGCCTAAAGAGAAAATGTCAAATTTCTCTTTCCTTCAAATTCTCTTCTACACAACCCTGCAATCCTCTTCCCTAAGTCATGCTGGAGCACAACTTCAACCTTTCCGGGAGTCACATAGAAAATGGTATGAGGCTTGTCTAGGCTAAAAACCATTCTCTGTGTAACTCTGTACTGCAGCAATGTGACAAAAATTTGAATTAATATGTAGAAGTCATTTAAAACATATTTCTTTTCATTACAGGCTTTGGAAACAGTCACTTGAAAGCTTTTTGTGCCTCTTAAAAGGATCTTTCCACCCTTCCCATAAGTAAGGTACCTGACTATAGCAATATAAGGGATCCCTTACGTAGGAAAAATGGCTGAGACATTTATTGATTCTCTACTTGGTGTCTAATTCATTATATTCATAAAACTGGTTGTAACTTTTAATAAAATTTCAGACAGCTTATGACTGCAACTGACTACTTAGCAGTGAGTAAATCATTTCTTACTTCTAAGGGCTGTTCAATGTAACAGTCCAATGGAAGCATAACGGTAATAAGTTGCAGTTCAGGTAAGTTCTAGCTTGCTGTCTCTCCCATGCCTGCTGACAGGCAATGGAATGCAGACTTCTGTTTCTACGAGCCGTGTCACATCTGGTTCAGGTTGCTCGTGGTCCACAGTGACCCACGTTCATTACCATCTAATAGCCGCTTGGCCTTTGTCAGGCGCTGTCTCGAGCCAAGCCTTAGACCTGACACCCACATCTGCTGCAGGTCTCTGAATCTTTGAATCTCTCCACTTGCGACCTTCTCTTACTGGCTGCCACAGTGTCAAACACACAGTAAGTCAAGCAGCCAGTCATTGAACTTAAGAGTCACAGACATCTGTGTTAATTGGGACCTTGGAGATCACAGGGTGAAGCTGACTCCTGTGGCAAATGGGAGGGATGAAGCCATTTGTCCCAGGACAGCCAGGAAGGTGTGACCTGGAGGACCACTGTGACATCTGGGGGGTGGGAGTACAGTCTCAGCCAGACAGAGTGAGCTGGAGAGCTAGCTCAGTCACAAACAGGAGCTCTGTTTCCTCTCTCGCTTCAGTTTCCTCATTTGCAAAACAGAGATAACAGGAGTCCCCACCTCTTGGGATGTTTGTGAAGACTAAACGAGTTTATATTTGTGACACTCTTAGAGCCCAGCACCTTGAAAGTGCTACAGCTGTTTGCTAAATGAATGAATGAAAAGTAAATAGATTAATCAATAGCCCTTTTAAATGTAACAGCGATTCTGAATTTTTCTTTATTAAAACTGAGGAAGTCTTTCTTTAAATAAAATCTCACTCAGAAGCCATATATCTGTAATTTAAATATGTGTGCATATATGCATATATAACAAAGATCTTTACAATGATTAAAATCAGAACTATTATAAATACACACACAGAATTTCATCTGAGACTTCACACTCTCCTTTGCCACATGAAGGCAAAGCTTCTAAAGTTATGCCCACTCCTCAGACAGACCCTGGTCTGAGGCTCTCTGAGGAAGCCATGGACCACTGCCTGCCAAGCCTCAGAGCTCTGAGGTCACAGGGCCAACGCCAGCAGTCAGGACGTGGTGCTCAGACGATGGTCTGGCCAGGTCAGGGATGTTCCGAGGGGAATGATCACTTTGCCTGATGCCCTTGATTGGCTCTGAATTCCCCACAGATGCCATGAGAAGGATGGGGCTTCTGTTCTGGAAGCTGATGGGCCAATAATGGCTGCTCGAAAGGGTGAGAATTTCCCCCATTTCTAAAACCTTGCCATGGAGGTCACAACTGACCACACTGGGCATCTGAGTAGAAGCTAGAATCAGCCTGTCACCCCCATGATGGGACAGTTTCAGGGTCAGGCAGAGGTCAAGTAGGTGTCTGAGGAATGTCTCAGCACCTTTGAAAAATGGATCTGGGATGTTGGGGGAGGGGGGAATTTGATCTCAGAGGTGGTCGCACAGCTCCTTCAGGAAGCCATACATTCCTTCTTTCTCATCCTTTTGTGAATGTCATGTAAACAGAGAAAAACATAAATTAAAATTTTAAATTAATACAATTTTTAATTTTAAATTCTGGGATACATGTGCAGGACGTGCAGGTAAACGGGTGCCATGGTGGTTCGCTGCACCTATCAACCCATCACCTGGGTATTAAGCCCTGCACACATTAGCTACATGTCCTGATGCTCGCCCTCTTCCTTCACCCTCAACAGGCCCTGGTAAATTAAAAATTAAAATACAAAAAAAAAAAAAAAAAAAAAAAACAGAGGAACTTTTTTTTCCTTTTTAAGTTTCTTTCTTTCTCCTCCCTTGACTGTCAGTTTTATCTGTTTTGCATGTCCTGCTTACTAAGAACCAGGATAACTCATACAGAAATGGGACTGAAATTAACATGAGCCTCCTTTATTGGAAAGGGGACATGCAAAGCCAAGGCAGGAATCGCTTCTAGGTTCATAACTCACACTGCTGCTGGGGCGGTCGGTGATTTCTTTGGTGGGGCTTTATGGATTGTGGTGATCCTTGTTGCAGACCACCCAATATGAAAATAAACTCAACCACTAATTCTTTCAGCACACGGTCAAACTGAACGAAACCAAGGGTAACAGCAGGCAGACCACCCTTCATTGCAAGAGGCGGTGTGCATGTGGAATGTGTGTGTTGGGCGTGTGTGCCGAGTCTCCCGGCGGCTGCTCTGTTGCCTCACCAGGCTCGGGAGAGCTGTGGACCCAGGCACTCCCCAGAGGCAGCCGAAGCACCTGGCCCAGGATGAGCCTTCGTTCTCTTACTTGTTAAGAGCATCCTTCATCGTAAGAGGTGACAATCCATTGATTCAACGCCTCTTTGGAAGATCAGCATTCATTCAATAAACATATTCTGAGTACCCAAGAAGTATAACATGAAAACCAAGAAGAAAAAGACAGAGGAGGTGGATAAAAAGAAGAGGAGGCCGTGGAAACAGAAGAGAAAAGATAAACTTCCTGTTCTAAAAAGTCCCCAGCCCTAGGGAAAACAGAAATTATCAAACTAATGGGAAGCCGGCAGGCACTAGAACCTGAGGAGTGAATGGTCTCAAAGACACACACGAGCAAGAAAGGGATGTGCGGCACTTTCTCAAAGTGGCCTTCAAGGACTCGGCCTTAAGAGATAGGAAGAATGGGTCAGCCAGGTGCAGTGGCTTATGCCTGTAATCCCAGCACTTTGGGAGGCCTGAGGCAGGTGGATCACTTGAGGTCAGGAGTTCAAGACCAGCCTGGCCAACATGATAAAACTCCATCTCTACTGAAAATACAAAAATTAGTATGGTGGTACATGCCTGTAATCCCGGCTACTCTGGAGGCTGAGGCAGGAGAATTGCTTGAACCCAAGAGGTGAAGATTGCAGTGAGATCTCACCACTGAATTTTAGCCTGGGCAACAGACTGATACTCTGTCTCAAAAAAAAAAAAAAAAAGAAAAAAAAAAAAAGGAAGAAATGTATTTAATGCAGAAGTTGGAAGAAAACATTCTCAATAGAGGAAACAGAATAAGCACTCTTCCTAGCACACAGTAGGTGCTCAACACACTTGTATATAAATGTCAAAAGGCACAGTCTTCTCTTATCACCAAGGGAAGCCGCCAGTGTTCTAATCCTTGGAAACCCAGAACATTCCTTGTAAAGGATAAATCAGTATTGAAAAGAATTCATTTAAACTTTATCCAAGAAGTTTTTGAAAGCGGTATACGCCAGGAGACAAAACTTAATTTAGAATCCGCTTTCTCATTGTTTCATTAGATACTTTTTTTTAAGCTGAATATATCTGTGAAAGCATGTCTTCAGACTCTGGAAAACATTTCATAATTGTCATATCCAACAAACTTATCTAAGTCCCCAGAATAAAACATGATTATCTTTGGATTTCCAGCAAACGTTTCCTTCTGATAAACCTGATCAGAATTGGTAGATGGAATTTTGTTTTTAAAAATGTATCAGGCCAGGTGTGGTGGGTGGCTCACACCTGTAATCCCAGCACTTTGGGAGGCCGAGGTGGGTGGACAACTTGAGGTCAGGAGTTTGAGACCAGCCTGGCCAACACAGTGAAATCCTGTCTCTACTAAACATACAAAAATTAGCCAGGCGTGGTGGTGGGCATCTGTGATCCCAGCTACTTGGGAGGCTGAGGCAGGAGAATTGCTTGAACCTGGGAGGTGGAGGTTGCAGTGAGCCGAGGTCGCACCACTGCACTCCAGCCTGGGGGACAGAGTGAGACTCCATCTCAAAAAATTAAAAATTAAAAAAAAAATAGATATCAAAGGAAAGCCATCCTATCAGGAATAATGTTAGAACATTCCAGGGAAAAATCAAAGAACAAAGTCACCCTTTGCTTCACTCTAAAGGGAATAAAGTTTGCTTCATCCAGCTTATTTTAAAATATTAACAACTCACTGGACCACAAATGTATTGATCCTAAAGGTCAGCACCTGTTCCTCATTCGTGCTAGCCCAACTGGGCTCTCTACAAAGGGAAAGTATATCATATGAGTCAGCCACTTCCTAAGACCAAAATTATACCCACATTCAGTGAACAGAGGTCTCCTTGAAAATGCTCATTGGAAGTACAGGGTTGGGAAATGCAGGAAAATGTAAGTGGTGCTGAGGGTTCTATTTTGCAGGGTGTGGATAAAGACTGAGAAAAGGAAAAGCAATTGAAATACTCATTGTGTGAAAGAGTTTACTTAACACATGAAGGAGAGGATTGCATAACTCTAACGCCCCACAATTTTCCCTTCATGTAAAAGGATAACCATTTCTTTGCCCAAAATTTGAAATCAACCTAAACAAAAAATTTTGAGATTCTGAAAGTATCACTTCACTCTTTCGATATTATTCTTGAGGCCTGCATGTCACCCAGTTTCCCTGTTCCGGCCAACTCCTGCCAAAATACACAGCGAGGCCTGTTCTCACGCTGCTGCCCGGACCAGGAGCAGGAAGCTCCAGAAAGCCTTCTTGTGAAATCAGAGCTCCATTTGCATACTCGAGTTTAGATAAAAGCCATGTGATGTGCTCAAGTGTGAAGTGCACCTGGGAGCCCAGTTCTGCAGGATGGAGATTTATCTGAGGTTGTCAGTGCCATCTCCGGTGGACTTCTTCAGGCACAGCCTTGAATTCTCTCCTCCCTTCTCTAGCTGCATCAAGAGGGCTTTAATAAGGTCCTCACCACCATGCCGATTCCCTAGAACCCAACGTATGTATCCAAGTTCTTGATTTACAAAATGTCTTACCTGTATACTGCCTTCATTTAAAAGCGGGTGAATCAGCAGGGCAAGGTGGATCATGCCTGTAATCCCAGCACTTTGGGAGGTAAAAGGAGGGGGATCACTTGAGGTCAGGAGTTCAAGACCAGCTTGGCCAACATGGTGGAATCCCAACTCTACTAAAAATACAAAAATTAGCCGGGTGTGGTGACATATGCCTGTGATCCCAGCTACTCCGGAGGCTGAGTCAGGAGAATCGCTTGATCCCGTGAGGTGGAGGTTGCAGTAAGCCAAGACTGCACCACTGTCCCCTAGTCTGGGTGATAGAGTAAGACTCCATCTCAAAAAAAAATTTAAAAGGGCAGGGAGGATTGAGGGTGGCCAACAGCAACAGGCCAATAATAAAAACACGAGTGTTTTTGAGTGCTAAACCTACACCTAACACTGTACCAGGCACCCAATTTAATCCTCACATCACTCTGTGAGGCTAGTAGAATTATTAGCACCATTTACAGACGAGGAAACTGAAGCTGAAAGAGCTTACACGTAATTTGCCAAAGTGTAATTTGTAAGTAGAGGAGCCAGGATTCAGAACCATTTATCCACAGATTGCCCACTTAGCTCCAGACTAGAGTAGTGGCAAGGTTTCATTCGAAAAAGCCAAGCCCAGATCATCTGTTCAGTTCATGTCCTGAGCACTGTTCACTGCTAGGAACAACAGGAACTAAAGTCCAAGATGTTCTAGGAGGAGCTCAATTTTTTTAAATTTCCTCATATTCATTACACAGCACTGTGCCATCAAGAAAGATGTGACAATCGTAGAACACTTTTCCAACAAGAATTACAATTTTGAAGGCTTCCTGGTTGACCCCCAGAAGGTTAGATCACTGAATATCCCTGCACCCCAAGACCTTCACAGCAATCACTTCACAGGGCATCGAACATGTCCACATGACTTCATACACCAGTCAGCGAGGTCTGGCTCTGTCACCAAATGAGGACTTTTACTTTAACCATCAGCATACCAGCAGAGGCACCTGAGTACAAACACACACAGAGGATTTCTGGGGGGGGGTTTGTTTTTTTGTTGGTTTTTTTTTTGGGACCTGAAATGGGAGACCCAAGTGTCTCAGCTACCAGCCAAGAGCATTAATTTCTTCTCAAGGGAACCCTAAAATCGGTACAGAGTATCAGGAGACACAAGACATATCAGGAGCTAATAGAATGTGGGGTAGAAAAAGATTTGGAAGAAGTACAACCTCTCTCTTTTCTTCCCAAACTATTCCCACCATGGACCAGACAGCTTAAGAGGGGATGGAGATGATATGGGGAAAGGAAGGACCATAAATCTAGAACAATTAAACAGAAAGGAGGTTTTCTAGTTTATCTGAAATTTTCAGGCATCTGATTTTTCCACCACTTGTTTTCGTTGGTGTTTATGCTGTTGGGGGCTGATATAGTTTGGCTGTGTCCCCACCCAAATCCCATCTTGAGTTGTTGCTCCCATAATTCTCATGTGTTGTGGGAGGGACCCAGTGGGAAATAGTTGAATCATGGGGGCAATTTCCCTCATACTGTTCTCCTGGTAGTAAATAAATCTCACAAGATCTGCTGGCTTTATAAGAGGAAAACCCTTTCGCTGATTCTCAACTCTCTCTTGCCCGAGGCCACGTAAGATGTGCCTTTTGGCTTCCCCCATGATCGTGAGGCCTCCTCAGCCACGTGGAACTGCCAGTGCATTAAAGCTCCTTTTCTTTATATATTACCCAGTCTCAGGTACATTGTTATCAGCAGTCTGAAAACAGACTAACACAGGGGCTTACTGAGGGCTCTTTGTTACAGAAGTTTATAATACTTGTCAGCCTTTAAATATATGGAGAGTTCTAGAACTCCTGACAGGGGCAAGGGTGTATCTTCCTGTCCTTATAGCTTTCCTGAAGCTCCACTCCCCCCGCCCCCCAAAAAAAAAACCCTCAAAGCTTCTAACATCCTTGGCAATAGATCTTCACCCGGTGCTTGAAGCACCGTGCACATTCAAACAAGGTAACTTCCACCATCAGAGGCTGCTGCCAGGAGGCATCTCATCCCTGACTACGTTGAACACAGTCTCCATGTAGCTTCTACCCACTCATTCTGGTTTTGTCCGCCGGCACTTCTGTAAATAAAGAAGTCTAACATCATCCCCTGCCAGAGTGATGGCTCTTGGTCTCTGTCTTTCATGATGAAGTCAGCCCAGCTGGGTTGGAAGACATCTGTGGTTCCAATCAAATGCAAGGGACAGTTTTACAAATAAACTATGGAGGAAGGAAAACCACACACTTATCTACCACAAGTCATTCACTCTATTCTCCCATAGAAATCAAAATACCAAAAGACTTGATAGTTTCTTGCCTTCTCTTATTTCTAACTCCTCCTATAGCCCATGTATTCCCTAGAAGGTTAGAATGAGAGAGCTAAAAGGAGAGACCATAGGGCTTATTTTACAGAGAGAGAGGACAGAGGCACAGACACCAAATGTCCTGCCTATGTACCTAGGATAACCGTGTTTCCTGATCCAAAAGCAGAGACGTGCTGTCTGGCAAGCATGAATGAGCCTGGGGAGGCAGTGGAGACTATTTGACACTGGAACTCTTCCAAATAATTTGGGATATGGACTAATGCTGTAGGAATAGCCTTCTTTACATACTTCAAAGGACTGAGATAAAAAGGACAAAAGATAATAAATAGAACTTAATGTGAGAAAAAGTACAAAGCAAGAAACATTTCCTACACCCGACTGCCCAGCTGCTTTCTTACTCTGTCCCTGCCCCTGGAGCACCCTCCTTCCCTCTATCCATTTTCACCCATTCAGATTGTAGGACTGAGGTCAGATAACAGAGCAAAAATTTTACAGGCAATCTGACCTGGATTCAGATCTGGTCTCTGAATTTTGTAGTTCTATGACCCAGAGCAAATTTTCTCTCTGAGATTTGGTTGCCTCATTTATAAAATTATAATGATTACTATTAAGAACTGAGGCTGGGTACAGTGGCTCACACCTGTAATCTCAGCACTTTGGTAGGTTGAGGCAGGCAGATCACTTGAGGTCAGGAGTTTGAAACCAGCCTAGCCAACATGGTAAAAACCCCATCTCTACCAAAAATACAAGAAAAAATTAGCTGGGCATGGTAGTGGGCACCTGTAATCCCATCTACTCTGGAGGCTGAGGCAGGAGAACTGCTTGAACCCGGGAAGCAGAGGTTGCAGTGAGTCAAGACAGTGCCGTTGCACTCCAGCCTGGATGACAGAACAAGATTCCATCTCAAAAAAAAAAAAATGAATTGAACTAGAAAATCCAAATTTATTTAGAATACATTGCAATTCCCTTCGATGGATTATGTTCTTAGTTAGCTAACAGTACATAAAGAACTCACTCCAGAATGTTGACGGTTGCTTTTATTTTCTCAGCTATTTATTTGTAATTTTGGTTCAGGCCTTGCCTTCAGACTTTCTCCCTCCTGAGCAGGTAGAATTAGCTGAGTTCATATAGTAAGGATTTCCAGAAATCAGGAGTGAAATAAAAGAGAAAAACGCACGAGTAAGGAAATGAATGAATGAAGAAAATAACACCTCTGAACCCCTCCCACACCTGGCACATGGTAGTAATGTTTTATATTAACGTAATTTTTTAAATGACAATTAAATGTATAATGCCAAAGGGAAGCATAGGCCTGGGGGTGATGGATCCAGAGTAAAGGGGCAATTTGGCTGAGTCTTGAAGCCTAAGTGAACCAACACCAGCAGGTGGTTGAGAAGGACAGGGGCAGGGATGGGTCCTAGAAGCTTCTCCCTAGGGGAGTAAGTATGCAAAATAAACAAATACACAGGTCAGGCTTCATGAACGTGTGGTCTGTGCAGTCACACAGAGCTCCGTGCTCAGAAGGTACCATGCTTGGCTTAATGTTGTCGCCATCTTGAAATGCTTAATATTTTTTGAACAAGAGGCCCTTCATTTTTATTTTATACTGGGTCCTGCAAATTACTTACATGGTTCTGAATATATGATGCTTTTTCCCTTATGCCTGAAAAATATATTAATTCAAACCCTAGATTGGGTAGCTTAAAGCAATGCTTAAAAATGAAAAAATATATATATAAAGTGGGGAGGGCCTAAAAACATGGAGAGAGAAAGCAATTTGAATCTGATTTTCCTAGAGGTGCCCCTCTGTGAAGGAAAACAGTTTGTACCAGGTGGTAACTGGGCTACTATAAGCTGGAGTTAAGTGAAAATCCCTATCATGGAATATAAGCTTAGGGTTTGCGGACATTCTAAGAGACATTAAAAGGAAGGTCATTCAAGTGGCCAGGATCCAAGGGGTTAATTTTTTCCATACAGAACAGTAGGGTCTCAAAGAAGTTTTACATTGAACAAAATATATATACACAATATGACAGCAGGGGACTGGCCTTCGAGTCTCTATGTAAACATCACGACTGACTTCAGAGTTCTGGAACTCTTACTCCCGAAAACCTTATATTTTATTTTCAAATGGCATCCCCCCTCCCCGCCAAGAAGTTACATTTTTTCCCTTCTTTAAACAAGCAGCAAGAGTAATGGCATGACGAACAAATTTCATTTCTTCTGTTGAGCTTTTTCCATCCCAAACACGGCCTCCCTGAGGCCAGATGGCACCAAAGCAATTGCTAGTAAGTCAATACAGCTGGCGACATTCCTGAAATGACAAATCTGATGGAGCGACATCCAGCGCCTACACAAAGCCTCTTTTCAGAGCATTTTCACTGGTACTTGTCTGCTATAAGCAGAACTTAATGTGAGAAAACAAAACAAAATCTAACTGTTGCACTGCCCCATGCCGCAGTTTCATTTTTGCTGCTTTTATTGACGCGACTCTCTCCTTCCCACGTCTGCACCTCAACCTGAAACTGATGAGCATTCTCTGCCTGACGCAGAGAGCCTGTGCCACAGCTTCTAAATGCTGACTGTGTTGGAACTGCTAAGAGCTCAGCAGACGACGACGACTCTGCTGCTTTTTGCATTACAAGCTATAAGCTCATTTAGGGAATTGCCTGCAGAAAACAATCAGTGAGAGCCTGAGCTTGAGAAGGAATTGGAACCTGCCCCCTATGCAAATTTTTCACCAGTGGAGGCTGTAACTTGGGCTTCATGAGTGACCTCTGACTCCCAGAAGGACTACAATATGTTAGAGAGCTGCTGGCATGGTCACAAAAACTGATGAGATACGGCGCCACACACAAACACACATACACACACACAAACACACACACACGAGGTGTGCTGGAAGTTAGGGGTTTGCAAAACTTAAAGTCACTACCTAAAAATAATTCAGGTGGGTGTTCCCCATTCAACTAGTGGTCTATTTTCAGCACCATCCTTGAGTGAAGTCTCAACGTGGTATAAAATGCAGCCACATGGTCTACTTTAGCCAACATATTTTTCATAATTCCATTCGGTTGAAATGTATTGAGTGCCCATAAGGTGTAAGACTTCAGATATACTAAAAAGCAAAACAAACAGTGTTTCTATTCTCAGAAGCTTACTCTCATATGGTAAATTACTTACATTGAATTTACTGTAGTAGGAGACAGATAATAAACAAGAAAACAAAGGAATACATTAGATTATCCCAGTAGGAATAAGCGTGATAAAGGAAATAAATAAGACGACTCAGAAAGGAAGAAAGTGACTGTAGTAGTTAGGTGGGTGGCTTGACATAGGAAGGGTTTTAGAAGGTCTTTGGCATGAGCTTAAAGGACGAGGAGGAGACCGCCAGCCATGCAAAGATCTGAGCGAAGGGCCTTCCAGGCTGAGCTGTTTGCCTTGAGCAGAAACACTAAAGGGAACCAGCTTGGCTCAAAGAACGGAGCGATGTAATGAACCAGGAGAGACAGCTGGAAGAAAATTCAAAGAGAAAGCTAAGGGCTTTGTTGGCCGTGGAGAAGGCTACAAATCTTACTCTTAAGTCAGTGGTTCTCACTGGGGAGCAATTTGGCCCCCCAGGAGACATTTGGCAATGTCCGGAGACATTTTTTGTTATAATAACTGGAGGGTGTTGGTGCCACTGGCATCTAGTTGGGTAGAGACCAGGGATGCTGCTAAACAGCCTACAGCGTACGGGACAGCCCCCCACAGCAAAGAATTCTCTGGCTGAAAATGTCATCTAGTGTTGACACTTTAAGAGTACTGGAAAAACAATGAAGAGATGCTATTGGAGAAATGGCATAATGTGGCAAAAATACTGGAAAGCAAAATGTGATGTGGAACGCATCACTTAATCACCCTGAATAATTAACTTGCTGGCAAGAACTCTAAGAAAAGCCTTGTTTCTGAAAAGAGACCCTGACTGTTAAGCACCTCCACCAACAGCTAGGACAGCTGCAGCAGCAGGCTTAGCACTGCAGACAGCAGGGGTGGAGAAATGAGCAGTGCACAAGTGTGTACACATCGGAGTCTGACGGGGTGGAGGTGGGGAGAAAGCCCAGCCACCTCATGCAGCCTCATGCTGTGGCCCTCAGTGAGGTCCTGGCACAGCATCCCACCTCACAGGTGTTCCTGAGGTGTTTGATGTACACCAGCTCCATGTCCATTTGTTCTCCTCCTGGAAGAAAGCCTATAAGCATCTTAGGGCCACAGTTCCACTCCCAAAACTGAGTATAGGCACCAAAGCCCAAGCTTCCTGGAGCCCCAGAACACTCGGCTTTACTTTATTTCTTGGCCCATTGGCCATCTCCCTCTGGCAAAGGTGGCTTTGCTTCCAAATTCTAGGTGACATTTGAGCTCCACAGTTGCCTAAGACTGATGAAAACATAAGCAGCGGGATGTGGCAGGATATGCTTTCAGGTTTGCACGTGGTCTGGGTGATGGGCTCAGATGCCCCGGCAGCAACTCATTAGCAAGAAGTTTGTCCCCAGGGTGGAAAGGGGAGTTAAAAGGTCTGGCTATAGCCAGCCCATTGGTTCCACTAAGTGAAAGAAGGTCGGAGTCACCCTGAAATGTAGTCAGCACCAGCAATGCTCTATTTCCTTTCTTCAAGAATGCACAGGTTTAGAATCATTCAACATCACTGAACCTATTAATCAATGAAGGTGAAGATAATAAATGGCATTTCCTATTACACTATGTGGGTTTCCTTCTATGGCTATTAATTTCCCACAAGATCCTTCCCAGGTAACTCTACTCTGCTCTACCTTTATTTCTTATTTCCTCTATGATAAAATATAGAAACACACCCCCCATGTACTTATTAATACATTGCTATGAAGCTTTTGCTTAATCATTTCATGTCAAATAGTCTATCACCCACAACTAGATTATAAATTCCTGAAGAGGAGAAACCATAACTGGCTATCTCCGAAATGTCTTCCATCTAGCTGGGCTCTGTATACTATCCCCATCCTATAGTTTTGCTGTAAAAGATTAAACTCTTTGCAATAGTTCGGGTTTGTTTTATTGTATGAAGTACTTCTCTCTTTGAAGTCAAACACTGGAAGAATTTAATAAAGTATGTGGGGTATTTAGCATTTTAGCAAGAAATGAGAAACACATTCAAAACTCGTACCAGTTTGGAGACTTCTATTATAGGCCCAGCAAAATTAAAGCTATAGTATAAAACTAGGGGCATACATTTACATTTGGCAGTAAGTTTGGATGTTATCTGAAATTCAAAAACGTGAGATTTGTAATGTTTCTGTTCAAATGTTACTACATGCTTGTTTCACCAACTCATTTCACAAAAATATTTAAGGTTGTTTATGGTTTTCAGCTTTTGACATAGGTTCTCACTCTGTCACCCAGGCTGGAGTGCAGTGGTGCAATTATTGTTCACTGCAGCCTTTACCTCCCAGGCTCAGGTATTCTCCTGCCTCAGCCTCCCAAGTAGCTGGGACTACAAGCATGTACTACTTACTCCTGGCTAATTTAAAAAAAAAAAATTTTTTTATTGTTGTTAGCAACAGGATTGTCACTATATTGTCCAGGTTGTAAGGTTGTCTTTGAATGCCATCACACTCTGGGTCTAAAGACAGAAACATGGCAAAACTACTTTAAAGGACAACTTGGGACTGGGTACAATAGCTCATGCCTGTAATCCCAGTATTCTGGAAAGCTGAGGAGGGTGGACCACGAGGTCGGGAGTTTGAGGCTGGCCTGGCCAACATAGTAAAAACCGATTTCTACTAGAAATACAAACAATTAGCCGGACGTGGTGGCAGACATCTGTAATCCCCGCTACTCGGGAGGCTGAGGCAGGAGAATAGCTTGAAACCGGGGGGGGGGGGGGGGGGGGGGGGGGGGGGGGGCGCGGGTCGCAGTGAGCTGAGATCACACCACTGCACTTCAGCCTGGGCAACAAAATGAAACTCCATCTAAAAAAAAATAAAGGACAACTTGTCAATACCTAATAAAGCTGAAGATGTTCTTCCTTGCACATACCCCGTTCCAAGTATTCCTCCTCTATAGACAGTTTCACACACAGGCATCACCACGTGCAGTATACAAAGCTGCTTATCACAACTCTGAGCAAAGGAAAACAAAACCAAGCTGTGCCTCAAACACGGGAAGAATTTAACAAAGCATGTGGGGGTACTTAGCATCTTAGCAATAAATAAGAAAACATTCCAAAGTCATACCAAGTGGATTTTGGATTATGGGACTTAGGAAGTATATGAGTAAATATGCAGTATATTTTAGCCATATCATAGAATTCCATTTAACAAGTAAAATGAACCAACTAGACTTATATATAGCAACATCATTCATGTAAAGTTTAAAAGCACATGAATACGTATTGCCTACGGAAACATAGATACATCTGGTTAAAAACACACACAAGAATATTATACATCAAGTCCAAGTGATGGAACTGTGCCCAGGAGGCACTGAATAATAGTGACAACATTAGTAGTGAAAATACTAACTGGTATGTACATAGCATGTTGACCATGAAAGGGTGGATAAAGGATTGAACTTCAGCTATATCTGTAGTATGCTGTTTATTTCCTTTAATGGGATCTGAAGCTAATTTGATCATGATTACTTTTTTTTTTCCCAAGCCCATACTGGCTTTTTTTTTTTTTTTTTTTTTTTTTTTTTAAGACAGAGTTTCACTCTTGTGAAACTAGCTGGAGTGCAGTGGCGTAATCTCAGCTCACTATACCTTCCACCTCTCGGGTTCAAGTGATTCTCCTGCCTCAGCCCCCTGAGCAGCTGGGATTACAGGTGCCCATCACTACACCCAGCTAATTTTTTGTATTTTTAGTAGGGACAGGTTTTCATCATGTTGGCCAGGCTGGTCTTGAACTCCTGACCTCAGGTGATCCACCTGCCTCAGCCTCCCAAAGTTGATCATGATTACTTTTGATGTTGGTCTATACATGACTGTTTTGTTGTTTTCTGTGCTCTTACTTCTGTTGAAAAGTGCAATAAAGTTTGAGTGTTTTAAAGCCTAAACTAAAGCCCAGTTTTTGTGTTGTTGTTGTTTGTTTGTTTGTTTGAGATGGAGTTCCACTCTTGTTACCCAGGCTGGAGTGCAATGGCCCAATCTCGGCTCACCGCAACCTCCGCCTCCTGGGTTCAAGCAATTCTCCTGCCTCAGCCTCCTGAGTAGCTGGAACTACAGGCGCATGCCACCACGCCCAGCTAATTTTTGTATTTTTTGTAGAGACAGGGTTTCACCATGTTGACCAGGATGGTCTCGACCTCTTGACCTCGTGATCCACCCACCTCGGCCTCCCAAAGTGCTGGGATTATAGGCCTGAGCCACCGCGCCCGGCCCTAAAGCCCAGTTTTAAAGTTAAATGCTGTTGTCTTAGATTCTAAAGGAATAGCTCTACAATTGTAATTTCTACTTTCCTAGTCACCTCAGCCCCAAATTCTTAAATTACTCTACTCACCCCAGCCTATCCCCTCTACCTGGAAACTAATCTAGAAAGCCCCCTTACCAATTTTTAAGATGCTCAGCCCGCTAAACAAGTGACTCATGGGAAAGACATTTGAGAAAACACAAAACCTAGATGTCCTTTTGGTTTGACTTTTTAAAACCAAAGTGAAGAAATATTCCCTCCAAAGATACAAAGATCCCCATGGTCCTGACACTCGGGAGAATAATCTTCGCAACAGCAATACTAACAACATTCACTGGCACATGGAGAGCTCTTGCCACGTTCCAGGCCTTCAACCAAGTGCTTTTTTACCTTTATTAACCATGTAAGCCACATATCAGATGGGGAAGGTCCTATAATTGTCCCTCTATCAGGGATGGGGAAACTGAGATACAGGGAAGTTAACTCATTTGTCCAGGTGGCACCACTGGTAACACTGGAAAAATCTCATTGATCTCAGGACATTAACTACAAAATCACTCATCCTGTTCATCCACCCCGAGCTGTAACCAAATAGGCCAAACTGTTCACTGGAACTTTAGTATTTTACCCATGAGGATACTGTAGAAAGTTGGCTAAAACTGAGTATTTGAGTTTTAGCATACTGAAACTGACCTGTCCTGTAGAGTACCTGTTCTGTGTGTGTGTGTGTGTGTGTGTGTGTGTGTGTGTGTGTGTGTGCGCGCGCGCGCACGCGCATGCGCACGTGAACACCTCCAGACTTGGGTCTGGATCAGCACAAGCCTCAGTTACTGCTGTGGCCAAGGACAGAGCAGGATTGAGGTCAGCTCCACCCCTAAGACACCAGAAGGGAGAGCAATAACAGACAGGGAAGGAGCCTTCTCACTCAAGTGACACTAAGCTGTAGCATCTTATAACCTACTGGAAACACCCGAATCATAACCATTTCAAGTCAAAACACAATACCTTCACTCGAGGACAGAGAAGACCAAACTCTGGCTGCCCCACACTGTATCTGGCCTTGAAAACAGTAAGACTAGCTACCATTTACTGGGCTCCCTCATATCCCGGCACTGTACCAGGTGCATGCTTTACCTCTTCTTCCTTAATCATACAAAAACCTATAGGTTCAGCCTCATATCTTTGAGTCACAGATGAAAACACGGTTAGCTAGGAAGGGTAAATAATTCGCAGAGCCTCACAGTGGCAGAGTTAGGATTCAAATTGGTTGTTCTAATTCCAAATCCATGCTCCTGGCCCCACACCTTACTGCCTCTTCTTTGTGGGGAGCTTGTAGTGGGTTAATATCCCCCCAAAAATACGATCAAGACCTAAGCCCTGGTAACCCTTGGTACCTATGAATATGATCTTATTTGGAAATCAATCTGTGTAGCTCTAATTAAAGATCTCTTGGTAAGATCATCCTAGATTTAGGTGAGTCCTAAATCCAGACACTAGTGACCCTATACGCAAAAGGAGAGGAAGACTGAGACACAGACACAGACTCAGGAGAAGGCAATGTAAAGACGTGGTGGTGGACGCAGAGGTTGGAGTTAAGTTGCCACAAGCCAAAAAACACCAAAATCCACCAGAATCCAGGAGGGAGGCCAGGAATGGATTCTCCCTCAGATCCTCCAGAAAGAACCAACTCTGCCAACACTTGAATTTCAGACTCTGGTCTTTTCCAAAACTATGAGACATAAAATGGTGTTAAGCCACCAAGTTTGGGGAAATTTGTGCAGCCACACTAGGAAGCTAATACTCAACTATCACAGGGCATAGAAACTTTGTGAGTTTCATCACGAAATCCTACAGACAACCACTGAAAGCGGCATCCAGCTCAATAATTTAGGTCCCAGCTGGCTCTTCACAAGAATGCCAGTAATTCTGCTCTTTAGACTCTCAAAGGCGAGGGAGAACATAATCGAAAGGTTGCGGTTCACAAAGAACTTGCAATTTCTGCACAAGAGAGTTACAATTTGGTATCGTGGGGGGGCTCTGTTTTCAAGAGCTAGCCAACAGCAACAGGAAGAGTCTGATTTATGAGGCTGTCTGCTAAGATGCATCACCAGCACATATGGATCTTTCATGCCGTCTCTTCTCCAGACCAAAAGGGGCTAAATACAATTATTGGTAAGCACCGTGACACATTTTCCTCACACTCAATTCTAAAATCTCCAGTCACAGTTGCAATATTTTCAGATAGCCTTCGATTTCCAGCAAGTTCGCATGTTAAAATATCACTATCTTGTGTTGAGATTTAAGTTGTCAAAAAATAATAATAATAAGGAAAATGAGTCTGATTTCATAGGCAAACCATGCAGTCCACTTGAAATTCTCTCCTAAGAAAACAGTCGAAGTTGCCCCAAGCTCTATTTTGTTTCGTGCCTAGGTTATCAAGGAAATGACCAGTATCATTCTCACTTGGAGTAAGGCCTTCTAGGACCATCCTGTGTGGGAAAGTCAACAGAAAAGGGCTCAGTAGTGACCACTGTCGCCTGTCATAACAGCAGAGATTACAGTTTTATAGTCTAAACACTTTTAAAGGTAGTGTCTTCTTGACATTTTCTCATATCCTTAATGAAGTGCCAGGTTATTAAGTGGGAGAAACTTTAACTACATTGAAGCTGTAGACAAGGTTTTTGCACCCAAAATAGACCGTGGGTGAGGTTTCTAAATGAAAACACTGTCATCGAAAGATACTTCAATTACATCTCAAAAATCCAGAGACGCAACGCTTTTCTCTGAAACTCCACTTCACTGATACTATTTCTTCATAGCAAATGTTATGAGAAGCCTTATAATAAGTGCATATGGCCTCTGAGCATACTTTACTCGTATTAGGGCATACCTACACATCTTCTTGTCCCACAGCCATTGGGGCCTACACAGTTGCCGTGAGCTGCCTAAACTCTATTTCCTTCCATTTGTAACCTAGAGCTTTTTCTCTCAGGTCTTCCCTCACTCTCACACAAACTTCTGCTGAATGCATCTTCCCACCATTTATAATGGACCAGAAGAGTCTGAGTACTGTTCTTGATTTATCTGAGTGATGCTGTGAGCAGGGATGATTGACCACTCTGCTTTTCTGTCCCTGTTCCCAACCTCCAAAGTCTAGGAAAACGCATGGGCTGGCTCTGGGATTCCAGGGGATCTCAACCCGAGTTCACAAAATTCAGAGGGTCCGTGAACGTGGATGGCAAACATATGACATCTGTATCTTCCCTAACACCTAATAGAAATTTGGCATCTCCTGCGTTATGAAAGTAAGCAGCAAACCATGACAACATTAGTAAGATTAGATATCCAAAATACTTCATATCACAGGACAGTTGTTGCAAATATCCACATTTCATTTGTACTCATCACCATTCCAAAATTACGTGAATGAGTAGACCTGCCTCTAGCTCTGGTTATTTAATGTCTTCATTAAAATGACATATATTGTGCTTGTAAGTCTTTGGTAATTTTGCTTGGATATAATCAGTTTCTTGTGTCATCTTATGTACTTCATTTCATGTACTTAAGAACATTATTCTGAGGCTGCTAAGTGGGTCCCTGACACAAATACAGGTTAAGAACGCTCCACCACGCAGACCTAGGGTGCAACCTCAGCTGCACAGGCAGCAGCCATCTCTCTGCATTCTTCTTCAGCCCCACTGGAGTCTCTGGTACAGCCACACGGAGTTTCTCTCTAGACCTCTCTTTGATCTCAAACTTAGCCCCCCTCCCTCAGCAGAGCCCTTTTGCCCAGCCAGGAGGACATGCTCCTCCCCTTCCCCTCTCCCAACCCCAAAATGACATAAGCTTCAATTCCTATTGTTCATATCATTAAAACAATTGATTTTGGGTGGAGGTTTCCGAATACACTGTTTTAATACCCGTGGTATCCATTCTATTCTATTACTGCAGGCCCACAGAGACGTGCACCACCGTAGCCTCACAACTCACAGCCCACCTCATCTCTACTGTTCCATCAGAATCTCATCATTCCATGTTCTCACTCTAATACAGCCTCTGGAATAAAGAAAAGACTTCCCAAGATGGCAGGAAGGCCATTGGAACATCACACAGTGTCATCTTCTGCATGCATCCATACATTCCCACATCTGTCTGCTTCCCAGAGCCTGCATTTAGCATCCTTGGTGCCTCTTGAGCTGTTCCACCTGGGTCTCAAGTTCCCCACACACTGCCTGTCCAAGCCACACTTGTCCTCCAAGGCCCAATCCCCAGGCTCACTGTCTCAAAAAGACTAGCCCCAGCCCCTTCTGCTGAGGCTGAATCTCTCCTCCTTCCCTGAACACTTGTAACCCTTTGGATATACCTCTTTTTGTATCCATAAAGCCTGCCTGGCTTTATAGCAGAATCACAACAGAAGTCAAATAACTTACCTCTGCCCCTGGGCAACAAATAAAATATATGTATATTCAACCAGGAGAAAAGGAACAATAAAATATTGCAGAGAATGCCTCCTGCCAGTTCAATTGCTGCAAACAGGCCTCAGAGGGAGCATTGGGGGAGACGCCCACATGCCACTCCCATATGCCCCTCATCATGTGGGCACCTTCCCTCTCTGGGAATAATTCTAGACTTCAAACACACCTACCTTTAGAACAGCATGGCCCCAAACACAAGACAACTTCTCTAGCTGGAGTGTAAATATATGAAAGACAGGTCATCTATTCTGGTGCCGGAGTCATCACGAGCTGGGCAGGTCCTGTTGCAATGACATTGAGCTCTGTCATGTTTTGATTTTATGTAGCTGCCTGTGACCTAACCTTAGAACCTCCTCAACTTCTGACACATGGCTTCCTCCCTTAACTAGGTGGCTCCTGCCTGAAACCTTGAGTCCCCAGAACCCAGAGACCTGTCATCTACCTCCCTGTCAACTCCCAGTCAGCTCCCAGCACATTCAAAGTACATAATAACAGTGGGTGCCTCGAAGTGAGCAGAGATCAAAGGTATGAACACTACAACATTGAACAAACTGTAATATTGCCTACCTCATACTGTCCGAACATAAATACAGACCTCCTAAAAATACTTTGGATTATATACATTCCTGTCGACAAAATTATCATTCACCTGATCAGTTATATTAACTTTCTAAAGTTCCCAAATCTGACATTTCTTTTTTTTCTCCTGTGTTACCATATCAAGAATGACAACTTCTTGGTAAATACACTGATTGAGCCTGGTACTGATATCTTATCAAGAAGTTTTGAACTTATTTCCAAACTAAGCTTTCATCTATCTGCTACCTGCCTTTAAAATGGCATGTCCTCATTTATTTCAAGCCTCTGGCCTAAAAGAAAAGCAGACCAAATAACAATAACAATGAAATATACCCTGCATTAATTGCAAAAGGAAATGAGTTTTAAACAAAGTGAATGCTGCAGGCGATGCGTTGCCAGGCTGTGTTCTGAGCATTTCAAAGGATAAAATAGAAAATTGGAAAAGATCGATATCAAGACATCAGTGATCTCTAACAGTAATAGAGAAAGACGTCTTTCAAGGCCCATTAACCACTAATCACCCCGTGGATCAAAACTAGCAGAACAGCTCCCAGGCTGTTTGAAGGGGCTGCCATTGGGTCATCCTGAAAAACCAAACAGGGCAGCCCAAGATTGTTTCATGTGGATGAAACCTCCGTTGTTTTCATTGCTGATTAGGGGGATGGAGGGTGTTGCAGAGGGTCTAAGCGTGTGCTCTGTTCTGTGGACTGAGTAACTTAAGGTGCCTTCCAACTTGCAATTACATGGCTCATCATAGGGCACATTCTGCAGAGAGAGACATCAAAAGGGAACAAGATATCCATCCTTCCTGAAAAGCGCATGCTGAGGCACCAGTGTGGATTACACAGTTGAGCTACCACTTGCTACAGAGTTGGATTTCAAGAATTTGGGCCATAGTTCCAGACCTCATGGTAAGGCCTTCCTCAGCTTTTGGAATACAAAATAAAATAAAACACAATGAAAAAGGCATGACTCTAGGGAACAGGCCCTCCTACTTCAGGTCAACTACTCTGTCGGTCCTAACAACTGAAGCCATTCAACAAACACATCCACGAATTTGCTTTCCAGGATGGTCTAGGTCTAGCCTTGCTACTCAAAGTACAGTACACAGACCAGTAGCATCCACCTCAGGTGAAAGCCTGTTAGACATGCAGAATCTCAGGCCTTCCCCCAGACCTACCAAGATACAATCTGCATGTTGGCAGGATCCCTGTGTGATCTATAGACATGTTAGAATCTGGAAACATGAGACTCACCTGGGAAGTTCTGGTGGTGGCTGCTTAATATTGATATCTGGGCTGTATCCCTAGAGATTTTTCCTGGATGTGAATGAGGTACAGGCATCAGTTCAAAACAAAATTGCCTGGAAGATAGTGAGTCTTGATAAGGATGGCTGAATGAACTGCACAAATGACCTAATGCACTCAGTATAATCACTGAAACTCTGCCTGGGTTCCCTAATTTGATGAAGGAGGAAGCAGAAAATGGTTAGAGGATTGAAACGGGCTTTAAAGAATACTGGCTTTCAAGTGCTAAGATCAAATTCCTTTTTTGTTTTTTTAAAGAAAAGCCCAACCTATATTCTTAGAATTATAAACCCAGACTTAAAGACTAAAAGTTAAAAAAAAAAAAACAAAACCTTGTATTCTCCCTGCTTCAAGTCAACCAATCTTCCCTTTGCCTCAGTTTCTCATCTGCATGGAAGAGAACACATTTATCCACTCTCGAGGAACATATCCTAACATCAAAACCTGAAGGTGCCTTCCAATTCAAGCAACTGTGCTCCCTTAGGGTTTCCTGCAATGTGCTGGAGCCTCTTGGGTGAGCATTTGTGGATCGTATGCAGTTGCTCACTGGGTATGCAAAGTAGGAGGCTGTCATAAAAACTGGTTATAAATAACTGGGTGTGTTTGTCACCTGGCTGGCCAGACTACTGCATGAATCTCATGAAACAGTGAAAGGTACAATCCATTTCCTAATCAATGACCTAATCGAGACTGTTGATGGCCTAATCTTGGCATGGGGGAAAGCTTTCTACCCATGATTCCAATCTAGAGGCAATAAGAGAAAAGCTTCACAGAGCTGGATACATTAAAATTTTAGGGTATGTTTGTTACACAGTCAACTGACAAACTGGGAGAAATATTTACAAAATATACCATGGACAAAGGACTAATATCCCTGACACATGAAGACCTCTTTGAATTTTGGGGCAAAGGACTAGAATCCCAAAGGAAAACAAGGAAAAGAAAACCCATGGACAATTCATGCACACACAAGTCTCACACTGACCCTTGAACAAATTTTAAAAATGCTCAAACTCACCTATAATTAGAAAAATTCAAGTTAAAACATTCTTAGGCACCATTTCTCACCTATCAGATTGGCAACAATTTCAAATTATGACAACATATTCTTTTGGTCAGGCTGTGAGGAAAGAGGCCTCCCTGTACATTTCTAGTGAGAGTGCAAATTGGTACAACCCATCTGGAGGGAAATTTGGCAGTTCGTAATCTAACATAGATATTTACCTTTCTACCCAGCAATCCCACTTCTAGAAATCTACGTTGAAGATACACTTTCAACAATGTGAAGGTACATATGCATAAGATCATCTATTGCAGCATGTTTTGTAATTACAAAACATTGAGAACAACCTAAATGTTTATACACAAAAGAGTAGCTGGATAAACTATCGTACAACCATACAGACAAGTACTATGCAGCTATTTTTTTTTGAAGACCTCTATACAGAATGATTTCCAGGACATACTGTCAAATAGAAAAAAGCAAAAAGCAAAAGACATACCCATAACATATTATCCATCACACAAGAGAGAGAGGGAGAGAGAGAGAGAGAGAGAGAGAGAAGGTGGGTATCATTTGTGCTATGACTAGTATAACAAAATATCACAAACTGGGTGGTTTAAACCAGCAGTCTCCAACCTTTTTGACACCAGGGACCAGTCTTGTGGAAGACAATTTTTCCACAGACCGGGGGCAGGGGAGATGGTTTCAGGATGATTCAAGTACATTATATTTATTGTGATTTCTATTATTATTACATTCCAATATCTAATGAAGTAATTATATAAATCTTCATAATGTAGAATCAGTGGGAGCCCTGAAATTGTTTCCCTGCAACTACACAGTCCCATCTGAGGATGATGGGAGACAGTGACAGATCACGAGGAGCACACAACCTAGATCCCTTGCATGCAAATCACAATAGGGTTTGCACTCCTATGAGAACTGTATTTGCAAACAAAATCACAAATAAATAATCTAATGCCACCGCTGATCTGACAGGAAGCAGAGCTCAAGCGGAAATGTGAGGGATGGGGAGTGGCTATAAAATATAAATGAAGCTTTGCTGGCTCAGTTTGCGCAGCCAGAAGTTGGAGATGAAGGGGTTGGTTCCTTTTAAGGTCTGTGAGGGAGAACCTGTTCATGCCTTTCTCCTGACTTCTGGTGGTGGACTGGCATCTGTGGCATTCCTTGGCTTGCAGGCGTGTCACTGTGATCTTGTTACCAAAATATCAGGGGTTTGGTCTAGGTCCTGCTGCTCACTGCACAGAAAGCCAATGACTGAGACAATGATTTTTGTCAAAGAAGGCGGCTTTAATCGGGTGCTGCAGCCAAAGAGATGGGAGATTCATCTCAAATCCATTTTCCTGACAGACTAAAATTAGGGGCTTACACAGCAGGGAAGAAATCTAGCAATGTGTGGGAAAACAGGAACTCAGGGTAGTCTGGCATCTGATGGTCTGGATGCAGTAACCTAGTGAGTTTCCCTTTGTTTATACTTTTGAGAGGCCTGAGGGTCCTTTGCTAAGAAAGGAACTCAAATAAAACAAGTGTAAGTTTCAACCTTTAAAAATAGAAGAGTCAGCAGGGCGCGGTGGCTCACGCCTGTAATCCCAGCACTTTGGGAGGCCGAGGCGGGTGGATCACGAGGTCAAGAGATCCAGACCATCCTGGTCAACATGGTGAAACCCCGTCTCTACTAAAAATACTAAAAATTAGCTGGGCATGGTGGTGTGTGCCTGTAATCCCAGCTACTCAGGAGGCTGAGGCAGGAGAATTGCCTGAACCCAGGAGGCAGAGGTTGCGGTGAGCCGAGATCGCGCCATTGCACTCCAGACTGGGTAACAAGAGCGAAACTCTGTCTCAAAAAAAAAAAAAAAAAAAACAGAACAGAAGGATCGATTTCTATGTTTAGCCCAAAGTACTATGTTTACTGAGTCAGTTTCAAGCTCTGCCTCCATCTTCACATGGTGTTCTTCCTGTGTGCATGTCTCTGTGTCCAAATTTCCATGCCCCCGCCCACTCTTTTTTTTTTTTTTTTTCTTTTGAGACACCATTTTGCTCTTGTCACCCAGGCTGGAGTGCAATGGCATGATCTCGGCTCACTGCAACCTTCGCCTCCCAGGTTCAAGCAATGCTCCTGCCCTAGACTCCTGAGTAGCTGGGATTACAGGCACCCGCCACCATGTCTGGCTAATTTTTTGTTTTTAGTAGAGACGGGGTTTCACCATGTTGGTCAGGCTGGTCTTGAACTCCTGACCTCAGGTGATTCACCAACCTCGGCCTCCCAAAGTGCTAATATTACAGGCGTGAGCCATCGCACCCAGCCCAAATTTTCCCTTTTTTTATGAGGATGCTAGTCATATTAGATTAAGGCCTACTCTGGTACCTTATTGTAAGGTTTATTGCTGGGCTAAAATGAGGAAACTGAGGCAAGTATAAAAAATGAGAAGCTAATTTATTTAGCTCCTGGGCGATGTTCTGTGGTCCAAGAAGGGGCCAAAGAAGTCGCGCCCGGCTGTTTAAGGCGTGGGATTTTATGGGGAGGGGAGGCAATTGATTGGCTTTTGGGAAACAAAGCGAAGGCAGCTTTCTTGGCTGTTGGAAAACAGGATGTGCATAGAGCGAGCTGTCATTGGTAGGCGGGCGGGACCCTGGGTAAGTGGGCTGGCGGGGGGCATACTGGGCAGGGTTTGGTGGGGCTTCTTTTATTTTTGGGGGGCAGTTTTTAACGGTGGGCTGGGGTTGAGTGGATAGTTTGGTGCCGAGTGTGGGCTTGGGTATGGTATGTAGAGGCGGGTGTGGGGAAGCCATGTGGTGAGGCCAGATAATGCTTTAGGTTATGACATAGTTATCAGGCACGGAGAGGGATGGGTGTGTCCATTCAGCTCCCAGGGAGGCAACCGGCCTTACGCTTATCTTAACTAATTACATCTGCAATTACCCTATTTACAGGTAAGGTCATATTCTGAGGTACTGGGGGCTAGGAGTTCAACATATGAATAGGGAGGAGGACACAGTCCAA